>NW_020455976.1:1438688-1505195 GCF_003342845.1 Nothoprocta perdicaria
CCCCCGGCGCCGCGCCGTGCCCACCCCCGGCGCCCTTACCTGCCGTAGCGCGCGAGCAGCAGCCCCACGAGCAGCGCGCCCAGCAGCCCGCCCAGCGCGAACACGGCCACCGTCAGCGCGTAGAGCAGCGTGAGGCGCCCGGGCGGCAGCCCCTGCCCGCGCCGCCGGCTCCACGTGGCGTTGTAGAAAGCCTTGATGGGCTGCGGGGCGCCGGCGGGGACAGGGCAGCCCCACGGCAGCGTTAGCAGCAGCCCGGGGCTCCGTCTCACAGAGACGGGSCAGAGGCTTTCGAGGATGCCCTTGGAAGGAGTTTCCCACCACCAGGCCTCCCAGCAGCGACCAGGTTTTTAGGGAAACCTCAACCCAGGTCCCTCCCATGCCCACGGGCCGCTCTCCACAGGGGACTGGGTCTAATCCAGTGTTTTGGCTCGAGGTTTGGGGCAGTGGAGCCTCCCCCCGTCCCCGGCCCCTTGTACCGCTGCYGGCGCGTTCACCACAGCCAGGCTGTAGCCGTAGAGCATGGAGGAGCCGAAGGACACCAGGAGCGTGACCGAGAGCAGCCGGAGGGTGAGGCGCTGCCGGAGGGAAGAAGGGATGGGATCGCCCTGCTTGGGTGGACCCATAGCAGCCACCATGGGCCCTGGTCCAGGGACATCAGCCCTGGCCAAGAGCCTGGCGGGGGGAACTGCAGCCCCTCTCCCCGAGCACAGTAGCCGGATCCATAGCACCACAGCTCCCGGCTCACACACGCCAAATCCCYGCTAATCCCAGCAGGAATCCGGGGCCGGGCAGGGAGTTAAACCCCTGGGCTGCGGAGCCAGGGACGCCCCGAGAGGAACGAGGGGAGCAGGGACAGGGCAGCCCTCCCGCGCCGGGAGCCCCCTGCCCCACGGTGCTCACCCCAGCGGCGGCCCGGCCGGGCTGCCCGCTCCCATGGTCGGAGCTGGGCGCACGAGGAAGAGGAGCGGCGGAGGAAGGCAGCGCTGCTCCGGCTGCCTGGCTCATTTCTCCCGGTTCCATGTGGAAGGCAGCGGGTGGGATCAAGGCAGCCCGGGTGCCTGTTGGGCTCATTGGAGGCCCGAGCAGCCGGAGCAGGAGGAGGAGTCTGGGGGCCTCGTGGAGGGCAGAGGCGCCCGGTGGCTCCGGAATAGCGGGAGCCCGAGCCCCGTTAGCAGCTGTGGGYAGAGAGGCTGCTGACCCACGTCCCCCAGCCCGGCCCACACAGCCCTTCGCCCCCCGGGCACGGCCCTGAGGGCAGAGACGGCAGCTCCGAAGAATCCAATTCTGCCGCGGCCGGGAGCTGCCTCCCCCGCTGCTGATCAAGTGCCTTTAATTAGCAGCCTAACAGCGAGCGCGCAATTTGCCGCATGGCCATGGGGAGGACCGGGACCTCGTGATGCTGCGGCCAGCAACAGCTCCCAGGCTTAGAAGGGGCGGCCGGGGGCCCGAACCCACCATCCTGCTCCCCAGGGCTCCTGGCAGCCCCAACTGCTCTGGGATGGCTCTTGGGCACCGCTGATCTGGGCGCCTCTTCCCCTGCAGCCAGGATCCCACAGGACACTCCTGCCCAGCTGCCCGTGGCGCAGCCAGAGCAGGATCCGTCCAGCCTGAGGATGTGTGGGAGAGTCCATGTCCTTTCCCAAGATGAGGTGGAAACCTCTCAGTGAGGATGTGGCCTTCAGTGCTGCCTCTTGGGGGTTGCCCAGCGCTGGATAGTGCAGGACGGCAGCAGGATCCACGAGGAAGCAAGGGCCATCTCAAAGAGGTGCACATGGAAAGCTGCATTGCAGAGCAGCCATGGAGCCCACGTGCTGGCCAGGCCACTCACGCACTCCGGGAAAAGCAGGAATGTCCCCAGGCTGGACACCACTGCCCAGCAGCCTCCCCATCTCGCTGTCACCTCTGAGGAGCCCTCCTTGCTTTGCCCATTGATGTCAGTACGGGGACACATCAGCCACACAATGTTAACCAGGGACTTGYGCTTCTGCAACCAGCACCGGTTCTGCAAGGCCTGGTCCTGGSATTTCTGCAAGCTGCAGTGTCCAGAAAAACACCCAGCACTCTCTTTCACAAAAATACTACCTATTTATGACGGATGTCTGCTCGGCAGCACCTTTGCAAAGCACCCACACACCGCTCTGTTCATACAGCCTGGGTAAAGCCCTCCTGCTCTGCCCTTGGCTATTACTTGGGTAGGTGAGGCCTTTCCAAGCCGGGCTCCCTTGTTCACATTCCCTATCCAGCTGCAGTGGTCCCTGGCAGATGAGGGGGATTTACGGCTGCTCCTGACAGTCAGGTGCAGGCTGCTAAAGCGCTTTGGAGAYGGAGCTCAGGATGGGAAGATAACTCCGGGGAGAAACTGGAGCATCCCTCGGGACAAGTAATTCATGTATATTAGAGCTCTCTCCTGGAGCCCAGGGAAGCAGTTTGCGCTCACACACACGCTGCCCGGAGCCTCCTCACAGGGCTCATCTCATCCCCATCCATTGCACATCCTCACAGCCATCCCCGCCAGCAAGGACCAGCTGGGAACAGGACCTCGGACCGGGAAAAGAGAAACACGAATATCTGCACAGGTCTCGTTCTGGCAGCCTCCCTCAGTCTCACGATCCCTTCGCTCTTCAAGCCAACACGATGGGCCCAGCACCATCCGGCTGCTGGATGCACCCTGAGTGTTTTTGTTAAAAATCACATCAATTTGAATAGCAGGCCTAAAACAGTTAACGTTCCCCTCTGCAAGAGCTTACTATTCACTTGAAAATATGCCTTTCAAATATACAAAACCAGAGGATTCTTCTTTTAAAGCTGTAGGCGGATGGGATGGTGTTAATTTGAAGCTATGGCGAACATTACTTTCCTCCTTCATTTGAAGTGGAAATAAGGCACACATTTTTAAACAGGAAGGGTAATTAAGCACCGAATCTATTTACRATGGGCTGCCGTGGTGTTTGCGCTTTTCCAGTGGAAATTTACACTGGAGATTGCTTTTCTTCCTCAAACACATAAGCATGTCAACTCTGGAGGCCTTGGACCTGCTGTTGGGGATGGGGATGTGGGGAGATGTTTTCCAGCCTGTTCCTTGCCATAGAGCACTGCCCTGGCCTGGGAAACTTGGAAAGAAATATTCTGATCATTGTCTTTAAACATCAGGGGCAAGAAGAGAATACCTAAGAAATGGCAAGAAATAACCCATGGAAAGAGCCTGTTTTGTACAGAAGGGGGTGATTCTTGTCTGGGTAAACAGAGAAACCCAGAAAGAAGGCAGGAACGTGGGGACTATGAGTGTTAGAGGCAAGTGGTTTCACTCGCATGCACTGGCAGCCTCGTGCTGCTTAAATCAAGCTGCACCCTGCGCTCCAGAGCGATCCGACGCGATGGATGAAGGCTGCCAGTGCAATTCTTCTTCCAAATCTATTATCACATGGGAGGAACGAACGCGGAGGGAGCAGCAAAGGTTCAATAATGCCCCCCTTGCCAAAACACAGACCCTGTCTGGCGGCTGGGAGCCACGTCACAAGGCGGGACGGGGATTGGATGTGGCAGGAATCCTGCTCCCCGTGCTCGGGAAAAGCAGGAGGCTTCGCAATCTCCAGTCCCCTGCTGGCTCCCAAGAATGGAGCCAGCAGGGAGAGAGCCGGCAGGAGCGCGGCGTGTGTTTGTTTTCTGACCTCCCTAGGAGCTGGATCTTAAAAACTGCGGCAGCTTTTGTCTTAAACAGGGCCTGTTAAGGGCAATGGCAGCACTCCCGGGTCGCTATCAAAGGGGGCGTTTTTAAGAGGGGTGTTTTGAGGGCAAGGGTGCGGGTGCTGAAACCCAAGGCGGGCGGCGGGGCCGTCGTGGTGCACGTCGGYGCTGAGCTGTGTCAATTACTCACTCATTATTGAGCAGCAGGATTCTGATTAGCTTCTAAAACAGATTTGTGCTTCTCCAACCAGGAGGCCACAACGGGCTCCAGAAGAGCACAAAGTCCTTACAGGCTCTCCCCCGCCGCCACCCGCTTTTAATGGGCAGGATGGTTGGAGCTCTTCCCTATCCGCCACATCCCTTCTCTGCCACACAGGGCGGACTCATTTGTCCCAGCTAGAGGCCATCAGCCATGAATAGAGAGTTTCTTAATTAAAAAGTATGCTGCGGCTTTAGGAATAAGTGCTGCTTCTGACTGCCAGCGCAGGCTTTTATGCRGCATTCGCACATAAAATGTGCATTTCGTGCACCGTGTAGATCTGCATCTACCCAGCACGCGGGGCAAAGCTGCCCGGCAGGTCAACGTGTTCATGCTGCAGATATTGCCCATGCCCTGCACCCTAACGTATGCACCAGACGTGTATACCATGCACCCATGCCAGACATGTCACTCACATCACAGGAGGCACCGAACACGCGGCTTTGCAGCTTCACAAAGTCCTTYGCCCCAAAGGAAAACAGGAGAGATTCACAGCTTCATCTTTACATTTGTATTTAAGTTATTTTCTGAACAGTTAAAAAAAAAAACAAAAACAAAAACACACTGTTACCATGATTCTAGCTCAAGTGAACATTAGTACGTTAACTACACATCACCGTAACATAATCACAAAATTCAAAGCACTCGTTACTTAAGAATCCGGATAACAAATAGAGCAGTAACAAACAGAAAACTCTGGAGAAACCATGTTCTTTCTCGCCTCTCGCACTTCCACATCCCTCTCAGTCTGAGCAGGTCGGAGTGATGCAGCATAGGCTGGCTTGGTAGGCACAGAGCTCTGAGAAAGGCAGTGGGGTAAAATGCTTGGGAGAAATCAGATCAGCTCAATGTCCRAAGTATTTTTATGCCACCTCAGAGCTGTGGCTAGGATGGGCCCTGGGATGCTTCATGTGAAGGACAAAGTAGCCAAAAGCAGAGCTATGTCCCCAACGGGACAATCCCACATCGGAGCACCCRGACGTTTTCACAGCCAGCTCCAAGTTCAATCGCCAGCCCTGCAAACTGTTTGGGACAACCCTTCCCAGCAGTGGGAYGTGGCTCTTCCACAAACCCGTGCTACAGCACTAACACATCACCACGCTCTGCTTGTRAAGGCTGTAACTCCTAACAGAGGCACGGGGCTCCGTGTGGGGGGCTGCTGTTTCACGCTCATTTTTCTGGCCACTGTTTCCTGCCTGAGCAGAAATCACAGCAACTTTCTAGGGGATCAGCTGCTGAAGCAGAGGACCTGTTTTAGGAGTTGGTTGCAGCATGCTAACAGATCTTTGCTCAAAATCCCCATAATTTTGAGAGGATCACCTTAGCATCACTGAGGATCAATCATGGGTGACAACTTCCATGGGATAACCACTGGGCAAAGGGAGGAAACCAATGGTCTTTGAAAACAAGCAGAAAGTCAAGGGAACCGCTTTCTGACAAGACAAAGGATGATTTATTCTGGCAGTATGTCAAGGCTGGCTCTGGGAGAGAAGCTTTGGGAATCTGCCAGTAGCCAGAAGGCTACACCTCATTAAAAAATAAAACAAACAAACAAAAAAAAACACCCAAAAAAAAACAGGGTGAGGGGCAAAGAAGGGGAAGTCAAATGCTCAGCCTCGGCAGGCAACCGTTCTTCTCAACCTGCCGCTGAGGTTGGGGAGAAGGGAGGCACCCGAGAGCCCGGGTGCTTCTGTGACAAAGGATTCTCTGTGTCAGAAGTGGGGACACAGTGACTGCGGGCCCCTCATGCCAATCGGGCCAGCAGGGACGTGCTGACAGGAGGAAGGAGGGATTTCATACGAAGACCTCCTCTGGGGGACAGCTTGGTAACTCGCCGTTCCCCTCTCCTAGAGCTTATTGCTTCTGGGGGGACAACAGCAGGGCAAGGCTCAGCATGTCAGATGCATCATGCATGCCACTTGGAGACCCTGGCAAAGTTCATTCATCTCTTGGCCAGTGTAATTTAGACTCTCCCTCTCTCCTCATGCCCCAGTGCAACCTAAAAGGGGGCAGCAGCTGAGGAGCTCAGCCCTTGGGGGCATGACTCCATTACCTCCTGATGCCCTTCAATGTTTCCACAGAACATCTCCTTTCTTCTGAGCCAAGTACACAAGCTAGGCTATTTTCAGTATTGTCCCCACTTCTGTAGAGATCCATCTCCATCCCCATCCTCCTCTCCTAGCTTTCAACCATATGGCTTATCTCCTCCTTTTCCTCTCACAGTTAAGAGCCAGTCTGCAGCAGGAAGACTGGCTGCTCCATCTCATCAGCTTCCCTACCTAGGAAGAGCCGCTTGTACCATGGGACAACCACAAATGCTCCCTCACAAGCCAGTTTAGGAATCATTAGCCACAAAAAGCAAACCTTAAATGGTATTAAAGGAAGCTAAGAGAATTAGGGAAAGAGCTCGACCTGGRGATGTGTGGAACATCAACAACTCCTCATTGGAGTTGGGATGCCAAGAACCTYAGACCCAAGCCTGGAGTTCTGCTCAGACTGAGAAAGGACTGAGTGGCTGCAGCAGGAAACCCATACCTGGGAAATGGACATGTTACTCTCCAGCTTTTTCAGTGTTCAAAAGGAAAAAAAAAGAAAAGAAAAAAGAAAAAAAAAAAGTAAAAGGATCCTTTGGAGCAGGAAGTGGGTAGGTAGAGCATGGTGGTCCAAGTCAGCTTCCAGTTTAGAAATGAGTTTAAAGCATTCAGCATTTCTGATGATCACAGACTTCTAAACTTGTCACCCAAATCCTTCTGTTCCAACAGAGAACATGTCTGTCCCTGAAAGTTACCGGGGAGCAGAGGGAGCTGCTCCGGAAGAGACAGCTGCAGAAATTCTCTCGCTGCAAATTCCTTCATGCCATTTTCTATTTGCATATTTTAAAGCAAGCTGTACTCCTCTGAGGATGAGAAACATTTGCAGCAAAACTGTGCCCATTGCCAAAGGAGTCACAAGCAGGAGATGGAACGGCCACGATGGATTGTCCTGCTCTGTAAGTCCCACATCTCCAGTACTTTCGATCCCATAGTCCAAGGGGGAAGGGCAGTGTGAGCGTCCTACTTGTGGCAGAAGCAAGGACCTCTAYGCAGCAGAGATTTCATCTCATTTCATTCCATTTCAGAGTGATGTGCAACACTTAAAGCCCACAGACAATTCCACCCCTTGTTTTTGTCTCTTCTAGTTCATTACAAACTCTGCAAAGACTCCAACCTGGCTTGGCTGAGGGATGACCCCTTCGGTTCGTGCTAAAACCTCTCTCTCACAGGCACTCTTGCACACTCACACTCACACACAAGCCACTTTCTTCTGACACTGGGAGATCTACTTACCAGATTACTCCTCCCTGGGTGCACAATGAACACCAACCAATGTCAAGCTGTGGCAGATTCAAGTTTAAGTTAGATCAGATAACTTCAGTTTCCTTCTCAGCTATCAGAAAACGTGTACAACTGAGAAACTGGGGCAGAAACCCTCCCCACTTAGCAGTTCTGTATTTAAGTACCCAGACACAGTCCCCTCTTGACAATGTGACACTGTTCTTGCCATTTGCTACACATGGAATTCAGCTGTTGCTCGCAAATTGTACCTTAAACAGCTCTATACAGCAGAGTTCAAACTGGGGTACCACTCTAGTACCCCACAGTGCTTAGAAGTTGCAAAATAGCAGCATGGAGCAGCAGGGCTATGACAACCAACAACAAACTGCAGTGGTGGTGTTGTTTCTGTTTGGTCAACTAGTCTTTTATTTTTCCCAAACTCTCCTAATTAGCCATTAAAAAAAAAAAAGGCATTCTTTCAGCCCCAAAGATGCAGTTAAAATATTACACACCTTCAGAGGCTGGGAGAATAGATCACTGCTTTCTACAATAATCTGAAGGTAGAAGACAGAAGAGGAGACAAACTAAAGATGGAAAATGACTATTAAATCAGCAGCTAAGGTTGTGTGTGCTGCTTACAGGTGACTAAACTACAGACCTTGTAAAAATGGAACTTAGAGGATCTAAGACTCATAACTTGAGTTCAGGGAAGTTTGGGATGTAAACTTCGATTCTCTATACTCTCCAGCCTGTTTTGATTTGGGACTGCAGTATATGTGCTATGCTTAACTGTCTGAAATCCCAATCAGCCTTCCTAGACTGGAAGCAGGGCCGTAATTACTGCGATGACCTTGTGACTGAAATCCAGAACTTAAAGAACTCTGCAGCCACAGGTTATGCTGTCAGTGGTACTTTAAGAGATTTAATATGTTTGACTCTTCCTACAACGGTAGTTCAAAAAAGCMTGAAAACAGGAGTGTCACCACATGCTGTGAGCTGCTCTTCAGCACTGATGCAGTTTCTTGCCTCAGTGAAAATCCAGGCAGCTGGGTGCTTAACACTGCTGCTCATGCGCTTTTAGAGCTGTACTGGTTACTCTGCAAGCACTGGCTACCCCTTCCTCCCTAACTCCACTGCCTTTTGTCCGTGTTGGCTGTCACCAAAATGATTCAAACCCTCTGCACTGCTCTCTGGGGACGCTCAGCTCAGCTCCTTGCAAAATTTCACTGGTGGAAAAACTGCATCCCAAGCACKCAGAAACACTGCAACTGCTTCCGCAGCAAAGTGGAGTTGATGAGAACGGCTAAACAAAATTTCCCATCTGCCAAGTTCCCATTTAGGAGGTGTTACTAACTGTTTAAAGCTTCTCTGCCCCAGAGACAAAGGGCCCTGCTTTCTGCCTGTGGGACTGCAGCAACACCCTACTGAAGCAGTGCAGGTTACTCAAGACCCACAGTGAAAATGTGGGTTCAGCTTGGAATAACCTGGGTCTGATTTAAACAGGCTTTTCTGATCCAAACGCAGGCCTGCTGCAATTCTTTTTGGTTCTGTAGAAACAGCTGTTTTCTCCCAGACCTCTTTGTCTACTTTGGAGACATGCAGAACTGTTCCCCCTCCTCTTTGGGGCTACTTTTCTCAACTATGTCAGCTCACAAAAGCCTCAGCTGCAAAGCAAAGACCCAGCCCAGCTATCAGTAAAGGGACTAATTGCCTTGTGCCCCTCAACTGTAATGCAGCACACACATAGATTAGGGAAGTGCACCAAGGGCTCTCCCTCCTAATGCTTTCTGGGAGGGACAGCCACAGAAATGCTGTAGAACCGTCCTGGAGCTACTGCTGAATTTACTGGCCACACTCATGGCCACATTCAGTTACGCAGTTGCCACCAGTGGAGGCCAGTGTCCCACCGCTGGGCATACGAGCAAAATCTTGCTGTCGTGGCCAGARTACTCAGGTAGCATCCCCACTCCTGCCAGGAAGGCTCAAGAGCTCCGCAAGGTTCTCAGCAGCTCCCGCTTCCAGCACGGGGCTACTGCCTCTCCGAGGGGAAAGCGGGTGGGAAGAGGAGAGTAATGTCCAGCTCTCCTCCTCACCCTGGCCTCATGCCACATACACAACGATTCCTAAGTCATCAGCAACACGCTGTCTCCAGGGTCAATGTCAGGAGGAAGATTGTCCTTGGGACAGAGCACTCTGTTCCTAGCGAAATACTGCCCTCAGCCAACGCTCACACTGGGATGGGGACTGGAGCTCAACCCCGGGCCATCATGCTTGGGACTTTGGCAGAGGGGGCTTTAGCTTTTCATTTTCATTCCCCAGCCAAGCAGATGATAGGGGAGATTACAATACACATCCAGCTTCTAAAGGGCTAGCAGAGCAGGCAGGAGGGAAAAAGAGATGGATTTGGCTCATAATAGTCAAATTTCAAGGGTCCTATCTCCACAAAAAATAGTTCTGCAGTCAGAACAGCCAAAAGCTGCAGGGAGGAGGACCCCTGGTCTGCCTGTTTTAAGTGTTTCTCTTGCTCTTCAGAGTTGAATGCTTTTATAAAGGCCCAGCAATGGATATTGATTTCAGTCTGAAAGTAGCAGCCTTCTCCCCACCCACCCTCCCACCCCTGAAGTGACTCTCAGCAGGGTGCACTGTGGCTATAAGTCTTCCGCTTAACAGCAAAGCAAGACATTCTGGCAACATCTTAAATATATTCATAGGACATCTGTGACTGGGTCTGGAAGGGAAGAGGGCACAGGGAAGAGGAGTGAAAGGGAAAATGGGGGAGAGGGGAAAAAAAGGGAAGGTTTAAAAACGTTAATTGTTCATGTCAGATAAAAGTCATCTTCTGATATAGCAGCACTTTAGCAGTCAGCCGCGCTGAGTAGACCCTGTCTGAGATCAACCGCATGCCAACTTTGTTCCAGAAACAAGTCTGAGAGCCTCTCTCTTCAGCAATATTGGTTACGTGGATAGGTCTTTTGTCCTGGCATTGGCAGATAATTTAAATACTGCAGCTTAAATGAGTCCTGGAAACAAAACAAAACAAAAAGAACAGAACAAAACAAAASAAACCCTGTTCGTACTAAACYTTTCACAGATTTAAAAGAACACCTGATTGACCAGASCGTTTAGGGAAACGAAGATTGCTGGGCTGCCARCTCCAAGTGTAGGCATGRCCTACACTTATCCATCAAAAGCACAGAATCCAGGATGTGCCCCGTACCAGAGCATTTGCATGGTCACTGTCCCCTCTTGCAGAAGTCAATCAGCCCTTCTGCCATTTCTCTCAAGCTGTTAACAGGGGCGGTGCTCGCCAAAATGAACAGTCACACCCAGCCCACTGCTCTCATATATCAAATCCACTCTGCATTCGAGTCAGGCATAAGAACTAMAATCTCTTCCCCACACTGTGTTGGCCAATACAAAAGGGAAAGGTGATGGACAGACCAGCCAAGCTCTGGCATTAGCAATTTAACACACATGCAGTAGCAGGTAGAGAGAAGGAGGGCCAGGCTTTATAAGTAAATGATTTTGCACATTGACACATCTCGATTTAGTCTATCTGGGCTTGTACCTCAGGTCTAGGCAAACTGTTCTCTTGAATCAGCTGCTGCAGAGCAAGAAGAATGGTCACCACTTCAGAGGGAGGGCACAAAGCTGACGCTTCTTGGCAAGTCCTCTTACCTGGTGACAACTGCCCAGGGTCAGGCCRTCTGCATCCCCTTGTTAGGCAGCAGCTGCTCTACTCACTCTGCAGAAACCCTCCTTCTTTCTAGACATCAGTGACAGCTGATTTAATTGTTGATGGTGATGGACAGARGAGGAGAGGTTCTTCAGGAAAATGCAGGCACCACATGCCACAAATTCTAGGATAAAGCCCCTGTTCTAAGGCATCAAAACCATCTCTATCCTCTTAAAGGACACTGCGATTACTGCTCATCCAAGATGAGAAATACTGTCTGGTCCAGCTAGCCATTCAAGCAGCATGCTTGGCATGACATCCAGTGTCACCTTTGAGTCTCTTTTTATTGATGTATTTATTTTTACCTGTGCAAGTGTGAGGTACAGTGTAGTGTTATTTATCTTGAGATGTAGGTGTATGTTCTGGACGGGGAGCGAGTGGATTCTGCTTGGGCAGCTGGGTCGTTGAGGAAATCCCAGATGAGGATGGTATCATCATGCGAGCTGCTGACGATCTGGAACTCATCAAACTGAAGTCGAAAGACTCTTCCAGAATGCTCCTAAACGCAAGCAGGAGACGCAGTATGTTACTTCACACACCTACTGGCTGCTGGGATAGAGCAGGGAAGGCAAACTTGGGAATTGGTTTTAGGGTTGAATTAATTTCTCAGCCAGTAAACCCCAGCAGACTCATTGTGCATCACCACCTACGTAGCCTAACTAAGCCCTCCTTCAGTGTGCTGAAGAGAGTTTGCCGTTTCTGAGTTCTTGGCTGGCACGAAGCTATCCCATTACCCCTTCAGTCTCCATAAACACACTGTGAAGAACAAACCAAGCTCCCTCCACAACAGATTCAGGCTGTTGTTTTGTCTTCCTTGCTCTACTGCGTAATTCTTCCCTGAAATCACATCATTATCATGTGCAGTAGGTTAAAAGGGAAGAGATGAAATTTGCACTCAAGACTTGGCACCATCGCTACTGCTGAAGAGGAAAGAGTGTAATAGCAGAGGACACTACGGAGACTGTTGTAAAGCCCAGTGACACAGTAATAATTCCTCTTAAGCAGTTCTAAAAATATGAACTAGAAAGGGCATTCTTTATAGGCGGTTTGCATTCTGCTCCGAGGCTGAGTGGAAGTGGCATGACGACTTGGCAAGAGTTCAGGCTGTAATTAACRGGAGGCAATCACAAGATCCCAGATATCACAGAGCAAATCCCTTTTCTGCTGGGCATGTTTTCCTCAGTGCCTCCTGCTGCGAGAGGGGCAGTGGTCTCCTCCTCAGCCAGAAGGGAACGGAAGCCATGCAAGCGGCAGGCCCCATCTCTTCCATTAATAAGTATTTCTCTGCGGTGCTCACATAGTGCCAGTGGCCTTAAGTCAGGCACAGAAGTGTGGTTAAATAATGAAAATATATATTAGTAATACCGAAAACACTATTTTTCAAACATTCAGATACAAGAGAATAGTTAACTACTAAACGGGCTGCCTGTATTTTATGGCACAGGATTCCCAAAGCAAAGCTTAGTTTGGCAAGCAAGGAGAGCAACAGGAGCAACAGCTGCTTTAAAGGGAATCTTTAAATCCTCAGATTAACTGAAAACACACACACCAAAGTCAGGTTCTATTTCTAAGATAAATTTTAAGAAAATTAAATCACTGGAACCTTCCTGATCTTCTAACCAAACCATGCGAATTTATCTTAAAAATATTTTATAGGCTTCTAACTATTCCTGGATCCTATTCCAAAGGGATCTCGGGTTCCAGTTTCTATGATTTATCAGCAGTGTAAAGAAGTCCCTGCTAAAAAARTATCACTACAACAGCCAGATCCACTGAGGGCCTGTTCACAGAGGCACTAAGAGAGCCGGGCATGTCTAAAACCTGTTTTSAAAGCCCTTCTTTTTCCCCAGTCACTGCAGGCTAATGAAAGCTGCCATAAATGCTCCACGTCGCCCCTGCCCTTTGCTGCCACTGCGGTGGGGGCAATAAGCAGGCTGCACATCACAAGTGCAGCCTGCAAGGACCCGAACTCTTGAGTGGATAAGGGAAGCTGTGCCCTGGGCTTATTCTGAGCCTGGAAAGCTGCTGTCAGACTCACGTAGCTGCTCTTTCATCTAACGGAGGACAAAACCAGGGAGGACCTGGCATGCGGGGAGCATTCGTTATCCGCGCGCTTTCCTCCTACTGTTTGAAAATTGAACACGAGCAGCAGGAGACTCACGATGTTCATTGTGCAGCCAGGTTTAATTTTGGAGGCCAAGAGCAGAGAGGGAAAAAAAGAAAAAAAATTCGTGGGCATGTGGGTATAAGGACACCCTGTTGTCATAAACATGAAAAGCCCTAAAAGCACCACAAGAGCCTGCTCTGCCCCTCCTCTTTTGCCCCTCTCCATTGCTATCAAACAGGGATTTATGAGTATCCATGTGTTGAGATTCCTACAGTGTTTCCATCCCACTGCTTCTGATTTATAATATAATTAGTTGRGGCACTTGGGCTGTCCACTGCTGGAAAATGCAGAGGAAATCACAGTAGTTAAATTAAGTCTACAGGTTACTAAGCAMACATTTGTCTCAGAGTGGAGCAGGAGCTAATAGCATGCTGAAGTCGTAGGCGCTCAGGATATGTATTCACRGGCACAGAGTTGTGCCACAGTTTGCAAATGAGTGGCCAGTGACAAAAGGTTTTCYTGGATTTCAGCCACGAAACTATCTGCAGTTCTATTTGGCTAACAGGAATGTTTTTCAACACAGTACCTGCAGGCATCCAAGGCACTCACGGACTCTTATTCTGCAGCTTATGCTCCAAATACAAGATTGAAAAAGAGTTAGCATGGCCTAATGAGCTACTGCCTGTCAGTTGAGTCACTCTAAACCTGCACAGCCTGTGCCAAATGTGAAGTAAAATACATTAGGGGAATGTGCAGCAACAGTGGCAATTCAGGTGGTCGCTGAGTGTGCAGGTCACCTAGAGCAGCTCCACTGATGAGAGGTAACCCCATGGTTAGAGAATCCGGCGGCCTCGGCACGTTGTTGGTTTAGAGCAAAGGCAACAGTGACACACCACAGCAGGAATAGGTTTAATGTATGCTGACTCCACCACAGCCCAAATAGTTATTTTCTAAAAACTTCAGTAGTTTTTTTCCACRTGAATTTGGTACTGGACTAAAATGGTCATTCATCTCCAGGGCGAGTATGGTCAGGACAGCAACAGCCCAAATGTCAGGCGTGACTGGGATACAGAGATACTTACAGGCACCATCCCACSGCCTTGGCTGCACTGGAGTTTTTCTCACAACCTTCCCACTTCATTCTAACAAAGCCACTGCTAAGCATGACTGTGAATGATGATATCACTCACACACTGATATTTTGGTCACCTTCAGCAGACCTGCACTAAACAACAACTGACAGCATAAGAGCAACGCCAGTGTAGTCACTGTCTAAGCAGGAGGCAGTTTCACTGTTTGTTCCTTCCAGTCATTACCCTCTCTTTCCTTCGGCATCAAAAGACACTAAAAAGCAGTTTCAGGGTTRCTTTTGCTCTTGTTCCTCCAAAATTTGGCAGGTACTACCATTCTTCAGGAAATTTCATGCCAACAACTCAGAAAACATGGACTACATCATTAGATGCACAAATGGGTAAAGGAAAACCCATTGGCAAATGGATTGCAAGGACAAGTCTCATAATGGATTTAGTTATGAGCTTAAAACCAGGGAGCAAAACTTCAGAAGTGAAAGAAACCTCCATTGCTTCTAATTTTTAATTATCCCGCAAGGTTAAAAAAAAAAAAAAAAGGTTGGACTCCCAAAGAAGCAAAACTTCCTCTACCTAAAAGAGGAATAAAAAGATTTAACTACTCCCTCTATCCACATGGAAACATGCGCACTATGCCTCATGGTACTAAAAACTAATATATCTACTTGAAGATAGTCCTTAGCGCTGCACTGATGCAAAATACTGCAGGGGTGACATGACTGTGCAGAGAGAACTGACCCTCTGAAGCRACAGTCTGTGACTGCCTATGGAATCTATATTGGACAGGTCTTTCAAGCTCCCTTGTTTTCCAGTAAACCTGCAGTTTTCTCAGGATCTTTTTTCTAGATCTTGCAGTCCTGATCAAGGACGCTTTGCTGTTCTCTCCACCACTCCTACCACAAACTCTTACCACAAGGGTTCGCAGGCAGAGGGTCCCTGCTGGAGCTCGAGGGTCCAAAGCAGCCACCAGATCCCACACTTTAATTTTCCTAGTAGTGAAAAAATAGACAAACACCACAGCTCTGTTAAAGAGAGCAAGTGTTTACTGTGAAAAAAGTAACTGTTAGCACAGCTCAGCTAATACACCAGTTCATGGAAAACTATAGAAATCTTTCTTCTCTTGAGACCTGATTCTAGCATTTCTCCTTCATAAAGCTCACAGAGCTTAATAGCAGAAAAAAAATGGGCAGTTAAAACAAAGTAAAACATGTAAAAGCAGATGACAATAACTAACACAGGAACATGCAGGAGGGTTAGCACAGTCTGCAAAAAGGCGAATGGCCCAAAAGACAAAATCACAGTTGAGAAAGAATGTGAACATTTGTGTAATGAAGGTGCTACATATTTTAGAAAGCAATCCTGTGTGTCAACCTCTGCACTTATCTGACTCTCCCAATAGAAACTCACTCCCTCCTTAACCCATTATTGGTCTTTCTCTTTACCAGAGAAATGGCGAGAATAATTTGTTGCCAGCAGCAGTTGTAGGTGGTTTTTATGGAAAATTTCAGACACCTCCTCCCCTGAATCAGCAAGTGCTGAACATTTCAGAAGGAAAGATTAGGAATATTCTTTTCTTCCACATTCCACACATTGCTACCTGCACTGCAAACAAATTCTCAGAGGTCTGGAATATAGCTAAGAAACTCAGCTACACAGAGTTCTACCGAGGCTTTCTTGGAAGTATATTAAGAAAGGCATCAAAAATTGGGGAATTGTAAAGGCAAAACACAAAAGGGCAAGACAGAGCAAAAATCAGGAAACTGTTGTATGAGACAACATGTGTTGACAAGATGTGGTTAGCAAACCACAAACAGCTTAACCGTGACCTGATGTCCAGCTATGGGAAAAAAGGGATACAGGCAAACATGCTCACGAAGCAACTAAGTGCAGTTAAAAAGATACACTGCATCTGCTAAAAAACAGTTTCACTTTTTGCTTATGGACAGATTTCTGATCCATCACAAAAAAGAAAACCAAAACATAAGGAGAGAACTACAGGTCGTTCTTACCAGTAATTCAAATAGAAAACAATTCATAAGGAGTCTGCCAGATATTCTTATGAGCTAAGGAACTGGTCTACACATATTAAGCCATATGGACTCACTTCAAAGGAAGAAAATAAGTGTACTTTGCAGCATGCTTCTTATTTACTGGCCATGAAAGGCTCTCTCAATATGAYTGGCAAGGTCTCTAATCTTTAAAAGGAATGTCTAGCAAAGCAGGAGACAAAAGAGACAGGAGGATTCAAGGTATCCACACTGCAGGACAGCCTCACCCATCATACGCCCCGCTGACTATCCTCTTGTTATCGAAGCGGATGCATCTCACCAGCTCTTCGTGGCCTTCCAGGACTCGTAAACACGCCCCACACTCGATATCCCACAGCCTGGAAGAGATGAGGAAGAAGTACTGAAAAGTTCTGAACATCTGATTATTGCAAGGAAAGTTTTGGTCCTTTCTTGTACTGAATGGAAACTTGGAAATAACGTTTTTGATGAAACAACAAAATAAAAAAAGAAGACATTCATCATTCCTTTTCCTGCAGTTAAGCTGGATGCATGGATTTTCAACATGACCCTTCTGTGTTATAGCACCACATGGGAAATGATTCAGAGATCCAAGTATTTTAAAACCAAAAGGGTCTAGTATCTACTGATCTAGTAACACAAGCTACAGGATATCTCTCAGTTATCATTGTAGTGAGCCTCATAACTTTGTTTTACTGAAGTCCATTTTTCATAAAAATATCCTGCCTTGACTAGAAGATAGTAGGAGAGGGAGACTTACCAATCCTCTTGGCATCTTGCTGCAGTAGGTAAATTGCCTTCACAGGGTAGACAACAATCTTTGTACCCCTACTCGCCTATTTCTGATTTGGAAGCTAATGTCAGACAAATTTAGACATCAATATAGTGGTGACAGGAACAAGAATTACAAGCCTTTTTTTTTTTTTATCCACCAATTTCTTCCACTGAAGGTCTGTTTACTCTGTAATGAAGATACCTTATGTGGAAGCAAAAACGTTGGGCATTCTAAATTTACGATTTTGTAATGCATTCTTGCTCTCAGATAATTTCTGTGTCTCTCTGCTGAACTGTTTCTAATACTCCAACAGCCTTAAAAAATTCTGGCACCAAAAACTGGACGTAGCATTCCAGGAAGAGTCCCAACTATGTGTTATTCTCTCAAATGTAAATAACTCAAGAGTTTTGGACTTCATGAAGGATTTTTACCATGGAGAATAAATTAAAACACATCATTTTTTACCCTTGCACACTACACTGACAAATCTTTAAGAAATGCTTGAAACAGTTATGAAGTAAGTCAATTTGCTTTCTGTTCTTTTGTCAGTTTCTTGACGTAACTCCCAATTATCATGGATAAAGAGGGATTATTTGCCTCTAAGAACTGAAGGTCTTTGACATGTATTGGCTGTATGTATTTCACCTCTGGATGATACGTGCTCTGTTCATGACAAACAGTAATCTTTTAATAGCAGTAGCTACTGTGATCCTATGACATGCAGCTGAAAGAAGAATGCAGTCACAAAAATTCTTAAATGTTTATTAAATAAGAGTTCATACTGACATGGAGTTCACAGTAGTGAGGAGGACAAGGGGTTCATGGAATCTGTCCGGGTGACTCATCTCAAAGCAGCACAGCTGCTGATGGATCGGGTCACTTTTCCTTCAGAGAGAGACAGACRAAGAAATTGTCCCCATATATTTATCCCTGAGATCCTCCCCCAGGGAATAACCCAGATCCAATGAATGTGTGCTCAGGGCTAATGGATAATGACTTCTTGAGCTTGCCAAAACAAGCTGCTCTCCCTCTGGAGCATGGAGGAATGAACAGATCTCCTTCTTCATTGTAGGACTCGGAAAACATTTGCCTATACCTACATTTAAGGCCAAGGAGATGATTCCTCAATCACTGAAGTTGATCTTTCAGGAATYTGTGAAGATCCCAGTAGTTTCCACATTAGGAACAGTCAAGGTCAGAGCAAGCAATGCTGTGGCAAAGGTCTGCCAAAGGCACTCCGGCTGGTCAGGCAGCATTAAGTGTCCCAAGGACTGTCAACAGGATGGGCAATGCCAGAAATGAACTGGTGCAGAAAGGTTCAAAGCGCAATCACATGCCAGGAACTTCCATGCCATGTGTTTCCACTTCTTGCCATCAATCCCAAGTGTGCCAACAGCTTTGGAAGGCTGTGATAATTCAGGCCTGTATCACCAGTTTTGAGTTTCCACCTGAATCCAACTGGGATTAGAAAAGATGATCACGTCCCTAGCCATGTGGGGAATGGGCCTTYGCGCACAAATGGGATAAGGAAAACTCAAGAGCAGCTTATCCCAAATCTTCAGCTCTATGACGAGCAGATTTGGCTGGCAAAGGCACATCCCAGACTTAATAATCTTCTCAAATTATTTCTTCTTTAAACAGTCAAAGAACTAAATAACAAGAGAACTATTCTTAGGCTTAARAACTAACTAACTATAAAAATCACTGGAAAGCACATGCAGGCAAGGATACTACAAGCTCCTCCTTCCTATATCTTGGGGAAAATACCTGGAAATAGAGGGAGGTCTGCAATAATGTCACCCTTTAATTCTTGTGCAGTCCTGTCAGAGTTGGAAGTCACGCAGAATGTGGGCCAGTCTGAATGCCCATCACCTAGAGAGAAAGCTGCTGTCTAGAGTCCAGCATCAGATCCCCTAGACGTGCACACACTGGAGGATGATTACACATGCAAATCAACCTCTCATTTGTAAATGAACCCAGGATGGATGATCAGGTCTAACTCTCTTGATTTTTGTGTTCTGACTTAATAATTTTGCCCCTAGAGGCCAGGATACTGAAATGGTTGGATTTAAGTAACCTGATTAAACTACATAGGTCAGTTTTTACCTGATGGAAATTAGCAATATTATAGTGATGTCTATCTGCAGATATATGTCCTTTTATGGAGTCTCTCTTAATAAAAATGATTTTAATTTTCCAGCTAAGTCTAACACTCCTTGGATTTGCAGGTACAGAACAGGAAATCACACAGTCTCATTCCCTTTCGGAGAAAAAGTTTCCCTGCAACTGAAGAATGACAAACTTCAAATTCCATGTTAGGCTGCAACCTCTACTAAAGCCAAAACACAGCACCTGGTATTTTACAGTAGATTAAAATCAAATATACAGAACACCAGGCCACCCAGGAAGAGGAATTATAATCTGCCCCTTTTTAAACACCCTTCCATTGACATGTGCCCTCTGCTAATGGTTGAAAGAAGAGTGAGCAGGTAAGCTTTGTGCCTTGCCCACAAAGCTGTGAAATCTGACATCCATTAAGATTCACTGCCAACATTCCTGAAATTCTAGCACAATTTATCTGTCAACTAGGGATTTTGTCCAGTGTAAGCATAAAAGTAATCACATTCCTCTTTAGTGTTATTACTATATTGACATTTACTTTTATTCATATTACAAGCTATATTTTAAAATCTTCCCGAGGTGCTGCAATATTTAACTATTTATTACTCTAATTCTGGGACCAAATTGCAGAGCAATATTTTTAGTATTTGAAGTGCAGGAGTTCTCATTGTAAGTTGTGTTATTCTTGTAAAATGCCTGTAACGCCTATTCTCCTCATTTAAGAGAGGAAAGTCCCAGCTCTCTTGGACCATCTGTTTTTCTTCCTCAGCCACAATCTCAGACAGTCATACAGTAAAATCTGGTACAATAACCTAGCGATAGCTAAAGGACTATAATTTTCTTACACACTCCAAAGCAGGGAGAGGCAGCTTGCTGCAAAAAAAGAGCACAAGCAAATAGCAGGATGAATCATTTTCACTGAGAAATGATTTTCAACTTGGAATGAGAAGCTCTTCTGCTTAGGCTGTCCAGCTTTCAAGCTTTATTAGAGGGCACAG
Source organism: Nothoprocta perdicaria (assembly GCF_003342845.1). Classification (NCBI taxonomy): domain Eukaryota; kingdom Metazoa; phylum Chordata; class Aves; order Tinamiformes; family Tinamidae; genus Nothoprocta; species Nothoprocta perdicaria. Next base: position 1,458,798 of record NW_020455976.1, read on the forward strand.
AGCTCTCTGAATCAATGGTAAAGACTAAAAGGGAAGCTGTTCTTCTTCCTGCCTGCATGATGAAGTCATTCCCCTACATCACTCACATTACTATTTGAGTCTGCCCCTAGCAAAGGTGACAGTGGGACATCTCTCTGTCAGCAGCTGCAGGTTGTAGGGAGAAATCCCATCTCCTATCAGAGGGAGTTAAATCTCAGATTGCAACCAGGGCAGCTGGAGAAGCGCAAAAGGGAGCAAACTGAACTTCATGCTCCAAACCAGCTGTTCCAAACTTTACCGGGTGCCAAGTACCATGAGGAGTTTGGCGAGAGCCCAGGAGGATTTCTGCAGAGGATTAAATGCCTCTTACTGCAAATCTGACCCCTTTAACTAGACACATAGCCCAATTAAAATATCACAAGAGGACATCACATAAAGTGGTCCTTGCCAGCTCTTTCATACACCAGAATTGTCAGAGCAGTGCAACTCGTTGATYAGTATGGGTCTCCTGAGATACAGAGGATAGAAGACAACACTGTAAAAAAGGCTTCTAATATCTCTACCCAGTAGCTCCCAACGTTCTACGCCAAAGGAAGCATATTTCAACGACGACAAGGGGACAGACCACTGCAGTTAGCTAAGCCCCCCACTGCCCAGGGAAGCAGGCACAACGTGCTGGCACAGAACTCACTGTGTCTCTCACCTGATGGTATTGTCCGACGAGCCGCTCACGACCAGCCTGTCTCTGTACTGCAGACACGCGATGCCTCGTTTGTGCCCGTTTAGGGTGCGCACAAACTCGCAGGTACTCGTGTTCCATACCTGTCACAGGAGAGGTGGGGGAAAACACACACAGGCAAAATTATTAAGAAGAGACTAACAAAAGCTGCTATATGGGAGATATATAGGCGCATCCGGAATTTTTGTAATTGGAAATACTATCATTGAGATTGGGAAAATTACTCTTTCAGTAACTTGTGGCTACAGCCTGCTGCTGTTGGCAGCCTGGGTTGCTGTACATAGAAAGCTTTTGCCATTTCTTGCCATTTATAGCTTCCAGAATTAGGTTTTAACACCCTCAGACTGTGATTTAACATATATAGGAACCAGATTTTTCCGAGTTTTAATGTTACAGATTAGGATTCCAGCAGCAACATCTAAGTGATTCCTATCCACTCACCTTTGCTTTTGCCCCTCATGCAGCCCTCTGACAACTATTTGTGTGACTGATGCTGAAATAAATTATAGAACTAGTCCAGCTGAAAAAGAACACAGAAAAAATACCAGTCCTTTTTCAACTGCATTGGTACCTGTATCGGATGTGCCACACAGCTTTCTAAACAAGCTATGTGAGCTCAAGAGAGGAAGAATGAGTGGAAATGAGCAGCAGGAAAGACACTACTTTTAAAGAAAGGTCTGTGTAATAACAGCTGTCTTCTCTATCTGGTCATTGTTCTTAGTTATTAAATTCCCAATGCTGTAAATAAAAAAGCCTCTGAACCACCTCACCTTTATAGTTCTGTCGCCTGATGCTGATACGATGTACTTGTCATCAAAGTCCACTACGTTGACAGCGGCTCGGTGCCCTACTAGCACCCTCCTGAGGGTGATGTCCGTGGGCGAAGCCATGTCCCACACGGCAATGGAGCGGTCCTTGGAACATGTCACCATCATGCCGTTGTTGAAGCGGAGGTGCAGCACTGCTTCGCAGTGGTGGATCAGCGTGTTCAGCATCTCGCCCGCGTTCACATCCCACACCCTGCAGGTGCAAGCATCAAAACGGAGGTGAAAGGGGTTAAAAAGCAGTCAGTATCTCTCTTTCTGCAGAGAAGAGTGGCTCAGGGAGGTAATCAACTCTCTAGTAATATTAGAGAAGCAAAAAACACAAGTTATATCTAAATCAGCTAAATATTTCATTACAAGATCTATTACATAAAACTGTTGATTATGGGTATGTGGAGACAGTCCAGCAGCCAAAAACCCTGCAATGCAGTTAACATCATAAAAACAACTCAGCCAGGAAAAGCACTCTAATTAAGAGAATTTAGTGCTGAGGGAAGGTATGGGATGGACAGACCTAAAGACCGATAATGAGGCAAGTTCCCCATTATCTAAGCCTAACACACACTCCATTTCCAGTCTAGGGGCACTTAAACATGACCTGGTAAGAGGCAAGTTCAGAAGCAGATTCAGACTTTTGACCTCTCTCACAGCACTATCAACACAGAGGATAATTTATACAGAGGCAGAAGATAAGATAATACTTCTCTGACAAACATAAGCAATTGCACAAAGTTGCACAGTGAATTCACTCAGCAACACTTCAGGTACACGACTACATTTTAGGAATGTACTGAATACCCAAATTAAGAAAGAGGTTTTCTGACAAATTAGTATTATTGGAATGAACTGTTAGATGAACAGYTAACTTTAGATGAAAAAATGTTACAGTGGAGTTCAATACAGAACTTCTGTGACTTGGAGATTTTAAGTCTTAAATATGTTATTTTGGGCACCTGTTTGCAAACTTATTAATCCTCCATAAAAACATTTCTTTTGGTGTTATCACAGTAATATTCCACCTACAGTGGGGGCAGAAAAACCCCTATTAGCAGACAAAACAGACATCATGCAAGCTTTCTTCTGCTAATAAGGTAAATAGGGAGAAAAGGCAAGATGGGAGAAAGCTTCCTGAAGTCTTATTGTCTAATGCAGAGATGCTGAAACTTCTGTACTTCAAATGAAAGAAGAGTATGCTGCCAATTACAGAATGCAAAGGAAAAAAAGCCCACAGACTAATGACCCGAGCTATTAGCATACAAGCAATTTGCAGACAGGGTTGCCAAACTGAACAGAAGATCAAGACCTACTGCCTTCCCTGGACAAGTGCATCCCTGAGATCTGGGAAGCATTAAGAACCCATCTGTACTGTCTATTGGATAAAGCCCCTCTTCCTGGAGAGACCCAAGAAGGATAAAAGTGATGAATCCCTTGTGCCTTTGGAGTCTGCGCAAACATTTATAGATACAGTAGGAACCAAAGTATTTCTGGGCAAGCGGCCAGTCTGCAATTTGGCCTGCCTGGTCTGGTGTGGAAAATTAAAGTGCTTGTTATGGAGAGCAGCCTCTCCTTTTACAATCTGTGTTTAGCACAGTGCAGGGCCCATACTGACTAACGCAGGGCTGGATCTCCAGATAGGTGGTGTTGCCTAAATTCTGGATTCCTACTAATTATAGGAATTGGCACCACATGACTGCATGCAGCACATGTAAGGGGCTGAATTTAATGGTCACTAGCCTAACAGGTAGCCTTGACACAAGCATAGCAGGAACACATGCTAAGAGCTTCAGAAGAGGCCAACTGACACAGCTCTGTGCTGCCCCCAACTTCACTGCATGGGTGTTTTTTGTATTCTGACAACAGGAGGACATATAACAGCACAGGGAAGAAGCGTTTGCTCCATCATCTCCAGGTTCATATTGCAACTCACTAATTCAAATATGGCTGTATATACATTGCAGATATTAGAATCCCCAGAAGTTCATACGTCTAATGAACTTCGTATCTGCAAAGTGAAAATAAGCACCTCAAGTCGTGACTGAGGTGTCCTACCAGAGCCTACCAGAGCGCAGAAAGACTGAATGGGAAGATGAATCATGCTGAAACTGAATTTAAAGCCACAGGAGATCTATTCACTCATTCTTGGTTAAAATTAAGGGAAAACAGGTAACTAAATCTTCAAATTTGTTTTCAGAAATTCAACCCATTTTTTTACAAGTTATCCTCGGGCTTAGGCAGGATCCAAACATGCAAATTGGGGTGAAACAAAATGGTCTTCCTAAATCACCTTGAGCTTGACTGACCTTTAATTTCTCATTTCTCCTGGACAGCCACTTGCGTGGACATCTGATAAACAAGAACAGTGTGCTCCTCAACAAAGGTGCTGCTCCACTTCATGGAACTGACTGAACAGCACGTAGTTACAGATCATTTCAGCAGCTAACAAGGCCGGGCTTGGGAAAGGCAAACAGAAAGCTCAGACTGAAGGGCACATACCTGACAGTTGAGTCTGAAGATCCAGTAATAATCACCCGTTCATCATACTGGAGGCACAGGACAGAACCTGTGTGGCCGGTGAGAATTCGTTTGCATTCCAATGTATTCTTATCCCAGATCTAGGATGGCAAACATTCAAAACCAGTTGCTAAGTAAGGTTTTCATCACATAATAAGTACTTACTGGTCAGTTGTTCTGTTTTGTTATTACAATCCACCACCTATATTGCAGCTAGAACTTCTTTAGTGGCATGGGCCAGTCTTTGTAGTCTTCCATGGGCTCTTTAGTGCAATACATTAAAAACTTTGATACTTCTGCCTTTATTATGTACATTGGTTTTATCTTTCTCATTGGGGCACAGTAATTACATGGCCTGTAATTACAGATGGACAGAAACTCCAGCAGCACAGTCTGCTTGGTAAGCTCTCTTGCCACACACAACAGGCACACGCGCTGCTCAGGCATGAGGTGGCAGAAGGAAAAGACTAAGTTACATACTGGGAAGAAATCATTTTTGGCAAAGTCATTTAACCAGAGTCTTGGCAGGTGTCACTGAATTAGAACGTAGTATTAATTAGGGAGTAAACAATATACGTTACTGAGTATGGCATTCTGAAAAATTCTCACCTTGATAGTGTTGTCTCGTAGGCCACTTACTATCTTCTGGTCATCGTATTGTAAACAGTAAACTCCTTTGCTTGTCTCACTTCGGCAGTGGATTCTCTGTAAACTGTGCCTTCCACATCGCCAGTTTGACTCTATTGTCTTGAGGAAACACAAAGGAAAAAAAAGAGAAATAAAAATAAAGTATGSAACTGTCTTCCTCATTATTTTTGTTTGAGAAAGCACCTGTGACTGCATTTTCAAGTAGCTGACTGAGCAATCCAACTCATCCTCTGTCTGAATGAGTGACAAAGCCCTAGGATCTTGTGTATGTATCCAAGATTTACAAACTCTGGACAAATACAAACATGGCATATTTAACAGAACCAATTTCAAAATTTTAGCCTGAATAAGTCAGGGAGATTAAAAAAAAACACACAGATGTTTCTTACCTCTATGTCCTGTATAATTTTGGGGTAAAGTGCTCTGTAGAAGGAGTTGGGTGGTGCAGTCCCATCAGGAGGCTTATTTTTAAATAGGTATTGTCCCCTAGAAGACAAAGAACACTCCTACTGAGCACAAATCTGTTTCAGAGTTTTGGAGAAAGGCCTTCTTGACATTTTACAAATGGTTAACAACTGCTGAAAAGCACAGACAGATTCATATTCACACTTAATTTACTCCATAAGACAGGACGGCTCCTCATTCTGTTCRCCCTGCAACATATCTGCCTTTCACTGAGACACTGATACACATTTATGGGAAAGCAGTTGCTAATCACTCACGGAAGGGAAATATATTATCTCTTTTGGACATTAGCTCCTTTAACTCAATAGGATGTGAGAATGGCTCATGTCCACAACACACATACCCTTATCGTATGTCGCCTTGAAAAGAAAATCAGCAAAGGAAATGCTCAAAACCAGTATGCACTTAAGGCCAGCCTTGATCTGTACTGGCAGGAGCAGCATCAACTTTGGTATGTGGTCATTTTATGCTACTACTAGATTTTGGTAAAGAGCTCTTCATCTGTGATGCCTTCCCCACTTCAATACTGATTTGGAATACTCATATCCCAAGTTAGATTTTTGCTCCAAAAAAAACCCCGCAAACGGCAATCACTACCTGCTGGGTAAAAAACTTTAATTCCTCATCCTGAAGTTAAGAAGGCACCAAACACGGTGTGGAAGCTAGTAAAGCCCACCATGGGCGTACTAACTGCTGTTCTGCCTGGCACCATGCCTCACAAAACGGAGAGAGGCACAAATGCCTCCGAGTGTAATCCTGGCATCAGAGGCGCAGGGTCTACGCTGGGCCAGCGCTCCGCTTCCCCCTCCCTTTCTCCATTACGCTATAATTAATTGTTTAATACTTCCTTGTGCATTTCTTTCTTGTCCTTTCCACGCAGTATAGCTTGAAATTCATTTGCGAGGCACTGTGTGAGCTGCCCTCCTGTACTCTGTAAAATTTGCGTTAGAGAAAGCTCAACCATGATTCAAGGCTGTTTTTAAGGAGATATATATTATATAACACTGACCAAGCCAAATAAATGCTCAAGAAAAGCACTTTGAAACTTCTTAAAAAAAAAAAAAAAAAAGAAACTATTTAGGGTGTACTGAAAGAGAGCTGCTTTCATGGACCTTTATTCACTGTCATCTACGTGAAATAGTAACCTGGAAGTCCATGCAAGAGAATCAACATTACTGCTCCAGGGAAACTGAAAATATTTTGGAGATATGCAAAATGAGCAAGGCACATCCTGGATGATCTGGGATAGGTGTAGGACAGTATGTATATGACCCTATCTGCCTGAAAACCTCACTGTTGTTTCCAGTTTTATCAGCTGACCTAAAGAACGGTCTTGTCTCCCTACAAACTGAGCCTTRCTGCATGTATAGCTAAGGGATTGCTGGAACTTCCACAGCCCTCCTCTCTGATAAAAGAAACTATTGTCGGCAGTTTCTGATGACTGGCCAACATAATCTACTATTCAGATGGACATAATAAAGCCCTGATTCTGGGCTTCTGTTTTTATTCTTCTCTAAATCTCTTTCTAACCCTTTCTGCTCCCTGACTAGCTGGCAGGGAAGGCTAGTTTGGGTGGTTTCTGCTGTAAACCACAGACTGCTCATGCTGAAATCAGGCAGCCCATGTGCCGAGCTAAGCGAGAAGCTGTAAGCAAATAACACCAGCCATCTATCACTCTGAACTGTCCACCTAGTCACTTCCTTGTGCCATTCATAGGGCTGATTACAAGCTATAAAGCTCTGTATGGCAGAGATGCAATTACACCGTATATTTCTTGTCTGCCTCTCTTATCCATCCTGCCATTCCTGCAGTTATATCTTCTAGAGGTAACCAGAGGGCAATCTGAAAGAGCCTGCACAACTTGCTCCAGCTGTAGCAGAACAACCTCCAGGATGCAGCACAGACATGGAGAAGAGGTGCAGGAACAGGTTACAACTGCCCCCTTTGAGATGAGAAGCACCATTTTGTAACTGTGTTTTAGAAATAGCATGTGTCTGTAAGCCTAGTAAGGAGTATTAATGCAATTTCTTAAACTTGGAGGGAGTAACTTCAGAATAACTAGCTATTACCTCGATGAGCTGCAGAGAAGGTATAAAGTTCCAGAGAACAGAAGAGAAATGCAGGTCTTTTATTAAAAAATGAAAAGGAGATACAGTCTTGCTGGAAGTGCTAAGTGCTCAAGGGTGCCCACACAGAATGGGTTACTAATGGTGCACTGTCAAACAGGAAGGCAGCTGGTCCTTGCAGGGGATGTCTCCTAAACAGACTGTTACAGAGCATTTTCCTTACTGACAAAGGATGGAATGGGGCCACATTTATTACACGGACAATGATACTRAAACAGGGAGATGCTACAAGCATTTTGCAGGGTTAGATTATGCTTTTAATGTTCCTGATAAGGTAGAGAAATATTAAGAAATAAAGTTGGAGAAATGTTAAGAAATAAACAGAATTCAATTCAATAAGACAAAAGCAAAGTTCAGGACTTCGTAATAATATAAACATGCAAGATGATGAGCACTGGCCAAGAACAGCTGCTATAAAAAAGGCTGTTGAAAGGACCATATAACAGTATTGTACTACTATTAAAAAAAGCACATTTTCTCCTGCTGAACATAAACTGGAGTGTCCTCCATAAGACATGAAAAGCAATCCCAAACTATCCAACTCTGGTGTCCCTCTGGCCATAGTAAGTCCAGCTGGGACATCATCCTCCACTAGTGGAGGGGCTAATGGTGGGTTTGAGGATTCAGCCCAAGTAAACTATGAATGACAAGCAAACAACAAAGCACAGGACTAGGGTTGCTGAGTGCATCCAGTACGCAGGAAACATGATTATTGTCAAACTTGTGAAAAACTGCAAAAAAGAGAGCAAGAAACTGCCTTCTATGTCTGTGCAGGGCAAATAAAACAGGATGAACTGCAGTAATAAAGACTGAGTTTAGAATTTAGGAAAGTCTTTCTAACAGTAAAGATAGGGAAGCAATGGAATTGCTTGACCAAGGAAGGAAGGCACGGGGAATCTCCATCAGTGAAGGTTTTCAAAGCTGAGTTGCAGAAGCACCTGGGATGACTAGAAGCAGCTCGCTCTGCCTTTGGGGAGCAGAAGAGACTACCTAATCTTTCTTCAGACTTACAGACTTTCAACAATAAAAAGCAAAAGTCCAAGAGAGACCAAGCCACTACAGGAGATGTAAAAGCTAACTGGGTCACGGTTGTGGTTCTTTACTCTTTTTATACATATTAGGCTCCTGGAAGGAGATCAACAGAGGACTTATTTTTGAAGGAGATTTCACAATTGTGATTTACTCGCCTTCACTTCCCGAGACAAACAGTCCAACAAAACTAACCGTGAAGCACAAGTCTTTGTTTGCAACTCGGTATCTTTTTCTTTTTAATAGCAACCAAAATGCCTGAGCTGTCACTTTTATCTTGTTTATGAAATATTCATACCCAGCTTCCTTTCTGCCAACATCCTAGGGACACCCTTGGAAAAGAAAATTATGTATTAAAGGAGGTACCCTTGAGAGGGAAAGTTCTAATGAAATGTTAACAGAGCAGCTTCAAACTTGAGTGAGACCCACACTCTAGTAAGGCTATTCCAGATGATTATTAACTAATCTATCTGCATTTCTAAAGTCCCCTATTCTCCGTGGTACCTAYCCTCAGCTTCCAGTTTGAAAATTAAACAGATATCTAATAGTGAAAATCTGCTGAGGAAAACAAACAGACCTATCAGACAACAACTAATTCATAGCACATGCTGCCCCATTGCCACCCCTAAAAAAACTCCTCTGAACTGCTGACAAGTTTAGTGTTCCCCTGGGGCGTACACAGCTTCTTAATTTGAACCAAATGACAGCTGGGCGTAAAAATCTCACTCTGTACATCTCACTTGTCACAGCGGGAGAAGAGCACGATCAGAGGAGCAAGGTGAGAAAGAAGCCCCCAGACTGCCTGTAGAGCCACATAAAGCCCTGGAGAGAAACCCCAACTCCCCAATTTCGCTGTAAGCAGTCGTGCAACCCAAAAGAAGTTTTGAGRTGCTGAGTAACGCATTTCAAACACGGTCAGGAAGGCACGAAAGGGAACCTCACCATCCTCTCCTCTCGGACAAGCCCCTCCACAGGGAGTCTGTCCTGACCATCCTCTCGATGAGCTTCTTCCACAGCATGCCGTCCGACGTCACCCGGTACCACTCCTTGCACACCAGCTCCGCCGCGCACAGCGACTTCGCGTCCAGGTAGGACAGAATGTTCTCTGCAATGTGGTCCAGTCCCCGAGCTAGGGGAGGAAAAAGACAGACTCGTTACTTGCTGGGGAGGTTAAGATACCCGCTCTTCCCTAYGCCTTTTGCAGCTACTCTTCTGCATGCAGAGCTGGACCAAAGGCACAGAAGAGCATTTGCAGCTAAGTTCAGGAGTGAACAGCGTTCTCCAACTTCCTTTGGATATAACACAACAAGTCATTAAAAATAATAAAGAATCCAAGAAGTCATTCCAATCTATTTCGATGGGTTTTAGCACTAGGGGGATATTCTATGGATGGCATTTCCAACTCAGCAACGCAGCCCCCAAAATCTCTCTATATTAGGACCATTTCTCATCTCACTGCTACAGCTGTTCTCATGTTCCAACGGCTCAAAAGCTGTTTTTGCTAAAGCAGTAGCTTTTAAACGTAATGAAGAAAAAAATATATATTCCCAATGTGTGCCCTGAAGGGTAATGGTACCTTTAGACACGGGGGAGGGAAAAATATGCAGATGCACAGGGAAGTGGAGGGAAGAAGAGGCAGGCTAARGAGAAAGCTAAGCAGGTTTGCTGGTGGCATTTATTTCAGTGGGTGGAGAGAAATATGCACCAAAGTGGTAAAATTTGCAAATATTTTCCAGGTTGAATACCAAGCATGGTTGGAGTAAAATATAAGGCAACAGAGTAAGAAACAAGCAACTACCACAATTACAGGGCTTTGGCTCCATAGCCTGATTAGCACCGAACAGGCTAGTGTAACTTGAATACCTGGGGGCTGGGGAAGGTCATGCTATGTTACTTAGGCTGGATGGATTTATCCACTAAAAATCTGCCCTTACCCACTCAAATTTTACCACTAGCAAGACTTCAGAGGAATATGATGCCTATCAAAGGAGCTGCCGCATGAGCACAATTCCTCTTGGAGGCAGCTCAGTTCGCAAGTGAGACACGCAGAGTCAAGAGATTATCGCACTTCACGCGTCAAGTTTCAGGGGCTTTGGGGAAGCTGCAGGACAGACCCCATCACCCTCCAGGCATAACGTTCAGACCAAGCAAAAAGGAAGCATGGCAGATTGGCATTACATGCATCTTCCCTCCTCTTCACATGTGGAACACAGCTAAATGCATCTTTTCCTGCCTTTAAAATGACAGCCTTGAAAACAAGGCTCCACTTGCCAGCGACCACAAGGCAGAGGTGGCACAGGCATTTTTACAGCCACAGGGCCATTCTGCAGCAAACACCAAGTTGCCATCAGCTGATTTTTATTAAGAGYTCACGAGACGATGCGGGCTCCGACCTTCACTTTCTCATTAACCAACAGCTCAAAATGATCTCTCCATGCACAAAAGAACTCATCGTGTCTCTTCTTACTCCTTCCAAACATCCTGTATATTTTTACAGTCATTTCCAAATACAGTTACACTTTGAGGCAGTTATGCTGGTGTCCAACATCTTATACTTCCATTCATAAAGTGCAAAAGGCGTGTGAATGGTACCGCATGCAGTCACAGAGTGGAGAAAGAAGCCTGATATTTCTTATCTTTATAGATGCAAAATTAGATGTCAACCTGCAATATAAAAGCCTCAGCAGCCTTTACTACACTTTTAATTTAAAAAGATATAGACACCTATTGCATAAAACTCTTTAAAAAGTGTGTTTGTGATTTTATGGTGATCTATAGAGAGATGATGTTTTGGTGAAAAACTGGAACCTGCAGGACATTTACAACTCGTTTGGGTGGATAACAGGGTGGACAACAATGTTGTGCTTCTCCAGCCCTCATATCTGCCATCCTGCACTTTGTCCAGTGGGGTGAAGTTAGCCCATTTGCTTTCCCATTTCCCCCTATGTGGATYCCAAGCAGCCCAAAGATACCCACATACCCACTAAGGTTTTACAAATACCCTAGTGGCTTTATGTGAGTTTTTGGGGAGCAAAAGTGATTGCATCTGGGGCATAGATTAGTGGCATAAAAGAGGGCTGCACAGCATAAACTGTGCAGGATAATCCTCTACAGCTCTGCCTCGGATCCACAACAGACTATCAGTAGATGCACTTGAAATCCTGCCATTGAGGGGTGGATTAAATATTTCCATCACTGTAAGTCACTCTTGCCATTGATCCCCTTCCCCTTAATACTGCTRTTCTGCAGCCCTTCACTCCCCTTATGGTGAATGAACGGGCAAAATTATACCCAGCTACAAACTCATTATTATTATTCCGTTTAAGAAGAGCACAGCTCACACAGACATGTATACCCCAAAGCATCATTTTCTTAAAAAAAAAAAAAAGAGAAGTTTCCCTTCACAAAAGGTTTTGATAAACTAATGTGAAACCTGATTAGCCCTTCAGCCTTTCACGCCAAGTTATCCTTGCAGTACAGTGCAGTCCTAGGCAGCTGGAGCCGAATGAATGTTTCAGTTATTTCACACGTGAAACCCTTAAAAATGACTTTCCTCATAAAAAATGTTAACTGCTTGGCAATTCTAAGCYGAGAGCATACTTTTGAGAAATGGAACAAAGTTTGTTAAATGCATGTTTAATCGGGGTTATTCAAACAACCTTAATGCTGTCCAAAGTCCTGGGAACACAACCTGAACCAATTTTACTCTGAATTAAAAAGGCATGTTCGTGATATAAAACTACCTGAAAACACAGGCATTCTATGGGACAGCATTAGGAGGAGAGAGACAAGATGCATCAGGATCTTGGAGTAATTTTATTGCTTAATTTACTTGAGAGGGAGACTAGGAGAGAAAACGAAGGTGTAAAATCAAACTTGTCAAGCATTTGAGGTTTCAAGAAAGCTAGAAAATCCTTAAAGAGTTTAGCTTATTTTAGCTTATGCAACTTAATTCCTAATGCTAGGTTTAAATAAAGGCTTCTACTGTCCTTGAGGCCTTCTAATTTTTAAAATGCTTTCAATAATACCTTGATGAAGAGGATTTCATGGGGCCTACAACCTCCATGAGCAAAATTCTTTCCTAGCAGTTTCTCACCTTCCCTTTCCACTCATGTTCCTCATGACATTTTCCCTGACTGCACTTTTAGCCAGTGCAATTCTTTGCCATGCAATTTCTCTCTTGAAATTATAGTCATTAGGACATGAGCACTTCACAAACATGCAAATCCATTCACATGCATTATCTAGGCACACTATTCCCCTAACTCTTCAAATACTCAGTTACTAACTGCCTAATTCCTATCTGCTTTACACTCTGAGGGAGCCAAATTTAAAGACAGAGGTACTTGACTATTGTGAAAAACATACTAACAAAAGCAGGGAAATGTTGGGTGCTTCTGAAACTACTTCTAATGCTTGCCCAAAACTTTCAGGAAAAAGCCTGAAGAATGAACTTAAACAAGGGAGAATGAGATATGGTGGCTTGTTTTTATGTAGCACAATGGAGAAAGAACTGGAAAAAAAGTGGATATAACTATATGTATACTTCAACTTTAAAAGTGGAGAAACCAGTGCCCTTTCAAAATCCTCTCCATTTTCCTGACACARAACAGCTTCACAAGTTGTAAAGCTGCTCTAAGTGCACGAGATTATTGCCATTGGACTACTAAAGACTCACATAAAGCAGGTACTTAGCATAACTAAGTTTTTTTTTAAACACTAGAATAGCCATTCGATTACTGCGCACAATGAGCTTAAAAATCCAGAGAGTCTACACATTTAACTTCATAGCAACACTCCTGCAGTGCCTTTATTCTTAGCTTGCTTTTTGCTCTTCCAGCTCTAGAATTCAAATGTCAGGTTGCAAAACCCCTTCTGAGGAAAACAAGTGGGCTGAACATGGTGAACACAGTTCTACAAACGCGTCCACACAAGTTTTGTGCAAGAAACAAGAGGCAAAAACTGTAGCACTTCCTACTCAGGTCCATCTGAAACTAAGGCGCTAAGCTGTTGCAATGCTGATCTATTAACTATCAATCCATAGAGATATGATTTAATGGTCTGAAAAAAAAAGTAGGTAGGAATTTCTTGCTGGTTCTGAGATTCTACTGCTGTATAAATTAAAGTATGTTTTATCTCCCACTCCTTTCATTTATGAGACAGGAACAATACAAAGCTGCCTATATRCTATTTTAATGTATGCATTCTGGGGAAATTCATCCAATGCCCTGTCTGAGAACAGTCAGGAAAATAATCTTAATGGAAAGCACTACCTTGGTGCAAATATGTGTAACAGTTCTGYTCTTTGCTCTGCTCTGTGTTGTCCTATGCTTGCATTTCACACCCACACAAAAAATCAACTCAGTTTCAGGGAAGTATCTTACAAGTAAAAGAAGTAAAACAACAGGTAAGAAAACCCRCCTGAATGACCAAAAATAAGAGTAGTTTTCATTTGTATAACTTTTGTTATTCGTGCATTGTTAGGGGCATTATGAGTACAACTGGGCAGAGGCCCAGTGTTGTGCTTCCTTTGCATACTGAGCAGATCTATCACTTACTTCTAGCCAAGCCACATTGATTTTAGATCACACCTTGAAAGACACTAAGAACACTAAACAAAATATTACTACATTTCATATTGTAAAATGTTATCATCTGTTTTGCAAACTGATGGTAAAAYAGGACTCTTCAGCAGGACTGGCCATGGTCACAGAAAGCCAAGCAGCAGCATTTTCTGAAAGACAAAACGGAGACTCAACCTTCCTCTGCTCGCAGCAGTACCTGGCAGTGCAGTGATGAAGTCCCTCTGCAGCATGGGTTTGAGGTATGAGTTTATATGTCCATGCTGGTAGTGACACATCTGGGAGATGAGGTGCTCTACAAACTCCACCTGGTCAGACTCGGACCACTGTTCAAAATACTTGACGCAGAGCTCCTTCTCCTTCTCATAGCTTGCAGAGAGTTTTCTTTGCTTGGGCACAATCATACTGGAAGTGCCATTGGCAAGTTTGGTCTGTGAAAGGGAAGGACAGAAAACAAAACATACATGTGAAAAGAAGCTCAAGATGTTTTATAACTTTTTTTTTTTTTTTAATAACAGGAGAAAAAGCTTTCTGATATATAAAATTGGTTGAGAACATGGACTGCACCGGTGCTGCACACAAATGGTGAGATGGGAAATGATGAAGGGCAATTCCATACACAAACATCTTTATTTACATCTTGCACATGGTAAAAAGGCAGATGGATTCCTARTATACAGTTATCAATTACTTCAATGCACCAACAGAAAACTGCATTCATGTTGTTTTTCTTAGAAAGAATGGACCACTCCTGAAATTAATAGGAAATGTATGAAATGGCTAATAAAAACCTAAACAACAATTCTTTTTAGCATAAAATTATGTCTTAAGGGTAGAGCCTCCTGAAATGCACCCTGATATCTGGTATGTACTTCTTTCACAGAATTAAATATCTTAAATTTTCTGAGAACTGTTAAAATATTGTCAGAGGGGCTCAACTTGGAGAGAGTTTCTGGGACCTAACAAAATGCTCACATTTCAATTTATTACTTGATAGCAGGGTATAATTCTTGCATTTTAAATGATTTACCTGGAAGAAAAGCCCACTTTTGCATTGCAAGTCCGTCATTTGTCAAAGCAGCTTTAACTGTTTGTTGGGAGATTATTTTTCCAATACCAGTAAACAAACAGTTTGTATTAAATGGTACATAAATTACTTTTCTATTGCTTTTCAGGTTTAATTATGGCTACAGGCTCCCTTCTTTATAGTCTTAATTTAAAAATACTTACTATGGGCACACATTTAAAACAAGCTTTGAAGTGTTGCTGCAAAAAGGTATCCATACAGCTCCGACCTCAATAATTCTCATTTTGCTACTGTAGATAATTCCCACAGAAAACATTCTTTAGTTCACTGCAATGGTTTGACATTAGATAGCACTTTTAAATTCAATATTATTAGTGTTTTTTTTTTACTTCCAAAATACATTTAGTGGTTCTCTATTAATTATCAAATCATTAAAAACAAATTACAGAATGAGAATACATAAAATTTATATTTAGAGATGTCATGTTTCTATTCCACTGTGAAGGTTGGTTTTAGGCATTAATCTCATCAGGGAGATTTTAYGGACTTTGAAGGAAAAACAAATACTTAAACCTAGATACCTTATTATTTAGTATTAAGGCACGGATTAATTCATGAGTTAAAACAACTAGGGAGTTGTTCACAGACCACAGGAGCTGTTTCTCAGAACTGGGATTAGAATGCAGAAATTCCTCGTTTCTCTGGAGTACAAAATTCTTGCACTTCAACACCTCCCCTAYCCAGGGAACATTTTTACACTGGAACACAAAGGGAAACCCTTTACAAYAACTTTAAAACCCACCCAGCTACTCGTTTATGAGTGTTTTAGAGAAAATCCACAAAACTTAGGATGCTCTTTCCGGAGCTGGAGAGCCTGTTTCCTCCGGGCGCTCCGGCCTCCCACCCCACCTCGGCCCCCACAACCTCCCCACAACCTCTGGGGCTTCAGGCCCGTGTCGCCACCAGGAGCTGCAGCATCTGCAGAGGACGAGTAATGACATCCGTGCACGCGAGCAGATGGCTCGGTCGGGACGAGCCAAGCCACCCCGCCGCCATCGCACGTGAACGCCAGGCCCCAGGGCGGGAAGCGCGAGTGAATTAGGAGCGCGGGGTCCAACACTCGTAGCAGCCCGCCCTTTATTTGGAGGAGCTGCTCACTGAGGGCACTTGTGAAAAGCGCTCTGTGTGTCACAAGGTGCACATCTAAATTAGTAGATGGGGGAAACCTGGATTTTTTTAGGTTGCTGTGTATACTTTGGTCATATTCTGAGCACATCAGCCTGAGCCCTACACCGTACCGTCGCCTGCCCCAGTTTCCCTCTGCAAGGAGCAAAGAAAAGCAGTCAAGGGGCCACAGCGTGTGGGACAGGCCCTGTGGTCTAAGCCCGCGCTCAGCCTCCCTGAGAGAGAGGTTCCTCCTCTGCAGAGGACCCCACACGCCTCACCCAGGACGTCTGCAGCTACAGTTAAGAGCAACATTCCAAAACTTCCGTTTGAAGATTCCTGAAAACCCACCAGGGAGTTCAGTGAAAAAGGCCTGTTATTAAAAAAGGCAACAACAAAGCAACAGCATCAAGCATCTGTATTATTAAAGCATGTCGGGGGTAATGGTTACTAGCAGCCAGACAATCGATTTGGCTTCCCGAGAAACCCTGATGACTCAACCATCCCCATCCTCTGCCTCTAGTTCATGACAAACTACCTCAGCACAGGAACAGTAACTATTTGCCATAGCGTGCAGTAGTCTCCAACCTCTTCCCTCTCCTCAAACAATAACCAGGTCTAAGCTGGAAACTGCTACATGTGCAATGCCTACAGCTCTATTAAATATCCAACTGCAAAAGTGGAGTTTTGCAACTCCAAAAGCAATCCAAGTGCTTTCATATGCCCTTTCCATGAGCTTCACTTCCAAAAGTGAGGAACCCTAAGCCTCAGCAGTGTGTCACCCTGGGAGGGAGCCTGGGTGCAACACAGCAAAGGACCAACTTGGAAGAGAAAAGGCCGTTCTTGCTCTGCATCCCCCAAGCCACGAAGGCAGCTTTGGCCCTGTGAGCGAGGGCTSAGAGATCTCCCCCATGGTTCTAGGCGAGCCAACGCAGGTGCAAGAACATTACAGGTGTCCTCCTACGTGGTGTACCCGAGCCACAAGCTGTGCCAGGAACCCCGGGGGACTCCATGCCGTAGGTTGGTACTAGCTCAGGGATCTACGTACTATGCTCCATTGCAGCTCATAATTACAAGACCATTTCTCTAAATGGCTACATTTAACACAAAGCACATTTGTATACCCAGTGAGGTAGAAGAGGACTAATATACAGAGGAGTTTAATCTAAATAATGGCTTGCAACTATAGGAAAGCGCAATATTTCAGCATAGATAAATAAAGTCTAGATAAGTTTACTGCTCTGCTCAGAAGACAAAACAACCCAGGTATTTCACAGCTGTAGCCCAATTACGACAATGAAGGCTCTTTTTATTTCTGTTCAGTACAGGGGACTAGGGATCCTTCTACGGCACAGAAAAAAACAAGCACCAGGATAATAATTCTCTAGTCTTAATACAGGTGTTTCTCCATGAATAACAGAAGTTGCTATTTTTTTTAGAAACAAAACAAAAAGCCAGTGTCCTCTAACCATTGCAGGGGACTTTGTTAAGGGACTTTTCATAGCGTGGATGAATTCAGTTTATACACTTCTTGATATAAAAATAAATCTCTTTGTCTTAAAAGAGAAGCTGTTTCCTACTAGAAGATTGAGAGTGTCTTCAGCAGCCCCAACGAGGTTTGGGACCTTCTGAGCCGCCAAGACATCTTCACCCTGGAGCTCTGGAAAGACCGAGGGCTTAGACCATTGCCTCAAATTTCCCAGTTGAGTTTTTCTCAATGCAGAAGGAACTTCCTCCTGATGTCCCAGCACCAACAGGTCACCCTGTGCTTCCTCCCCTTCTTCCAATACTCACTGGGATGCCGGGCTGTGCCTCAAGTGTCTTCTGTTGCTTATTTGCAAGTGCAGCGTTTCACCTCTAACTGCCTGTGCTGCCAGCCGTGGTTAAGTCACTGATTTAGACAGAGCCACCTTAACAGGAATTTTGGATGGGTCTCAGTGAAGGGGGGGAAAAAAAAGAGGACATAATGTTTAATTATAAGAAATGATTGAAATAGGCACAGACATACCCCGGGTGCCTCTGCACTGCAGCAAGCTCTAAACTTGTTATCGTTAATGGTTTAAATTTCACTGTGCTAATCATTTCAGGACACAAGCCTTTCTTGATAATCTAATGAATTATTCCAACATCCTTCAGCAAAAAAAATCCTCCATGACAGCACTAATTACAAGACGTTTTCCCAGTGCTTATGTAAAATATGACAGAGCAGCAGCTTAGGGAATTGCAGAAAACTGCTTCTAATTTCCACTGAGAAGCTGACAAACACCTCTCTTTCATCTCTCCCAGCTCTCAAGTAAGATTTAACTTTCTCATTTAGTTAATTACCGAGTGAGGATCATCATTTTCCCGGATCGGAGCGGCACAGAGCCTTTATCGTGTTAACTTGTGAACTTGATCGATGGCTGCTGCTAAAACTTAATAACTTCACCCCCTGGCAAATTGTAAGATAAATATAATAGGAGAAACTCTGACAGTAAAAACCTGCCAGAAATGAGCGCTGTGTTTATGTTTCTTTGCAGGCAGCAAAAAAACAACCGACAGCTTATTACTGGGTGCGTGTTACTTATATTTAAAAGACTCCAGGCAGTTAACTTTCTGCGTACTGTTCAAACTTTACTCAAAAGATAAAAGACATTGGGGAAAAAACAAGTCATGGGATGACAAGGAAAGGTACCGGTGAGGTGTATGTGCAGGATGGGGGAAGAAGAGAGCGCAACTTCCCGATAAAAGTGAGGCCACGCTCGTGTGTGCATCCTGAAATACTCCTCAGGACTAACCCCGGGAAGAATATGCAGACGTGAAAGCAGCTTCGGCAGCRGGGCGCAGCGCAGGAATTCTGCGGCATGCTGGAAGCTGGGTGGAAAAGCGGAGGGATTAAAAAGTACCACCGTGGCAGCGAGCTATTTCAGTCTGGTATTTGCAAAGCCACTATCAGCTAGYGAAGGTTAACAGGGCAAAGCTGCTTGTGTGGCCATGACACTGCTTGCTGCTGCCYGCAATGAAACACCGCTCCAATGCAGCAAAGTAACAAAAATAATGAATTGGAGCTGAGTGTGTACCCCAGGCCTCCACGCTAAAGGGCAGAGCTGGTGCTTTAAGCCCCCATCACAAGGGGTTTATTTGCATGGCCCAGAGGCAGCATCGCAGTGTAATTAGCAGGACACAGGTTCCATTTCTATGGCTGACTTCTTCCTCTTTGCGCCTGTAATTACCAAATGCYGCAGAACTGAATCCCAAACTGCCAAGGCTAAGCAGAGAGGGAAGGAATCCTTTATAGTTGCTTACCAGCAACTTCTATTAAAGAGCTCCTTGGCTTGGAGAGTTTGCAGAGCAGGAAGGGGGGTCTCACCACAAAGAGYGGGGCCTCGCAGCCACAGCACCCACAGGACAAGAGCAGCCAAGCCCACATCTCATCTTCCTCCACCACAGGGTTAAGCTGCTTCTCCAGCACCTGCCTCGACAGAGCTCAGAAGCTACAACACCAGGTCATTTAGCAACTCACTCCATTTAGTTCTATTTTAAAAGCTCGGTTTCAAAGCCGCCTGTTTCTGCCTGCCTCTGTTTTACACAGCGGCCTCCAGSAGGTCAACCATAGGCTTAGCGTACAGACAGACTCACTCGCTCCGGACTGAATTAGTTTCCACACTGCAAAGCTCCCTCAGACATTCTGCAAGACAAACGTAACCCAGGAAGGGATGATCATCAATCACATCTGAGAGTCAAAACACAGCCCCATGAAAGAAACCACAGCGTCATTACTACTTATTTTCAAGTGCAAATTCAAAACACACGCTTATACTGAAATCAGCTTTGGCCCTCAGCTGCTTGCCCGTGCCTGGTTTCTAATCACACTGCRGAAGAGCTGCGATAAGAGAGACTACATCTAGATGAAAGATCACTAGAATTAAGCTGGACACAGCAGCCTAAGCTGCTGTGCTTCCTCAAATCCTGGGGGGCCAATAGTTTTCAGAGGTACCATCTAAATATCTCTGATATGGTGTCAGCCTGAAGGGCACCTGGCTAAGGACATTACCTTGCACATGGAGGAAAGGGAACAGGCTGCTTTATTTTAGGACCTGAGAAGTAACAGGCTGAGGAGGCCGGTCACAGTGYGAGCATCTGCACCCCAGCTATCCCACGAGCAGCAATAACACCTCCCCTCCCACACTGCTAAACAGTAAACAGCAACGAGGAGACGAGATTAAAAAACTATTCTTTTAAGCTAATACTTAATGTTTCAGACAGACCCATAAAGTTTAATTGTCTGGAAGCTCGTGACTCTTACTGAAAACTTTCCGTTGAAATAGGTCTTCCATCTAGATTTTAAGTGCTGGTGAAAACTAGCAAAATAAAATCTGTCTGGCACCAGGCACGCATGTGATTCGGGAGTCCCTCTCCTCCTCCTCCCCCATTAACACCAAGTTGGCTTTGAAAACAGCAAGTGCTGATGAGAAACCTGCTTATATCAGCACAACACTGGCATATGCTCCTTTCCCAAAGTGAGATCCCCAACCAAATGCATACCTAGACGGGTGGGAGGGAGGTCTGACACCGCTGCTCTGCACAGCATCCGTCTCACCAGGTGTAAATTGATGATAAACAAATTTCAGAGCAGGTCCTAGAGTGCTGGTAGATGATTTTAAGTGAAAGTCACCAAAAAGAATTATTTCCTTGCTCAAAATGGTTATCAGAACCCATGTTGAACTGTTGGGACTATTACACGTTATTGCTGCTAATAGTGGGAAGGAACATGCACATTATCACYTGGAGAACCGGTCTACTAAAGTCATGCAGTAAGAGCCAGGAGCAGCAAAAGGCTCATTTATGGCAGGGAAAGGTACCAGCTATGCTCTAAGCAGCAGTTTCAGAGTTTCCTGGAACAGTTGCTTCTGTTTTTAAAAACACCCAAGCATGATCTACTGCCTGAGTGAAGTTGCTCTTTATGGGTGTTACTGTTGATTTTCTTTTGCTCCAAGTACTCCCTTAACTCTCAGAGAAAAGCAGCAYGGAACAGGTAGGTGGACTTGAATGATTTAAAATGTAGCTGAGGAATAAAGATTATACAGCTGGGAACAGAGCACCATTGCAGCAGGGAAGGAGAAAGACCTGAAAGACCAAGTGTCTGCACTCAATAAAGCCACTGAGGTCTTCAGAATGCTATGGTTCTGTCAGTGTAAAGCCTTTATTATCAAAAACCAGAAGCCTTCTGAGATAGCCTGCCTTGAAGAACACAGCTCCAAGCAGAATAACACTTTCTGAGTTTCCTTTTCGCAGGGGCATTCTGCTGCCAACAACAAGGAGGGCACAAATACACCAAACAACAGCTGAGTGGGTTAGTGATTCAGAGCAACAGAGCAGGGGCACACAGGGTGGATATCATGGATTTGGTGGATATGGTATAGTGTATCTTCCAGCAACGGGAGCCCTGCGTGTTTCTGGGGCAAACAGGAGGCAGGCACCAAACAGAAACGCAGCAGCAGTCTCAAGAGCTGCAAGATTCACACTCATGCTGGTTCCCTCTGCAAATGTACTCAGATCTGCCGGCAGAGCTGGCCGCAGGAGCGCTCTCTAACCTACTTCAGTCAAAATAAGCTTGTTAGCAAAGACCTGCTATTTAAACTGTCTAAGCTAAAACACCTCATCTTAACTGAAAGCAGGTTTGCAGTTTTGCTGACAGATCCTGGAGGGCAGCAACCTGCAGCAGCCAGACGGAGGCTGAGCAGCACACTTATCCACCAGCACGGCTATGTCTAGAAGGGGACATCACATCAGTCGTATGGATACCATACCCCTGTTGCTAGCAGCAGGTCACCGGGCAGCAGGTAGCTTTTGGCTGAGTGCTCTGACAGAGGGAAGGAAGTAAAAGAAAAAATAATGGGGCAGGGGGAAGAGAGAAGGTTGAAGTGTGTGGGTGGGAAGAGCATCGCAGAGGAAAAGTCAGAAATTCTCCTGCACAGCAGCAGGTCAATGCTGGTCAGTAGGTTGTGGCCAAACCTTGACAGATTTGTCCAGATTTGTCTTTGGAGATTTTCAAAGTCTGCATGGACACAGTCCTGAGCGAGCTGATCTAAATGTGAAGCTGGTTTTCCTTTGAGTAAGTGCTTGGACTAGAGACATCTGGATGTCTAGCCCAAGTTAAATTTTTCTAAGATGTTATGCTCTAGGATTGTGTTGGCTCCCTCTTTCATTAGTACCTGGCAAGACAGCCACAGCCTGAGGAACACGCTCCAAAAATACAAACTAAGGACATTCTCTACTGAATTCTGTGCATTCAGAAATTACATTAGCCTGAGTTCACACTGTTAATATGTGAAAGCAGAGGGAAGAAGAAAAGGCAAGAAGTGGTCCCAACACCAAGCAAACTGCTCTAGCCATAATCCCTCTCTGGCAAGACACACTCTTTTTCCCATGAGAACTTTGTCCCTGTCAACTGATACTCCAATTGCAGCAGAACCTGCAAGTTATAGTCACAGACTACCACAGCAGAGACTTCTCACTTGTTTGATGCCTATCTGCCAAAAATGCTTCAGAAAGATCTTCAAACTGGAGGCCGGAGAAGCCTTCCATCTCCAGAACTGACTTAATCAAAGTGGAACTGCTTGGCTATGGCAAGCTGCAGAAATAACCAGTAGAATGGGGCAGAACACAACAGCTAGTCCCACTTCACCCTTCATCATCCCATGTGAGGTCCAATCTGTCACTCAGAGGTATGGTTTTATTAATTTCTTTTAATGAGACCAAAAAATAACTTCAGTCTATTGCATTTTCCTTTGTACAGGGTGAGTTTACTCTTATCTTTCATCCCACTTCTGAGGGTCAGTTACATTCCCGTCATATCCMAGTGGAAATAGTGTCAAATACGTCATGTGAGAAATTTCTTCCATCCTCCTGCATTAATGTATCCCACTGTGAATCTAACAACTGCCAACCCCTTTTTATTCAACTTCTACTATAATAATCGTCTGAACCTCTAAAAGAAAACTACACGCTGTGTAACATAGCTTTTACTTGCAACAGCTTTACATATACCCTCTTTTAAATAACCTTAGGTTCTCTGTTGTGAGAATTATCCCTCCTTTGTGAAAGCAGGTATATAAGAGTATTAGAGTTTCCTAATAATGTTATTTGTTAAACACCTCTATGATACAATCACCACTCSTTTCCTGTATTTTGAGGCAGTTCATAAGAGCCTCTATTAAGTCTAGGACTCATACTTGAAATGACACCATTTGCATCTCCTCATCTAGGAAGAACAATTTGGGATCCTGTTTGGAAAAAAATACATGCAACTTTCTGATACAAAATGAAATTAAACAGTAAGGGAATCCAACGTTTCCTGTTAGAGCACGGCAGAGGCACACACGGTTCCCAGCCTGTTCCTCTGATCAAGGGGTTAGAGCTCCCTCTAGCACTCTCAMACCAGAAAAGCTGCAGACACCAAGCAGTGACTACCTGGTGCTAGGCAAAGCACTGGGCAGTGCTGCCCATCATTTTTATTTGCTTTACCTTTTACTGCCACGCAAATAATTAAAGACCCATCTGCTACTTTACCTAGAATCCAGTAGAAACAAATGCCAGAATATATATAACTGATTAGAAACATTCGGATTGCTCTAATTAACCAATCTCTACCTTGAAATGCAATTCAAGACCAGCTGAAGGATTCTCCTGCCAGCCATGTGTACACAGCACAACGAAAAAAGAAAAGTAAATGAAAACTTCATTTTTTGTGGCACAAAGAAGTCCTGCTAGTCTCATTCWTCCCTGCAGCCCGAACAAGCCCAGCGTAGCTGACAGGTTGCCCCAGTTGTGGTGGTGAATTACGTGCTCCCATTTCATCATGGAATATTGAGGACTTCGGGTACAGCTCCGAAGGTGAAGCCCTGCTGAGCTTTGCACCCTCTGCTGAACACTGAGAAACATCTGGCTTCAAACTGAAGCATCGGAAGTTCCACAGGAACTTAAGGAAGCATTTCTTCACTGTGCGGGTGACAAAGCACTGGAACAGGCTGCCCAGAGAGGTTGTGGAGTCTCCTTCTTTGGAGATCTTTAAAACCCGCTTGGATGCAGCCCTGTGCCACGTGCTCTAGGTGACCCTGCGTGAGCAGGGGGGTTGGACTCGATGACCTCTGAGGTCCCTTCCAACCTTCGGCATTCTATGATTCTATGATCTCCTGATGGAAAGAGTGGCAGAGCTTCTTAATCACAGGTTATTACTGATTAATTCTTGATAAACTGAAAGCTGGCTGAACACTACAAAAATGACAGATGAAGATGGGAGCCAAGTCTTTCCGARTTTTATTTCTAATTTCCCATTATCTCTTCAAGCTGCCATAAGCAAGGCACTCTATTTAATGAGTCTATCCACTAAATCGATGGATMCCAATACATGTTCCCCAGAGACAGAGAACCTTAATACTGGTAAAGACTTTGGAGACCCCTGTGTGAAAGGTCCTCGGTGAGGGCCAGCAGCACAAATGGCACTACAACACACAAAGGCACAGACTTTCCCCTTGAGGGCTGGCAAACAAACGTCTCACTTAACTAAAGGATAGTGAACACACCTCTTAGGCCTACAAAGTTCATTTAAACAGCCTTTAAAACCGGGGTCAAATTTGAAATGTGTAAAGAAATTATTTTACCTTGCTGAAGGTTTTCTGAAGCTGAGACACTGCATCCTGAATTTAAAACCAATACAGATGTGGAAACAACTAATACACTCCCCGAGCCCGGGGCCCTAGAGCGGGTGCATCCCACTGAAGCTCCTTTACTGTCACAGCAATTTCAGTGTTTAACCACCAGGGGACTTGTGAACACTGCTGCTTTTTATAAGTTTGCAATTTTAATGCTACTGCATGAGAAGAAGAAATGCAATAGCAAAAGTTAGGCTAAGCACAGCTAGGGCTTTCTCTGCTCTGACAAGTGCAGCAAGAAAGGCTGGGAGTAACTAGACCCGAGGAGATGACAGAAACACCTGACAAAAACCACGCAAAACTTCCCTGCGCAACCTGCTGATGTCCCTCTGCTTCTGGTGACAGCTGCCCTTGCCATTCTGGTCCTGACCTCCGTCCGCGGCCCCGCCGCTGCACCCAAGCCCTGACACACGGACCTGCCCTTAYGTGGCACACGTGGCACCCGAGGCCGTGGCTCTTATCCCACTGAGAGGACTTGGAGAAGCTGCTGGCAACCACTGCCCTCTTTCTMCACACTTCTCGCAGGTGGGAAGTGATTTGAGCTGTTCAGCAAGAGTCAAAGGACACTGGAAGCAAAAGCAAGACAAGYACAGCTGCAATTCAGTTTGAGATGGTGGCAGTACTTGGCTTCATGTTTCTTTGGATCCATAAAACAGTCCAATCAATTTTCCTACCATCTTCAAAAACCTGTGGCTCAGTTCCGAATCAGTAACAAGACKGAGGCTGGGCAGACACAGCTGTAATGAGACATGGCATAAGCAATATTGCCCTACATCTGCATGCCTGAGTACAGAACCTTGCTACATTTCCATCACATCACATACATTCCTGCATCACTTTCACGTATTATGGCAAACTGCTTCCTAAACGAAGAGAGGAAATGCACTGCAGCCTTTGCTTTTGTGCCTTTGTTGCTTCCAGATCCCACAACCCCATGTAGTCCTTGCTGCTACTTTAGGAAATAAAAGGGATGCAGCTAGTGCCAAGTGCAGCTCTGCTCTTCTCAYGTGAACACATTACACAGTCTGCTCGTTGGCTTAATTTCTAGATGCAATGGGAGACTTGAGCTCTGGAGCTTTGACTTGTAAGGCAGAAGTCCTGTGTACATAAAATGAGGGAGAAGCAGATACCTAGCAGTGGAGATTACCTGCAACTAATTAATTCAGTGAATTCAGAATTAAGTGATGAGCCTGCTTTAGCTGGAGGTCCCTCAGCCTCAATGATTCGGGGACTCTAATCTCATGTCTGCAGGTCCAAGCTTCCCCATTTGTCTCAGGCTTTTGGAGAGATAAATTAATTCAGTTAGAGTTCAGGRTTTGACTGAAGTCAGGTTAGAGCTCTTTGTGTTGTTGTATTTATTTCACTTAGTATAAGTAAAATTTGAAATTATATTTGAAAGATGCTTCCAGAGAGACCTTTCTTTTTAAAAGGCTCTCCCAATTCTAAGCTTTGGAAACCTTTGCTAATTCTTTGGAGCAATCCAACACCAGATTCTTCAACAGTTGTGCAGATGTATTTTTTTTYCAAGTCTACAGCATGTAGCACACAAGGTACCTGCTTGGAAATCCAGTGTTGACTGTCAATTCTCTCCCTCCAACTATTCTTTTTCCAAAGGCTGTTGATTTTGTAATACTCATCTACTGTCTCTGCATCATAGCCGGTGCTCTCAGCAAACCATTAAATTCCAAACTCATTTGTGACCTAAATCAATTTCAAAATCCAAGTGTCAAACAGTAATGAATTGAATGTAACGCTTAATCATGTTCAGGTTCTTTTAAAAACAAATCCCAGAATATTCATCTTTCYTTACACCTAAGCAGCCTGCTGTTATAAATTAGGATCCAGAATGGGGCTAATACGTCCATGCTAGAGTGGCAGGAGGATGATCTGTTTCAACGTGGCAGATTACACAGTTTTGTAAAACCCAGTGACTTAACACATGCAGATAACTGGCGTTATTAATAGTAGAAGTGGGGTCAAAAAAACCAGTGCTGAAATACTGTAATATCATGCATTCTCAGTGCATTTTCAGCAAGGGGCCACTGTGTTATGGGCTTCACTTTGTGTTCTGGAGCAACAGGAAGATCTCAGAAAAGAAGTCAATCTCTGACCCTATGCATACATTCAGGATASAGCGAGCTATTCACAAATTCAATGCACACTCTTCATAAAAGCAAGTTTGCCTGTTGCAGACAGAACTCAAACCTGGCTGCATCCTTTCCATCCTCACATCCCAAACTCCTTCATGACCTGAGCACGCAAGGACTACTTGCCCATCCAGATTTACTATTACAATGGACCAAGCAATTGCAGTTGCTTTGAAGAGTCATTACTAGGTATGCCCGCAATGGCAAAGCAGAAAGTTCAGTAGTTTTCACAGGGCAGAGAAAGAAATAGGGAGAGTTTAGCTAGATATGGGAATATATATATATATATACACACACACACACCCATTCTAAAAAACAATAAAAATCAGGTTTGGCTTTGGCTTTACAAACACTACCAGAAAAGCTTTTGGTGTGATAGACAAAACATACAATATTCTGGGAAGTGCATGGGCATAAGGTCCATGGAGTCTGATGGGGCCATTAGTATTTCACATTTTGTTCCTTACGCAGGGTCTGGTGTGTGTTTGGTTGACAGGGGGGTTTGTTCCTAGCAGTAAGTTTAGTTGTTTGAAAGCTGCAGGGCAAGGGCAGAGAGAGAGGAGATCCGAGAAAATTTCTTCCCGTATACACTCTAATTACTTAATGATTTTCGTTGTAAGATCCAAACTAGGCTAGCATGTCAACTAGGAACACATGATCGATAGGCAACTTCTCTCTGCCCTGCAGTAGTTTGTGTAGGGCTTTTGGGTAGCTTATTCAGAGCTGAAAGCCAGTTCTGCAGAGAGGTGCTGGCTGGGCAAGGATCCCTTCAGTTTGCTCCAGTCAATACCGCTGTACTCCCCTCGGAGCACATACAGCCCTGCCCGAGAGCCTGGCTGTGCATGAAGGCCTCTGTGATGTGCTCACATTCTCACTAGCTTTACAGAAGTGAGGACCTTGCTCTATGGGCTTCTTTTTTTATGTTGGCTCTGATGTTCAGAAAGTCACRTTCACGTGAGGAGGATCTTTGAGTGTGATGAAGAGGGGATGGTTATTGAAGCTGTGGCAAAAAACAGTGGGAGGGCGGACAGCATAGCTCTGTGAAAGGAAAGATAGGAAGGTGCAGTTAAAGCTCCACACTGAAGTGTCAGTACAGCCAGGGAACAAATCATATCGTGGCTCTACTCCGGTGTGTGCCTGATCATGGCTAAGCTGCCCCCACCTCCTTCCTGAGCACCTATGCAACTACTTCACCGGACACTAATGCTCCCTAAGCTGTCTTGAGCTTCAGGCAGAAGATAGCAAGGAGTAACATTCTGCACACAATTCTGGTCTCAAATACAGCAGAGAGAGCTTTCAGAGCGACTGGGCAAAAGGAGAAGCAGGACATCCTAGAGGGTGATATTTTCCTAAGGCTGGGGCTTGAGAGCATCCTCTGTGCTCAGAGCAGTTCCCAGATGACAGGGACAGAAGGGACGGAGCGGGTGCGGGTGGCAAGACAGAGAGAGGCAGGAAAGTGGCACTGCAAAAATGCAAACTGTAGAGATCTAAATACAAAGAATGCCAACAATTTTCAAATAAAATGAACAGAAAAATAGACGCAAGGTAACTGAGAACATCTAACACCGATAAAATCAGCCAGCTGCAAAATCCAACCGGGAGCCAGAGAAACACAAGTCTATTAGGTCAGAAAAGAATTAAGATTTGCTGCATGTTCATTTTAACATATATGTAATCACTAACGATCCTTAGGCTGCCTATTAATTCACATGTGGCACACTTACACTTTTTATATTATTATACCCCATGCTGGGGCAGCCCATTACAGAGTCACAGCAGCGGCTCCATACTTAAGGTGCCAGGAGCCTGTGAACTGTAGGATACATCCCSTCTTCCATGCTATTCCTTTGCAATACGATTACTTTGAGGCCGGAATTTGCCAGTTAGTCTCATCCCACAAGGGAATCTCTTTGGGAACTGACAACTCGATTTAAGTGGCAACGAAATATTTCCTAGGTTTTGAGTTTTATTTTTAAAAAAGCAAAAATAAAGAAAAAGCTTTGCTGTCTTCTGGTGTTTTAAGGAACAACAACAAAACTGGCTGGTTTAGGAAACAGTCCACTTCTTCCCATGGCACTTCCCTTGCCTCCCGTAGGGACTGCGTTTGATTGCAAATCCGACTTCAACTCTTGGTGTAGCTCGTGCCCCAAGACGCAGCTCTAATGCAGCTTCTTTAAAGCTGCATTAAACCCAGGTCAACATCGGGGTGTTTACAATAAAAACACCGCTGAAGTACAAAACCACAATGTCTAAGGAGGGAATGCGGAGCAGCATTAGCCCCTCTCCGTGTTGGAATGACTGAGAAACAGTGGCAGAAYATGACAAAGACAAAATGCCTCAAAATCCAGAGCCATAATTCCTCACTAAAACRCCTCTGGTGGGGCCCTGCTGCTTACTAGTAACGCACTGCTCCTTCCCTGCACTTCAGCTCTAAGAGCAACTTTGGAAGTCCTCCGCAACAAGGGATCCGGCGTCACCCCTCGTCCCAGGAAGCCGTGGCAGGATTAATTAAGGTTTGTGAAGCACTCCAAGCGCCGGGAAAACCCCAGGAGGAAGTTTGGATTTCCATATTCTGACCAGGGCTTGAAAGGCATGCAATAAACACAGCCCCGGGGCACTGAGCAAAYGACATGAATAGAATAAAATAAAATATTGAACAGCTGTTCCCTAAGTGAATCCTGCTCATCCCACACACCAAACTTTATTCCTGCCTCAGGCTGGAGGGAGGGAATTGCAGCTGAAGCTGAAATAAAATTTTATCTCAAAGGGTTAAATAATAGCAAAGTTGTAAACAGTTTCTCATAATAGAAAACAGTAGACAACCTTAGCAGGCAGAACTGAAAGTCCCACGAGYATTTACATCACCAACACAGTTGGCTTAAATAATACGAACAGCTTGTGGTTTATCGGGTTGATTTTTTGCAGGGATGTGTTTTGAGCTACAAAAGCTATGTGGAAATCAGCAAACTCACTTCCCTGCCTCATTTTTGAGCAGGACAGTGGGGGGCGGAGAAGATATCACACTACTGGTACAAAATAACAAAGGTCAAAATATTATCATAACCTGCAGCTGTGAGGTCTGGCTAGAATAAAGGGAAAAAGGGAAAAGGAAAAACGGAAAAAGGAAAAACAAGCCTATTCTTCCCAAACCTTGCCAGCCAGCAAATCTGATTTTTGGCTACCCACAGAAAAGCCCTGGACACACAAATTGCTGGAGGGGAGGGCTTACAGCAGAGCAACATGAAGAGCCCGTACAATTCGTTGTGGGCAGCACACTAGTTTGGGGCTCTCTGGCACACTGGGAACATCTCCTTTGTTATTTCCATATCAGAAAGTGGGATACTTAGAAGCAAAAGGAGTCTGTGTTGTGCCCCAATTAGAAAAAGAAAAAAAAAAATGTGTAAATACTGCAASTAGGAGAACTGAAGTTTGCTCTTCAACCATTAGAACTACAGTGGGAATGACAGGGAAGGAGGAAAGTTACACCTGAAAATCCCGTGCATGTGTCAGGGAAGAACAGGAACCACTAGGGAAGTGGCTCTATTCCTCCACACTGTAGGTGTTAATGCTCTTTCACAACATTTCTTATTTTCCTTCCAAGAAAACACTCCCTAATATCATTATTTTTCCAACATTACTGTTTCCCCTCTTACAAARATATCTGTTTTTCTAAGACAGATGCTCTGACCTCACAGTCATTATATTCAGTTTTTATTTCCAGGGTGCACTTGAGAAAGGCCCCTACTTTATCAATCCCCTAGGAACAAAAAAAACCCAAGTTAAACTCAGCAAATGCAAGGGCCAAATCTTTCAAATTAGAATTTCTTGCAGGTAAGAAAAAGAAACTGAAAATGCTGTGCAAAAAATGCACGGACCAAAAATAATAATACTAAAGAACAAAAAAAGGCATATGAGGAAATTAATRCAGTATTGGATCTCTCCTCTTTTTTGCTGCTTAAAGGCAGATGGCACGCACAGTATTTTTAACCGCAGAGTCTYGTTTCAAAGAGAGGCCAAGGACTCTGGTTTCAAACATACGCTAAACAAGSAGGGCAGTCCCGTACTCTAATTTTATCCGGCTCCCTCCGCTGCTTTCCTTGGGGCAGGGAAGCGTCACCTCCGGCGCCCGACCTGCCTCGCGCTCCCCGCTCCTCTCCTCGAGCCCCTTCTCCTCAAGGGCCCCTGGAAAGCCCCGCTCCCGGCTCCCCGTCAGCGAGAGCCACGTTTGTGAGATGAACCCAGACGTGGCCGTTTATTAAGCTCTTTTAAGGGGTCGCCGAGGAAGACCCAAGCGCGGGCGGGTAATTTAACACCCGGGGGTTTTTGCTTTCCCTCCCCCTCGCCGCCAACACGCGGGGCCTCGCGGCGCAGCTGCAGCCGCCGCCAGCCCCGGCCCTCCCGCCTCCGCGCGCGCTAATTAAAAGGTTGATCACAGAACAATGCTCTTCTCATTAATTTGCCCTTCCTGATTGGGCAGGATTCCCGCTCGCTCCGCCTGATCCTTTCCGCGCTGCCGAAGTTAATGTGACAGGAGGCCGAAGATGGATTACCCGCTGCCATATTGCCCATCACCTCCAATCAGCGGCTCGCCGGGTAAACTGATTGTTCTCATTTGCTCTCATTATTTTTACAATATCAGGAGAAAATAACGCACACAGCTCACTGTCAGCGCCGGGAAAAGCAGCCATTAGTTAAAGCCCGACGCCGAGCGGCTTTATTAGAGGCGCCGCGGCTTATTGATGCGGCTCCGGGACACGCACAGAATCCCTGCCCTCGCAACCAGGCCTCTCCGTGCATATATACGAGCACGGGAGATGTTTATGGGAGGCTCCGGGCCTCACCGTGAAGGTGAAAACAATGGAGGCTTCCCCGTGAAGGGGAACAAACCACAAAACAGGCTGGTTTCCCCCCACCGAAACCTGCCCGCACGCCCCGCCTGCTGTTYCACGCATTAAACAACCCCAGCGCGTTGCCGAGGGTCGGGGTGAACCGTCAGCGCRGCCCCGGGAATGAGTCGGAGCAGGAATGTCCTTCCCCACTGACGCCTCCGCGGATTTGCCGCCTGGGAAGCGAATAAAGCAGTGTTAGCAGTATGAAGCCGGGCATTTTCCCACTCCGGCACTCCTAAAGACTCTATTAAAAATCCCAAACTGCTGGGATCCCTATGTAAGAGGCCGGCGTTATTTTGGCGGCTGCCTCTCCGTGTCTTAGCGGAGGGAAATGCTAAATGGAAGGATTAAATGAAATACGATAGCCTAAATCTTACTACCCATGAAGCCTAATCTGGTGTCTACGATGCTGTAACTCGCACCGTGCTCCAGGAGTGACAGGCAGAGCACAGCGGACTGATTTTACTTTTAAATAATACCGAAATTAGATTAGGTCTCYGTGTAGATCTGCATGAACCGGAGGGGACATTCATCATTGTGCCAAAAAAAGTTAAATTCGCCAAGGTACGCTCAAAGTGAACGGTTCTAGACCTCGGCTTTCTCTCTCAGACACATCATCAAGACGCTGCGCCAATATGCATGAAGCCACCTAGGAGCTGTAAGAAAGACAACGGGAGAGGAACCGGATCCCAGGAAAGGTTTAATTTTTCCCTTTGTAGGTTATGAATTGCTTGGGACCGGATCCGCAGTTTCTCTATCCTGTACAACACGGAGCATCAACACTTGAGCTCCTTTTTTAATATTTAAAGGGATTGAACATAAGGAAGTGTATTCCTATCCCTCCCCCTCCAAAACAGATGCAATTCTAGTCCCCCTTCCTCCCCCTGCTGTAATTCAAAACACTCTAATTTTCATTACGGCTTTTTGTAATATTTTTAAATCCTCAGCAGCGAGAATGCTGTGAATTGGGGTGGCTTGTGCCTTCTTCCTCAAAAAGCCACCTCCCGGCTTTGTTTGCTCTTCCTCCTGACCCTCATGGACACTTTTCCTTGGAGGGGCGTGCCAGGCTTTTCTCCTTAAAATTCCTGCACTGCAAGGAGGCTGCACCACGCCGCACTCCACAAAACGTGCTGATGGCACAAATTACAAGCCCCCAGCCGAACGCTGCAGCCCCCACCATTCGGGCAGATTTATGTGGGCTCTTGCCGACGTTATTACAAGTCAGAGTTTATTGGGAAATTGTTACATTATGCGGAGTGTCTAACAAATTGCTTATGCTGCTATAATTGGATTACAACAGCCGCTTGCTCCCACCGGTAAGATTAGGCAAGTAGGACTCCTGCCGATCTCTGAGCGTTAGCAGTAATTTTATTTGCCTTGCCTCTCTCTTTCCTAACAACATGCCTCTTTCCCTGCCAGCTGTCTGCTGAAAAGGCACAGGCTCGTTCCTTGGCCCTAACAATGCAATTACAGCCCTGCAGATCGCACTGTTTGTGCATTAAGTACAGAGCCAAAACGAGGCGAATTGATCGTTTGACTTTTGGAGGAGCCACGTGATCTCCGGCAYGCATCGGCGGGCAGCGCCGCAGTACGTGCCGGGTGGTGATCCCGCTTCATCCCGGCCCCATTCCCGGCATTGAAGACGTCGGAGCTGCCCCTGTGTTAATCCAGATCGGGCTACAAGAACAGGCTCGTTGTGATCAGCTCCCTCGCTGGCCGAACCTCAGAGCTCGTTCTGCCTTCTGCAATGTGACACTTGGCCACGCCAACGGCATCCCCGCGGTGGGCAACAGTATGAAACGATTAATCCAGCATTTCGTGCCAGAAACTCTAATGCAAGAATTTGTCATGTTCCTCAAATAACTTCTCCTTTCAATTCTTGCATACAAAAACAAAAAAGAAAATGTATTTAGTCAATGCCACGACCACGGCATTTGCCTTCTCTGTCATCTCCGGGGGTGCCGCCACTGCAGGCGACCACTTGGGGAGCGACACTTTCTTATACTTTAGCGCGTACCACTAAACCCCTCAGTGATTTATATCACAAACCGTTTTACATTTCCATCATGACAGATCCCAGAGCACTTCCAAAGTGCAAGCCCAGTTCCATAACTCTTACCCTGCTGAACAGTCCTTAGGAGTTTAATGTGACAGTGCCTTGAATGAAGACCTCCAGCCTGCAATCCTTCCTGCAGACTATCACCAGAACGCAGCAAGCACTTGGGGAGGAATTACAGCATGTGACACCACACTGCAATACACGGGCAGGGCAAATTTGATTAAGGCTGCCAGTTCAAGTTCTTATCCTTAGAAGATCTCCATTATATTTTCAYTACTTGCACACTGACAGGATCACAAGTGGATTCTGGCTGGAAGGGACCTCAGGAAGTCACTGCAAGTCCAATGTGCTGCTCAAAGCAGGGTCAACTCTGAGGCTAAACCAAGTTGCTCAGGGCTTCATCCAGTCTGGTTCTGAGAACTGCTAAGGATGGAGAACCACAGAGTCTCCCAGGACAACTTGTCCTCAACTGACTGTCCTCACCACAGAAAAAGCTTTCCCCAATGTTCAGTCAAATCCGAGGAGAGTTTCGAAGATCTCTGTGGGAGCCTCTCCAACGCCTACTGAAATCAGTTTTGCAGGTCATGAAATCTGGTTTCTCAAGATCCCAAAACTGGATCCAAAAAGTAGAAGCACCTGCATTCAGATGACTAAACTCTGGTGTTATTTTTTATATCAAGACTGAGGTATRAAAGCAAAAACATCTACTCACTTCCCCACATGACCATCCTTATTGCAGAGCTTTAAGAATTCATCTCTAGAACACGCTCWGGGACCCTCAGCTATAAAGCAATTTATGAGAGCAAAGGATTAAATTAATATTTCTTCAATGTTTCTTTTACACTTAAAAAAGCAAGTGTCATTCTATTTTAATTTGTGAGTTCACTGACACACAAAACGATGCCGGGCGGTAAGAGAAATAAAAACTACTTTACAGTGTTTGCATAACTGAAGACTAAAGAAGCCTGTTTACATGTAGTTTAACACTCTAAAGAAACTCTGAACAGCTGAAATGCCTTATAAATAGCTCAGACCCAGAGGAAGTGCAAACGTCTGCATTGTGAATTGTAGATCTTAATTACAGACAATGGCTGGTACAGCAAGTAGCACAGGAAAAAAAAAAGTGAAACAGTTGCACTGTTCATGGTTGGCAATAATTCTTCAGGAAAATATTTACTATCAATCAGTTATGAGAAAAGGGACTCTGCGCTCATAAAACAGCACGTTGCTTCTCATACCAGGACCATTTTGCTTCAGCATAATCTGAATTTAAACAGCTTGTTTCCTGCGGATATAATTTTGGAAATAAATAAAACAAGTCTATCAAAATCTGGAGAATGTGTATGGTGGGGTGAGGTGGGGGGAGTCAGAATATCACATTTCTTCAGTTATTTGCAAAGAGATTATTAGAGATGGGGGGTGGGGAGCTAAAGCATAAGAATTGCCTTGTCCTAAAAAATAAACAAATAAAAATGAAATTCATAATCATGATAAAAATAGACATACTGCTATGGAAGGAAGATCACTACTAGGTCAAAGCTTTTACATAAACCTCCGATTCCGTTTTCGACTTGAGTTGCCTAAATGCTGAGAATTCTGTGCTGCCTTCACAGCCCCAAAGCATCTTAGGAACATTAGCTGATCCTCAGCAATGCCCCTGTAACACAACCCGTTCACATTACCCTCATTTTAGAGGAAATACCTAGAACAGAGGGGTACAGGGACACGCTTAAATCCTTCCTCGGCCAGTGGCTGAGGTGGCGTTGATTCACTCTGCAATTCCTTTCCATCCAAATAATGTTCCCGGTGAYGGCAAGCCTGGAGAAAGGCATATCCAATGTACAAAAGGAAACTACCACCGAGACTTTCAGAGCTGGAAGGGGTTCAGCTGGCATCTCCTCTCCATCGTCATACAGACACTCAATGCTAAAAAAAAAAGATATGGGGAAATATACTTTCTAATTCAAACAGCGGAAGGAATATCAGCAAACAGAACACACTTATTCCAATAATATTCCTCTCGGATTAAATTGTTCGACTTCCAACGTCAAAGCACTGGAGAGACTTGAAAACAGTGGAAAGCTGCGTGTTACTTGAAGATAAACCAACTCAGTGGTGTATCACAGCAGAACGCTGCGCCGCTTGTGATGCTCATGCAAAGCAAACGCAGGGACACTCTCACGAAAGAGGAGCCATCAATCTGTGACATAAAAGGACTTGAGAGCACAAGAGGGACACTCTTCAGCTCCATTTGTCCTACTGCCAATTGGAACATTCAGCATGGAACCCTAAGTGTTTGCTTTTTAAAGAGAACTTGTGGCTTCTCCTTTGAATTCATATAAAAATCCTGAGCTCCATGTGTGATTACTACGCCAACTATTTTTATTCTAAAAATGCTGAAGGAGTAGTCATGCAGAAAGCACTCACAAAGGACAGGGGATTTCAATTACCCACAACTTCCTCCACTCCCTGCTTTACTTGAATCATCCTTGAATGYAGAAAGCACAGAGATAGCTGAATAATACCATGCATCCTTGCAAGGAAATTTCTTCGGGCATGCTTGAAGTGCCAAGCCTTGTCATGTGTTTCCAGAACGGAGCACAGCTCTGTCCCTTCGGATGCTGCAAACAGGATGCTGCGCAGGCAGAATAGTCCTGTGTGCTTAAGCAGGATGCTGTATCCGAGGAGCTCAAAAGCATCTCACAGGTGATTTTCACAGCATTCCTGCATGGATAGTGTCATTCAGCTCTCTTTTAAAGAGGAGCAAGAAGAGTCTAAATTACAACTCTGGAAATAGAGGGTATGAACTCTTCATAGTTTCCTAACTCAAGAGCGTAACCACTATATAAAAATTCAAAAACATGATGAGTAGCAATCTAAAGAGGTTCTCTGGAAGACCCAATATACTTCATATAAAGACCCTGAGAACTCCTTGCAAGATAAATACCAAGCAATGAAGAAATGAGAAAATATTATATGTCTCTGTGAAACAAATTTTACCTTCTCCGGAGTAAATTTAAGAGTGCAAACACAGAGCAGTGGGTTTGCTGGGACATTAAAAAGGAGGATCAGCAATCATACGTGGGTAGGAAAGAGCGGCCTGCAATASAACCTGATGTCTCCAGGCTGTGCTGGGCTCTGTTTTTCCTCCTCCCGTTTCGGAGCCGAGGCTCAGCCGCAGCCTGSGCTCACTCTGCACCATCCCGAACCTGTCTCGGCGCCGTCTGCAGTTGCCTGTTCCAGGTGTACACAGGGAAGGACTCCAAGTGCAACATGAAACTGAGAGCATTTCTTCACATGGCTGCAATGGGCTGCAAGGATTACTAAAAATTAGAGACTCATCTAATGAGCACAGAAAAGGCATATGGGCTGTAGAAATCTGAGAGGTCAGTTACACACCAGCCTCTTGTTGGAGAAGAAGAGACCACTTTGGATTAAGAGGATGTTGCTACAATCCTACGTAGTGCAAAATCAAATAGATTCCAGCCTAACAGCAAAACTCAACTCTCATACAGCCCTTGCAAGGTGAAATGATTAAGGTTGCTCTTTGAAATCGGGAACACACATAATCCATTTAAGCAAAGCCAAGGAGATTGGCAACACTTTGGAGCACCCCTTGCTGAACAGAGGACACAAGGTGTGAAGGTCACCACAGAACCGAAGTGGCCCRGGATGCAGAACAGGAGAGAAACT
The DNA here is from genome assembly GCF_003342845.1 of Nothoprocta perdicaria. Classification (NCBI taxonomy): domain Eukaryota; kingdom Metazoa; phylum Chordata; class Aves; order Tinamiformes; family Tinamidae; genus Nothoprocta; species Nothoprocta perdicaria. The sequence goes on from NW_020455976.1 coordinate 1,496,373, forward strand.
TGTTTGCACCCCAAAGGGCATCACAAGAGTCCTAGTGACATGCCAGATGCCAGGGGATTTTCAACCGTGCCCCTCTCTAATTGAGGATGAAGCACACACCAACACCGTTATGTGGCCTGAAGATACTGGCGCACAAAATACGGAGCAAACAATAGGAACAGATGCTCATTTGGCCAGATTTCAATGAGCCTCATTAAAACCAAACACCCTGTCCTTGGAGCTCAGGTTCATGCTACGTTTCTACCTTATTTAAGCGCACAGCACCGACGGCTGAGAAAGCCATCCACTGGTGGTTGCACACCAGTGGCATCATGCAAGAAACCCTCTCTCAGGCATTTCGCGGTTTGCAAAGGGACAAGAAGCAGGATTTTACATGTGTGTGTAAAAAAAAATAGAAAATACACTTGCTTTTTAAAAACATTATGCTGAACAAGCTTCACACTTGTTGAACACTCAAAAGCAATAGGTGAAAAAACACCAAAATACTGATGAAAAGACTGCCAAGAATTAAAGAGAAACAATGCTACTAATGATACAGGTGACGTGCCAAAATATACAATCCCTCTCTGTCAAAATATAAGCACACTTAAAACTACTGCTACGGCAGCTTATTCAATTCACTGTACCCAAGTATGTCTGGGTTCTATATAGAGAGCTTCAAAGGACAAATAAATACCTGAAGAGCAGGGCTAAGAACAACATATAGATCCCTTAAAACTAGATATTCTCTGTCAAGTTTTCTGATTTTATTTTTAAATATCTGAATTAAACCACATAATCCATACGTTTGTGAAAGCCACTGAGCACCTGGCTGCAGACAGCGAGCACGACATCAAATATAAGACAGGGCAGGCAATATTTCCTAACTAACCCAGCCCTCCCTGAGCGGCCTGCAGGCAGCAGCCCTACGCTACATTCCTTGTTTGAAAATAGGCATAAATTTATTTTAAGCTTCTTTTTCTTCTCTTTTAGAAAGAATGCCAGTTATTAGGTGGGTAAGTTGCAGCTGAAGGTCTGTAGAGAAGCACTCATCCACAAGAAAGCTTGATGGATGGACAGTGGTTTAGTCTGTAAAAAGATATCTTAGCATGGATGCGTGTGGCCTCGAGGGAAACTGCATGTCATTTTTTGAACAAATTTGAGAAACACCTAGCACATGATCAGCAAATGGCATTAATATAGTTGTCAGCCCACGCAGTTTTCCTTCTTRCAAGTAGGTCCAGAATCAGGAATTCTGTTTGCAAAGAAAAACATTCTCTCTTGTAGACTGACTGGCATTTCTGACATGCTTGTGATAATGCTGACTCCCAGGCAGGGCTCAGACTGCACTGCACAACCAGGAAAGGTAAAGTGTGATTTCCCAAGCAATGCTTTTCATCTTTCTCTGCCAGTTTATATATTACATATATTTATACACACACACATACATATATATACGTGTGTATGTATTTATCTCCTATCCTAGAACACCTTTCGAAAAGTGCTGTATAGAATGCAAGCCACACTTACCCTTTCTAACTTCCACTCTCTTGACACAACATTTTAATGTTCAAGGCTATGAGACCCATCAATCACAGAGGATAAAACTCACCATGTGCAGAAGGCTAAGAGAAGGCCTCTGAACCCCTTAAATCCCACTTAAGCCTTTCACCAAGGGTACGTTTACCAGTTGTGCCATTTGCCTATGCCATCATGAAGCCACCTGTATCTAGCTAACTGGATTTATATGTGCTTCAACATTTTGGGAATTTGAAAGACATAAGCTTTCTCAGAATCTGTTTCACCTACCCGATACCATAAGGGGCCTTAAGGAAGCAATGGGCAATACCAGCAGTGTGGAGCTGGGAATACGGATGCTGGGATTGACTATCAGCACTTTGCACCAAGCTTGGCAGCTTCTCTTGGGAGCCCCTCTCCCTGAGAAGGTAACTTTGCCTGGCGAGGGCAGCCTGCAAGTCACCTGCAAGCACCAGGAAAACCTCCTACGCCGGCCACTTCACTGACGGAACATCCAATTTCACCAGCAAAATCACAGCAAAGATTTAGCCCGGGAAGCTATTGTAAAGGTATCCTAAGCAGGCCAYGAAGGGACAAGGGACATTTAACATTCGCGCCCCTTCCCAGCCTCCCCTTGGCATCAGCGTGACGCTGCCGTGGGCTGAGCGTGTCCCTGCACCAGCCTTTTTATCACGTCGCATCACGGCTGGAATGTTTTCCATTCGCAACCACCCATGCACCTTCTTTTACACTAGATACGCTGAGTTTTAAGAGCGGGGCTGCTGGCACCTCGATTCTCCATTCACATGGGTCTTATGGGTTGACAGAGCCATTTTATTCCCATTCCAACTGCCCTAGCTCCCTCTTTGGCTTCTCCTAAATATAGCACTCGCTTTATTTTAATTAAAAGGCCTTTCTTTGCAATTGCTTCTGCACATCCCCCTTGGTAGCTAAGAAAGGGAACCACGACAGAGTTCTCATGCAATGGTTTTACAATTGTCCAGACATTTACCATTTAAGGTTGCCACAGCTAATTACATGGCAGCAGTAGGTCACCCCATTGGAAAAGCCAATTGCACAGCAAATGAACTTCAATCTCAACAGCTCAACACTTTAAATAATCATTTCCAAGACGGGAAAACAGTAGTTTGCCAGCTCTGAAAGCACTACCATGATTAGAAATATCCAAAATATTTGCTTTCTGATTGAATATTTTTCGTAAGTGTAACTTCAAGAAGAGACTTTTTCTTTAAYAGTATCAGAGTGCTAAACCAAAACCAACCCAACATAAACCCTCAAGACCACGGCCATGCTGTTACTTACTTTGGCCACACAATTCTCAGTCTTCATAGCAGTGCTTCCTAGACATACTGTTTCCTGGTTTAAGCACAGTCTGGCACAGCTGTTGTAGGTCTGTAGGAAGATTAAAAAGGTTATGAATAGAAGAAGAAGAGAAATTTTATTTTAGGCACCCCATTTTTGGCACAAAGACCTGCAACGAGTCCATGAAGTCATTCTACTCCATTTCTGAACCACTTCCTTTTCTCCTAAGGTGTGAAAGTTTTGAGCCCACACAAACTATTCTATATGCAGAACCTGTGCTCCAGGCATGCATTTCCTCTGAGCAGCTATGTGGCTTTTTATACTTCAGGGATACAAAGATTAGAAAGGTTTATCTCCTCTTTTCCTTTTATCAGGTTAATCTTTATATTTGTCTTTATATACGRGGACAAAGGGATTTGACTGCACGAAGGTTACAAGCAGATGTGAACAAGTGCATGCCTGACCTCGCCTGCTCTAGTTCACTCTCCCACCTTTGGGAAGCTCATCCTTTCCCAGAAGAATGTCTTTAAGTCATGAGRACCTGCACTGGAGACTGTCAACCAGGTCCACAAACTTCAGGAGCCTCTACAAAAGGTGCCTCTCATACCACCTCCCTGCTCAGAGGCTAGTATATAAACAATACTGAGTTAAGCACGCTTGCAATTATACTTTAGTTTGTTTGGCTATTTAAACTAAGGTGCACAAAGAACTCAGGAGTTTCTAACGGAGGCTTTTCTCCCTTACTTTAAATATCTTGTTAATTATACTTTATTAAGCTCACATTTTACTAGTGGTAGGACAGTAGCAGCAAAGAGCTCCAGTGTTGGACTAAAATCCCACCGTGCTGGGCCTTGTACTGGCAGAAGACACTATTCCCTGCCCCAAAGGACTTGCAATCTTTGGGCTGACCAAGAGACAGATGGACAAGAGAGTGCAAGGGAAAAATACCAGTGTGGCATGCAGGAATCTTGATGCACCAGCTGCTCCCCCTGGCCAACTTCTTGGGAATGCTGCTGTAAAGCACTAGGCTGTAGCTGCTGATGGAAAACTGCTCCCAAGTTACTTCATTCAAAGAATAACAAGTGGAGCACCTAAAACATGTCAAGTGTGCTAAGAAGTGTGTGAAGAAACTAAGCAGCGTGTTGAAAAGACGAAATTAAGTGTTTGGAACTAATGTCTTGGACATTTCCAAGAAAACTAGAGCAAACATGCTAACGTTCATGATATTTTTAGGATCACTGTAAGTGATGAACACGCACAGATTTGTAGCGAAGTGCTTGTCTGCTCTCTTCTTGTAACATCTGCTGACAATCCTTCAAGATTCTCCTTTCAGACCACGCCTGGGATTTCTGCTTGTTTGATTCTAGCTGGATTCAATCCCCAACTTGCAGTGGGTGACAAAAGCCACGGGCAACGCTGACATGGTGAGGGCTCCTCCACCTCATCCTGCTCCATCAGGGCCAGGCTCCCTCCTGCACCACTCTCCGTGCCAAGCACCAGTCAAGCTCCTCTTCCTCCCTCTGCCACAGGCCCCACACTACATACAAGGTGCAGCCAGTAGCGAGACACGGGGCAGCAGAGAACACACTGCCCAGGTGTCCAAAAACCAAAAAAAAATCACACAGATTGCAAGGGGTCAGCAGTGAAAGGCAGGTCCAAGTATCCAGTGGTCCTAACCCTGTCTGCATGCTCAAGAGGACATAAYAGACACAAACTGGGTGATTAAAACCAGAGGAAGCATCACTCGCTGTTCATCCAGGTTCTTATGATTCTTCTTAACCACTCCGTGCTGCCCAGCATGGAAAACCGGAACGCTGCTGCAGGTGGGTCTATACTGGTCTGATACTGTCCAGTCACCCTTGTGGCAGTTTAGGAATTCACAGCCGTTTCCATCTACATTTCATTCCAACCACTCCTAAACCTCATCATGAAGCAAACAAAGACGGGCACAAAATCCCTATTTTCTTCACTACTTTATCACTTTGCATTTTACTTCGCACCAAGCGCTCCAAGCAGAAAAGAACCAGTGACAGACAGGAATGCGGAATATCCCGGCTCCAGCAGATCTCCTTACAGGACAGAACACTGATATCTGCTGCCACTAGCAGCCCACTAGCGATTTCTGACTCCAGATCCTGGAGAAACTGCAAAATTGAAGCCCATGAATCCTTTCAAAGCGCCCTGCAGACGCACAGAGTGCATCTTTCAGCAGGAGAGGTTTAGACTCAAACTGGGATTAGCCCCCAAGCAAACAGAAGTCTGCTGGAGTCAACTTAGCCCCTTGCAAATATTTGCCAGCACCATAAAACCATCACTCTGGTATGCAGAGCACTTTCTCCTCAGAAGAGAGATCAGAATAGCATAAACTACTATAAATTGTGGCTTAGATGGAGTGGCTCAAGTGGTGGACAGAAAGTTGACACCATCTGCYTTACACCAGCGTTCAGACAATGCCACGTGTTGTATTTTCTACAAGCATCACACTAGTCAAACCAAGTCTAGATTCTGGAGGTGAAAACCCATGAGCAGTTGGTAAGATTTTTTATTTGTTATTAAGCTTGTGTATATTTAACCCATCTGTTTTATGGTGAATCTGTGAYCTTTCATTTGCAATTTCATTCCTAAAATTCCAGTACTGGTATTTCCATAAAATTTATCTACTAGACTTTTGATTTTTGAAGAGAGGCCCTCAATCACAGACAGCTAATACTTACTCCACTTTATGTATGGATATCTCGGCCACCAAAGCTTATGCTGACAGGATCTTATGCACATGGAAGGCTGTTTAGCCTGAACAGCAGCAAGCGAATCTCCAGCAAAACAAAACAATTTGTACATCAAATCCCACAATGCAAGAACAAGAGACACTTGATGAAGCTACAGTTGAGGATAAGTTTAAAGCAGAAGAAACCTTGTCTTCACACAGGCAGCTGTGACCTTCTGGAGCTCCCTGCCACAGGATGCCATGGAGAGGGACAACACCAGCCAGCAGAAAAAGGGATGAGGCTACAGATTTGAGAGCCAACCACACAAAGAGGGATCAGCAGCTCGATATCCACTGCTGCGTTCTTATTTTCACATTTTCACTGAAGACTGAAGAAAGGCATCCACTTAGTGCAATGAGTAGAATGATAARTGCCAGAGAAGATGCATGTGGATGTTCTACAAGATGTTCAGGAAGGTCTCAAGCAGAAACTTGGAACCTATCCTAGTTCTCCTTAAAGTCCAGGGGAAAAAGGAGGTAATGTCAATGTACTTATTATTAAATGGAAAGGTACTGATAAGGATCCAAAGAGACTGCAGCTGGCTCATGAAATCACAGATCATGAGAAGCTGGGAGGATATTTTGTGGAATTATTACTACATGGTTGCCCCGTTTCAAAATTCCTCCACAGACAGCACTTACTGGTGCTCTCAGRCACAAGATCCTGGCATAGCCAGACATTTGGTTTCATGTGGTACTCTCATAGTTGTGTTCACACACCAGCAGTTACTTGCGAGTAGTATGAATGTTGTATCATCAATGAGTAACCCAGGGCCCCACATTTTATGTGAAACATTTGAAGGTGCCTCATGTTACCCTGCAGCATGAGAATATCTCCCTTCACAGGTTCAGATGCCCGTGGAATTGCTGACTAGCTGAGAAGAAAACCACGAATATCGAAACCAGAATCCAAGTCTCGGAAAAGCAAATCTCTCCCCTCACCTTTAAAGCTAACCCTTTTAAAGATCCATCTAGTTTGCACCAAAACTACTCAAGTTTTTCCTCACCTTCCCTCAAGATAAGAGGTTTCTTCGCCACGGGAAGGCACTCTGAAACGGGAGCCTGGTTCAACGCCGCAGGCAGCGAGCTTTGCGTTGGAGTGCTTTAATATGCTTTTATATTGCATATAAAGCATGCAAACATAAACCAGTTTGCTGAAAACTACCTTCTTTGTGGAAGCTGGCTGTAATTCTGAACAAGTTTTCAATTTTCGCATTGCTGCTAGGGTAAAACATTTTAAAGAGTTTAATTTTTACAGTGGCTCAATGACACAAGATTATCTAACAAAGTAATGGTTAATCAATAGAGGGTTTAGTTGTCAGGTGAAACATATAACACACTAAAAGGGATTGATTGCAAGGCTCCTCCTTATTTACTAGGAGGTATATATTTAAAATGACACAAACTTGTTACCAAGCTGCATTCCTTTAACCTTGCAAAAGCCGTTTGAGAACAGTGTTAAGCAGCCCTATAGCAAAACAAGCTCTAATGAAAAACAAAAAAATATCTACAAATATATGGCAGCCCCAAATCATGTCAGAAGCAGGGAAACCACAAAGCTGCATTCATTCTCAGCCGAAGGCTTAAAATGCCACAGAGACACTAGACTACAGTTCACTAAAGATAGAGCTGGAGCTGATCTCATTCCATTAGTGTCTTTGGTTACATTTTTCTAATGCTCCTCTGACTTGGTCTGATAGACCGACTTTATTTTTTTTTTTTTAATAAAGGATAATCCCAGTCTTTGACACAACCATTGCTGCTGTTGCCACGTAGCTTTGCACAAGCTTTGCACGTAGCTTTGCACAAATACAGAGCACCAGTCTGATGCCTCGAACCCGAAGCAAAACGGGGTTTGTGCAGCTTATTTTTTGCCAACGGAAATCCATTTCTTTGGCCATTTATCCGGAGAATCCCCAGGCCCTGAACAAAACTCCACTTTTTAATAGAAGCTGCAACCCAGGAGTTCAATAAGTTCCTCCCCCCACCATAGTTAATAATTACATGATTTATCAGAGAAAGATAACACTAATAAAAACACAGCAAAGAGACACAACCCATACCCTYCCTTCAAGTCATTTTCAGGGAAAAGATTATTAAATTGCTCTTTTTGAACAAGGGCTTTTGTAGCTAAGCACAAATTGCCAAACGGTTAGAAAAAAAAAGTTATTAGACTCAGAAGAATTCAGCAGAAGTGGGAAGTTATATAAACAAATCACTCGAGCAGGTTTGGAAAGCTCGCTTTCATCTTACTTAGAGTCTTAGGAGACTTGCATTAATTACCCTTTAAAGGTCTTTCACATGGACTATTTAAAATAAATGCAATTTATTTATTTATTTCAAACGAGGTGCTTCGGAAAGAATTAAGTAATCTCAACAAATTTAAAAACGTTTTTATAAACAGGTAATTAAAAAGACGACTAGAATTAAGTCAAGCTGGAAGACATTACCCGTGATTGGCTCTGAGTACTTTCTTAAGGCTCAATTTTTGCTATCCGGAGCCCAGTCTTGGGAAGCGGAGTCTCCACGGAAAGCCATAAGACAAAATAAAGACCAGCCAAACAAAAAACTGGATCATTTACAGGATTTTCCCTAAAGCACAGTTTGTCATATTGCAATTACACCTTGCCTACTGCGAAAGCCAGAGTCCTTAATATTGCCACTAGAGGGAAGAAGCGTCTCGACACATGGCGCTGGTGGTTGGGGAGTGGGTTTTCTTGAGCAATTACCATAACAAAGCTCCCTTGGCTGTGTGTACCTTCTAATTACTCAGTACAATTAAAATGACTTACCTAGAACACACATCAAAACAAAGGCCCTTAAAACATCACATCAGAGAGAGTAAAAAAAAAAAAAAAAAAAAAAACCAACCCCGAGACAATGCAAGCAAAAAGCTGTATTCCAATCTGCCTGTTATCTGGAATTACATTAAAGCTCAGGACCTTTTTTTCCTCATCCATCAATGCAAGGGGGAAAAAAGAGCATGTCACAGCGCCCGAACACCACGGGGCTGTGCAGCGAAGTAAAAGCATTAAAACAAACAAAAACAAAGAGCAGGGAGAACTGGATCTCTTGTTGAGGGGGAAWAAAAAAAAAAAGGTGGGGGAAAGAAAAAGGAAATGTCGTGGTATTTAGCCATCTGGTACCTGCTTGAAAACAAATTGTCCTCAAAAGAGCAGAAATACACTATGTTGTCTCTCAGTTCACTGGCTTATGAATCAGACTGTTTGGGGGATTTT
>NW_020455976.1:1505226-1638458 GCF_003342845.1 Nothoprocta perdicaria
ATTTTTTTTTTTTTTTTTTTTAAATACAGCCAGGGTAATGCTAGACTTGTGCTGCTGCCTTCCCTTGCCTCTTGCCCCGCTGTGCAGAGCTCACCCTGCCCATCCTGACCAGCGTTAGCCCAACTTGGCTCCGGTATTTGTCCAATCCACATCTTGTCGGGATCGCAGTTCAAAAACCCCTCTGGATTCTATTTTTTTTTCCCTTCCTCCCTGACGGCTCCTCGCTGATTTAAAAACCCCTAAATCTCTCATTTTATAAGGCTCGTCATTAAGGGAAGATGGCAGCCGAGCGATTTTTCTTCCCATTGACAATTTGTGACACTTCTCCAGCAGCGCACAAGGTGTTGAAAACCTGGCAGCTGTTACCTCCCGGGATGAAGCTCCTTTTTTATCCTCCCTTGACAGTTTAACTCAATGGGTCAGCACCTTTAAAGACTGCAAAGTATCACTGAAGTGGATGGAGGCTTGAATTACTGCTCCCTCCCTAATCAATGTAAACCCTCACTGCAGGTGAAACTCTTCATCTATAGAGGTGCATGGGGGAGGAAAATGTAATGCCCTGAGCCAGATGGTTTTCATCCTGTTTTTTAAAGAAGAAAGGAACAAGCTAACAAGAGGACAGCCACTTTGTTAGCTTCTTGGCCTCTCTCATGGCTTTGGATCCCCGGGGTTCCAGCCACACAAGGGAAAGAATACAGAAAAACATAAACACTTAAAGAAATATAACTAGGGGGCTGGCAACATGCTGCTTTCAAAGAGTCGAGAGCCCTGTTCAGCACTTTATTTATCACTGCCCACGTTCTTGGGAGGGTAAGTGGACACGCACACAAAGGGCAAGGGGGAGCAGACACCACTTGCAATTTACTCAATTACAGAGGAATGCAGAAATGCAGCGGGRTGACAGATTCCTATTAGCACGGGGCCTGAAAGAGCCCAGTGGTCTTTCCGCCACGAGGCAGCATTTCCAGTGCAGCTTAAGGCTTTGGCACACCCTAAGTTCACTCTTTTTTTTAATGCACATTAARTGATAAGGAGAAATAGAAGTGATTTTTTTTTTCTCGGTTCATAACTAGGAGGTATTTCTATCAATTTCAAGAGGCTTTTCAACCAGCAACTCCTTCCTAGAAAGTATTTTTAGTATAAAAGAAGATATAAACTGGGTAACCTTGCAGGAAAGGTACTTCCCATCTGACCTGGCTCTCCACCAGAGGAGGAAAATCTGAACTACAAAATCCCCTCCGGGGTGAGGGAGGGAGCTGCAGGATCTCTACAACCTCCCCACTTTATAACCTTTCCCATACATTGCAAAGAGGGAACTAACTCCCCGGAGCAGAAGGGGTTTTGGAGAGCGTCAGGTTCCACCTGGAAGAGAGGCATCCTGCGAAGCAGGTGATGCCACCAAAGAGAAGGGAATTGAGGAGGGATTGCTACAGCTTTTTGCCYTCCTTAACTGCTTCACTTCAAGCTCTTGGGAGCAGACCAGGCCTGTCTGAAGCTCGAAGCAGCACCTYGAGCACGGTTTGGGTGCTACACGTTAATTCTACAAAGCGACCGCCAACCCACGTGGCCGAACACAGGCAGTATTCTGCGCTGTAACACTACCAGGGAAAATGCCATGGAAAAGGGCCTGTTCAAATGGGGAGAACACAGCGATTATTTTTCCCTGGACTTCCATCTGGAAGCTCTGCGGAGCGCCGGCAGAGCCCCGAGTGCTGCTCGCAGGGACGCTGCGGCCATCCCGCCGCCGCTGCCCCCTGCAAGGCTCCTCCGCGGGCGCTTCCCGGCAGAAGGAACCGCCGCAGCAAAAGGCCCTGCATTCCCGCTCGGCCYAAGGGGAGGCAGGGAGGGTTTCCAACCCAGCCGCATTGTGCCCGTCCTCTCCAAAAAGCAGCGGGGTAATCAAGTTCAGGGCAGCCCCGGACAGCTGCCCTGTGACCCGCGCACGCTGACCCCCCCCATTCATGGCTCCCCGTCGGCCCACGAGGGCAAGCTCCCRCCGAGTGACCACCACAATAGACACATGCGCGCCAACGATAATACGGCTCCTGCAAAAAACCAGATGGCACCGCAATAAATTTACAAATCTGCATTCATGGCCCTGTTTAAAACACCCAGGAGCTAAAAGGCTGCAGGGGCCCCCAGAGAGCTTCCCCRGCGCCGCTTCTAAAGGCCGCCTCTCTCCGCAAGACTATTGAGCTCGTGTTCTTCATAAATGAAGAATGGCGACGCAGCCCTTAAAATAACAAACGCCTGACCTAATCAATCTAGCGCTTGCGTCTAACGCTAAATGATAGGCACTGCAAACTAATTACGTTTTTTGGCAAGGAGGCTGAATTCAAATGGAAACACACAGGTTAAAAAGGCACTGAAGCATTTGCGAGCCCCTCTGAAAGGGCGGCGCGCACACGCACGCGCTCGCACCCAGGCCTTGGAACGGGAACCTGATTCAATAACTCATGCATTTATTTTTAAAATGAATCAGATTAGTCCCATGTGTGACCTGCCGGTCCATCTGTATGAGCCGGACTTAATGGGCACTCTTCTCACGCTTACTTCAGTTTGAAGTATGAGAGAGATAAATTTAGTTTAATTTTCAACAGATCAAGCTATCCATTTTCCAAATGGACCATCTGGATCAGCCTATTAAAATTAATTTATAACTTTGCAGTGTGAAAATTCGTTTGTTAGCTTAAATAAAGTTGCCAAAAACTTTTGCCACTTGTCATTGTTTTTCCTCAAGTCTGTTTTCATACTGTGATTTTCAGTTTAACCCCTCAAAATTTCAATTTGTCATATCAAGCCATCAGCAAGAACTGAGTATTTGCACCCTTACTTCAAACTGTCACAGCTCAGATCCTATCCCCATTCCAGCTAACAATGTCAATTATCTTTCCTGTTTCTTTTCCCAGTGCTAATCCCCGTCTCCTGCTTTGCTGCCCCTCACGTGTCTAAGAGCAGCCGTGTCTCCCACGTCCAGGAACGCAGCTCCACTTGCTGAGGCTTCTCAAGATGCCCTTCTACAAAAGCCATTTCGGCCAACAGAAAAATTACACTTCTCCTAGTGGAGATCCACAGCACTAAGTCATGCAGGTCTTCAGCCTGCTTGCAACTTTGGAACCTTGGTAACAACTACAACTTCTCATCACCTTCTGGTACGTCCAGACCTACCTGAGGCAACAGCTTTGGCAAAGGCTTCATGCCTGTGCAGCAAATGAAGCAAGACCAGCCAAGGCCCCTTATTTAAACTTCTTAGCTAAACCRTGCTCCCCTTGAAGCAGCCTGACATATCTCATCCTTCTCCTAAAGCTAAACCATCAGAAAAGAACTAAATGGGAGGACATTCTCACTGGAAGAACTACTTAGGTTAACAGACCTTTCCCTCTCTCCACATAGTCCATTCCTCCATGCTGGACGGTAGGTCCATGTTTCCCAATAAGGAAATTTTAAATCTTTCCAATACCGCTCCGCTCATTCATCAAGACAGGAGAAAGCACATGGCCGCGTGTGTCTGCATCCTGAACCTACAGCTGGAAAACTGACTGCTTCTTGCCAGCTGCTACAGGAAAAAGAAGTTCTTCCGAGCTTCCAAAAGGATCTGATAGCTTTTATTTATGTCTATATAAAAAACCCAAATTCTTTCTGCCAAAGACATAAAATTTTGGGTAACCATCTCCTGAAAGCTAGTCCTAAGGGTCTTGGCTTTAACACTCCAACTTGAACTTATTCACAATCACTGTTCTGAATGCCAAAGGTGCCACACAATGATTACAAGCCGCAAGGACTGTGTCCTGCATCTGTCATGACAAAGACTGGGCGCAGACAAAGATAGACAGTGTGATATAACATTTTAATAGCTAATCATTTTGCTGTATATCATGTCCGTATGAATTATTTCTGATAGGAAATATTTGGACAGTGCAGTTTTTCAGGTATACTCTTGATACCAGCTTTCCATGGACACTAAGAATATATTTGGAGGGTAACAGGTGAAGGAAAGAAACCCAACTCAAGAAATCACACCTTCTTGATCCTCATAATGTGGCTCACATGAACATTTGTTGCCTCCTTAGCCAACAGTCGTCAGGAAGGCACTGGTGGGATGAGAAGGCACACAAGACAGGTCACCATGGGGTTCCACTGGACCAGTAAGGTAATGCTAAGATAAATACATACATAAATAAAGTTTTCYGGTGTGTTGGACTCCTAAACACTTRATAACTTTATCCCTTTCTGCTGACTGTCACCTCTAAGACAGTACATCTTAAAGCAAGTCAGCTATAGGAACAGGCTATATCAAACAGATACTCTATCATGGGTTCTGACCCAATTTTGCTTAGAAATAGCAGCAGTGGGGCACTGTATTCCCACCCTACACCCCTGCCTGAGGCTCTCTCTCCTATAGCTGATGTCCAGCTTGTCAGGTGCTTCAATGTGTGGCCTAGGTGTTCACTTCTTCACCTTCATCAGTGGCTTTACTCTGATACATCAGGTAGCAAACATCAACAGCTGAGGAATGGACACGTATTTGCTTCTGCAGTGGGGACCTTCAGTATAAAAGTGATTCTTGATGAAATGGTTAGAAATTTGCTTTACTATATAAGAAGGACAAAGAGATATGTTTATTAACCTACCTTTTCTCCTTCTACCCAGTAATAATTAATATGAATTTAGAAGAAAAACCAGTTATTTTTCAGGTTATTAACCAAGACATGATCTTAGAAAATTCACCTTCAACAGTAGCGGAGAGCTTAACTGTTGTARAACCCTTGGAGATTCTTGAATGCACAATCTGAATCAGGGTAAAATGTTGAACAAAGAATCAAAGAAACAATTACAGAATAAAAGGGTGAAGAGGTCTTGATGAACAGCAAATGGAAAAAGGTAAAAATAGGAAGTCACTGGTGACTGCAGCACACAGAACAAATCTAGGTTTCCTTAGCAAGAAGCACCAGACTGCACCCGGGTGAAATCTCAGCCCACGTGCCTGCTTTCCCCAGGTGCAATGCAACTTTCTCAGGCTTCAAAGGASAGAAGGAAAGATTTCCAGGAGCACAAATCAGACTTTGGCTTCCAAAAGCATTTTAGGATTCAGGTAGCTTAGCAAGTTTTATTGCATTTTTAAAGAGACTGATCACATACCTGTCTAAGTGAATTCTTCTCGGGAATGATCTTCCTAGGGGGCTCGTCATTATTACAGTCTTCTCTCTCAGAAGAATTCTGTGAAAGAAAGTAAGCTTTAATTCAGTTCTCTCCCCTAATATTGCTCTGTAAGAAGAAAAGGAAAGGAAAATTTGTAGCTACAGAGGCTGCATTATTTTACACACACACACACACACACACACAGAGGAGGCTAACTTGTACTTCTAAGCCAAATGGCTAGTTCTGGCTGAGAAATAATTTCTTCTCCTCAACACATCAATGCTCCACCGTGCAAGTATGTATTACAGGAGCATTTGGGGGGATTTATACTGAAACCACCAGTAGTGGCCTCTCTGGAAAGGAGCATTRTGGTAACACTAAGGCTTCTCAACTCCCTATAATCACCACTCCAAACAGTGGACCTGTAGAAAATGAGACTGTTAATGGATGTACTTGGCCTCTATGCCTTACATTTTAACATGCCTAAATAATTAGTGGTAGAGAGTCTGCTAGACTGCCAGAAACACCTAGAAATTTTACTTAACTAAATGCTAGTGGGTGAGATGGTCAGGAAGTAGAGATTGGTGGGTTTTTTTCATTTATTTCTTTGTGGTTTTTATTTAATCTGTGCAGGGAGGTTTGATACCATGGCTGTGACTTATTCCAGCCCTGTGACTCCACACACACACACACACACACACACACACACACACACACACACACGTTTCCTTGACCTTTCCAGAGAAAGAGACACCAACAGGGAACTTAAACTACCACCTCCATAAAAAGTGCATCAGAAAGAGACGGGGATAGTACAGGAAAAACAATTGCAAAGGCCTTTCCAGGAAGGACACAGAAAGGGCACCAGGAGACTTTACTCCTGTTAACCTCCAGCAAGCGGCTCTGGAGCACGGCCTTCCCACACACAGGATCACCTTCCGTGCCAAGGGAGACCTCCAAAATCAGTTGACTACCACAGTATTCCAAGCCCCAGGCCACATTCCCACACATTCAGTAGTAAGTAATAAAACAGGTTTTAGAGAGAGACATGGAAAGGGCTSAGAGAGAGCTCTGCCAGGAAAAGTGGGGTTCCTGCTCGGTGCGGGCAAGCTCAGGAGCAGGGATTTCACGGGGCAGGTTTGCACCCTGTACTTGTCCGTCCTCACAGAATCATTAAGGTTGGAAGGGACCTCTGGAGATCATCTAGTCCAACACCCCTGCTCCAGCAGGGACACCTAGAGCACATGGCACATCCAGGTGAAAACCTCCGGAGAAGGAGCCTCCACAACCTCTCTGGGYAGCCTGTGCCAGGGCTCTGTCACCCTCACAGGAAAGAAGTTCCTCCTCACATGCAGATGGAACTTCCTATATTTCAACTTGTTTCCACTGCCCCTTGTCCTATCATGGGCCACCACTGAGAAGAGCTTGGCCCCTTGCTCCCTACATTCCCCCTTCAGGTACTYACACACATCCATCAGATCTCCCCTCAACYTTCTCTTCTCCAAGGAAGACAGGCCCAGCTCATTCATTTTTTCCTTTTTTCTCACTGCCCCAAGCACCTGCTGTGGGGCAGGGTGCTGCTCTGGGCAGTTCCTCGCTGTGCGCAGATGCTCAGGGCAGCACCCCACATGTGGAGGTGCTCGGGGCAGCTCCCACGTCCACGGCCCTCACGAACGGCAGGAGAAGGCACAACCCGGAGGTCAAGCAGGGGCAGCAGCCGCAGGTGAAAAACAGCAAACGAGGGGGAGAAAAAAAGCCACCAAGATGCCATAAATTGGCCCTGAGGAGCCGGTGTAAATCAAGCCCTGCAGACCAAACAGCTTTTTTTTTCTTTTTTTTTCTTTTTTTTTTAAGATATAGAACTCGCAGGGCACCATGACATCTGGGATGCTGTAACCAGGGTTTTATAATGGAAATCAATCCTAAACAGGCCTGATAAATCGCCGAGAGGGGCACGCTTTTAAAAGTTTTCATAGGAGGCCTCAGCCAAAGACCAAGTTATTACATTAAATCTGGCTCAGAAAGGAGAGCGATCGTAAAATCATATAAGCTAGGCCCACATATCTGCAAAAAGGAAGGTCAAACATAAAAGCTGCTCTGTTCTTCCCATGAAATACAGTTTAGTAAGYGGTTAATTCCAGCAAGGCTTTCAATTTTGTGCTTTGGAGGAAAAAAGATCAAGTGCAAGAGGCATAAGACTTAGAGACAAATACGATGCACTGCAGGAAACACATTTTGTTCTTGTGGAGGGGCAGGGGGCTACTTACCACTTCTGGCTGCATTTCCAGCATTCATCTCCTTCCCTACAACCGGCAAAATGATGCCCCCTTCCAAACACCCCTTCCCCAAAGAGAGAAACCTTGCCTTTTACTGCCYTTGCAAAGCCTTTAAGGATCCCCTCCCTCCAAACACGGCCAAAAGCAGGAAAAGCAGCGCACCGACGGCAAGCTGTCAGCCCTTAGTTTGAAATTCCTGGCTAAAACACCACGTCGTCCCCTTTTTATTTCCTTGAAGCCGAGCATCTCGAGCGGAGGACCATTTTGCATTCATTAGCTTTAGAGGTGGCAAGGCTAAGAGGTTGGCTGAACAAAGAGCAGACAAAGAGTGCCAAGTGCATATGGTGCTTCCCAGCTTGGCGCCTCTCCCTTCCCCGCACCGAGGCGGCGGCTCCATTACCACGGAGCGTTGCTCCGGCACTTCTGCAGGCAAGAAGGTCCCGCTCGGTGAGGACGGGATGACCGGAGAGCCTCGTGCTTAAGGACACGCACAGATGTCGGCAGCTCCYGCTTGTTTCTCAGGCATAGGGAAGGCAGCGGGTGTGAGACCCTGCATATTTGGGGACAAACAGGAACCGTGTGKGAGCACGTGGAGCTGGACAAGGCCATGGGAAGAGCACAACGTACCTGAGTGAAACTATAGATCTGTAAATCCCTCCTTGCGGAAGGAGGGATAAAGGCGGGAGGTGAGAGCAAGGTCTGCTGGGGCAGGACGCTGCTCYGGGCTGCAGGAGGCGCAGACAAAGGCGGGCGCCGCTCCGAGCACCCTCTCGTGGCTACCGAAACACATGTCTCGGGCACGGYGCTAGGAAGCGGCAGTTGGTATCCAGACGGCAGCGGGGATACGCACCGGGAATGCTAATAGCTCCAGCGATTGCACTTGATGCGTCGTAAAGGAAGGAGGACGTTTGTCAGGATGAAAGTGCACCCTAAAAGCAGGTGTGGCCGGAAAACCATCCGACCTCCCTCTGCTTAGAGCAGTTCCAAGAGCCTGCAGGCACGTGGCAATCCYGACAGAAGCGCTCGCTCGCTCTCGTGTGCCGCGGTGCCTCCTTGCAAACAGCACCGGCCGAGCGAGATAAGACGGGAAGCCCCAAAGCCCACAAAACACCGAGGGGTCAACCTTGGTGAGACAACAACCCGCCCCCAGCCTCCCCATGTTCCACACACCGGGAATATTTTGGGTATTTTTTTTTTTCATTTGGCCAAGGTCACACAATGACAYTGGAAATGTGGGGAAGAGAAGGGAGGAAACCCAACCTCACATTTCCTGTGACCTTCAAAATTTCTCCCTAGCAAGAGGCTCCCGTCAAAGGGACTCGCCCGCCCTAGTTTATTTTCCCTAAAATGGCTACAGTCTATAATGAGGCCCCTTTAAATCTGCTTTGCATTTAAAACTTCCGCCTGTAATTAACAGAGTGTAATTCTAGGGCAGGTYGTCTTAAAGACCAGCACAAAATCCTGACTATTTAATTCTCCCCATGCAGCCTCCTCTATCAGGGTGCACCCCACACTACGCTGCGTACGAACCCCCCAGACTGCAGCATTCGATGCGAGGCGACACACGGKATTTCGCTTGCACGGGCCCAGCAAAACACTGCTGGGAATGATATAACACAGGGATAAATACAACCCCAGGAACCCCAACTGGACGGAGCCACCTCCAGACCCGCCTCGCTCGTCGTGCTGGAGATGAAAGCGCTGCCAAGCGGGCCGGCTTGCTTTGGTGCTGACCTGCCCAGCACTAATTATAAAGCAGGGCAGATGCAGCCCCGGTCCGAGTGCAGGGAAGGGGGGGCGGGGAAGCACCGGGTGTCTCTGCGAAGAGCACAACTATTTTTTATGCTTTCAAATTCTTAATCCTGTTTGGAGCTGTCAGTGGGGGTTAATGGAAGCCTTGGATAGGAGAATTCCAATCTGGTTGGCAGATGGATAGGTTGGTTATAGCTGCATAACTATGTCTTGCCTGCAGGCACAATTCAGAACACTGTTAAAGCAATATAAAGTCTCTGTCAAGCTGAACCATTTGGATCAGTAGCAAGGAGAAATAATAATAAAAAAAGGAGTTCATTTCTGGGCCTTGCGCGTTTATGCTAGTATGCAGAAACTGATTAATTGTCATCGTATGCTGGTCTGCTCTACCTCCGATTTCTACTTCTGGAGTAGATTTTGCATGCTAATATAATCATTCTCCCTCTTGAGACATTAGCAAATAATCAAATGAAAAACAGGATCATAATTTACTGAGATTCGGGCAATTCTCTATGCAAATTTGACTTGTTATTGCTGCTGCCTCGTTAATCTGAATGCCTTTGACAAACTCCTTTGATTTATGAACTCATGACAACTCCAATGTGTATATATTTTGCTAGATTGACATTATCATTAAGAGTGGGTGGACTGAGCTCCCATGAATGGCTGATTTTATTCGCTGGTGTCTGCTGCTCAACAGCTGAGCATCTCCTTCGCACAAAGCCCCTGAGCGCCAGGCTCTTCCCATCTACCCATCCATTCATCATCTCGATGTTAATTGGCCCAGGCTTTAAGCAAATTTTCAACACGATTTAAAGGCACGATGACACTGATTACTGACCCTCTGCCATACGGTGCCTATTGATTAACCTGACAGAGATGATGAGCTTGAGGGGAACTAGGTGCGTGCGGACCTCAGGGGGAAAAAAAAATATATATATATATATATATATTGTTTATGCAGGCAAAACACTTGTCATTATCCCAAAGGCCAGAATTTGTGCTGCACCGGCCCTTAAAACACACTCTTGCTTTCAACACCTGCATCCAATACAGAAAGCGCTTGCTTGCTGGGGAAAAACGATTACAAATTTGATGTCATGTGCAGTCTGTATTTTAATCGAGTTCCCTGATAAATAGAGGCCCTCGAGGCAACGGGGCTCGCTCGAGCCGCTGCGCGCCGGCGCTGGCACAAGCCGGGGCAGGGGGTGTTTTTAGTGCCACCAGCTCCTCCAGTTGCATGCGGGAAACCTACCTGGGCAGCGCAGGTCCCTAAGCAAATAATGCAGCGGGAATACGGCGTCCGAACAGCTCCAGAGGAGTAAATGAGTCAAGGGCAACCCAGATGCCAGATGTAGCTGTCCGGGTATTTCTACAGCCACATGAAAATAGCTGGTTTAATCCAAACCAGTGAAGGGCGTGTTTCCCCTTCGCCCGTGCAAACTGTTGACACAACCTGCTCCTCAAACCTCCCCGGTGCACTGGCTGAACACAAGGTTTTAATCAGAGCTCGCCAGTAACYGACCACCTCTTTCAGGCTCCTTGAAGGGGCCACAAAGCACTGGCTTGGCCGCGTCGGGGACGGCGGGCAGCCGCCGCGGCCCCGCTGAATAAAGCCAGGACATCAGCATTCTGCTTGCAGACCAGGGCTATATAAGAGGAAAATAAAGCAGAAGGGCCGTTTAACCCCTGGCCAGCCCCAGGTTAAGTTTGTCACTCAATGCACAATGTTCTTTCCAAAGGCAAGCCAGCAGCTTGGCAGCAGTTGAGAGGTTTCTTCCATCTAATCTGTTTGGGTTTGGTTTTTTTTTGCTTTTTGTTGCCCCAAGATGCCACCAAGTCAGTTTTCTTCCAGGCTGCATTAACCGAGGGCAAGAAATGGGCTGAGGAAACGCTGGGTAAAACTGTGGGGAAATCAGCTGCGATTGCCCCATGTCCAGATCAACCAGGCTGGATTGAGAGACAGCGAGACAACAGTCGGAGAGGGAGAGGATCGCAGGGAGGGGGGGGTCTATACGTGGAAATAAGCGCCCGTCTAAGGCCGCCGACGCACATAAGC
This sequence comes from Nothoprocta perdicaria, assembly GCF_003342845.1. Taxonomy (NCBI): domain Eukaryota; kingdom Metazoa; phylum Chordata; class Aves; order Tinamiformes; family Tinamidae; genus Nothoprocta; species Nothoprocta perdicaria. Next base: position 1,516,453 of record NW_020455976.1, read on the forward strand.
TTTACGTTCCCTTTCCAATAACCTTTGCAAGTGATAGATGAGCCCCTGCCTGTTGTTATCGTTAAGGGACTGTCAGCCTCCTGATTTTATAAATGCTGTCTGTCAGTTTATAAATATCTCGGCCATTTCAAACGCCGCGAGGATGAATCCTGGCACAGCCAATGTCAGGCTGAAAGGGGTATTATCAGTAAAAAAAAGAAAGAAAAAATATAGGCTTAAACATCCATTAAATCACTTACTAGTAGTTTCTCCTTTCTCTCCTCTCAACACCTAAAACACTTTAATTCAGGCTGATTTGGTCACTCCACTCTATTAAACTAGTCCTCTGCACTGGCTAATGCACTTTGAGGAAAAACAAGTAAGAAAACAGCAAGTTTGAAGGCAATTCTCTCTCTGCTCAGCAGATAAAACAAAAATGACAGCTGTAACACACAGGGAGATCCACAGCAATGAAAATGCAGAGATAAATATTAGACCCCATTCCTCTTTGGCATTTGCCGCTCCGAACGTTCACGGAGATGAGATCCTTTCGGAGAGCACCATAAATTGCACCGTGCGGGCACAAGGGGGTGACTTCAGCACGGACCAAGGCCCGGACGAGCTTCCCAGCTCTTGCAAGTTTAAAGTTAAACGGTACTTTTGCAAGGGGTTTACCTCCAAGCACTCAAATGAGAGCAAGCAGAGAAACTGCAGCCTGCAGAGCAGCAACTGATACCGGAAAAGCAAAGAAAACTGGAATAAATTAAAGGGAATAACTCAAATATTTGTTCAGTGCTTGCCTTCTAGGCTGCCATGCCCATGTGCACCATGATGCTGGAGTTACCTGGATAGAAATCTGTGTCCTCCCCTGCTCCAATCAATCTAGAAACTTTTCATGACAGCGCCTTTCTTTTGGCATTCACGCAGTGCCTAAAGAMACAGAGCTCAGAGCCCCATGACCAAGCAGCTTGGCTGTCGGTGCTCAACTAAACACCAAAACGGAAGCTGAGACAGCAAAAACGGGACAACACCATCCCCCTGAGCAGCGCCACCCCGACCTGGTTTGGTTTGCATCTCTGCTAGCACAGGCCACAGCAACAACAGTCCCAACAAACCCCTTTCTACTTTTAAGCCTGTAAAATGAATCCTGCACCTTCTTCTGTCTTCTTCACTCAAATAACAACTTGCAGATTAGAAAAAAGAAATACGTATTTTCAAAATAATAAGCCCGGAAACTGGAAATTCCTGGCATCCAGAGAAGTTTCACATCAAGTTRATTTAACTTTCTAATTATTGGTCTGTTAGAAAGTCTAAGTTAAAGGTGTGGGGAGTCTTAGAGTCACAGAAGAACAGTGAATTCAGCTTAATCCTTACACTTCAAAAGCCAGGACACAGATAAGGTGAATGGCCATATTTTAAAGAGTGGAAATCTTACTTATAGGTAGGAAATGAACAAAAACCCAGATGCTGGAAACAAGCCATGCAGGGATATTCGAAACATCGAGATTTGCTTCGTAGTCATTTCTCAAGCACTTCACAGACATTTCTCTCTGTGAGAGAGAGAGAGAGACAAAATACAGCTAATGAGAACAGCCTTTTCACATTCCCTGGGAAGCAGCCCTGCTTAACATTTCTGTTCTGTGAATTTGAGAGAGTCAGCAGTGGTAAATTCGTTTTTAATATTCAAGCTTTCAAGCCTGGCAAGCTAGCTGGCCAATGGCCCTTCCTACTCCAATGTTTGTTGGTGCCTTATTTACACAAGCATTACATCCGGAGAGCCTTTGAATATAATTTCACGTGGATTAAGGGAAGAACATTTGCTTCTGCTAATCAGGACATCTGGTTATTTTTGTAACTCACAGACATCTGCATTAGGCAGCTCGACTTCCCCATCCTTCATCGCAAGGTTAGAGCGCAAGAAGCCTTAAGGACCTCGAGTTGAATTTTATTGCTCRGATTTTTTCACAGCCAGGTCTGCTTCGGAATTTCTTTTCCTAAATAACACAAATCGATCAGTACCTTCCCAGGTATGCATATGTTTTTATAGCTAGCACTTTCTATGCATGGTTTTATAGCGTACATCTTGTACTCCAAGCTTTTATAGTACTTCAAAACTAGCTACATCTATTTGAGGAGCAGAAAGCCCATATTCCGCAAATGCAGAGATGAAAACAACCAATTAACTGTATAATACGCATAATATGGGTATTTATTTCTAAAAAACTCAACAGGGCAACTTACGTAGGGCTGATGTCAGGGCTTGTTCTGAATCCTATTATCACTGCACTTTAGTTTGCTTCATACTAGTGAATTATCCCACACATCTGCTCCTGACACTGAACAAAAAAGTATTCTTCTTTTTCTGTTCGCTAGGACAACCTTAATGATTTCACCAATCTTTGGAATTCTCGTTCAAATTCCCCATCAAACAATTTCAGCAGAGGTTARTTTGTCTCCAAGACTGCAGGCTTCTGCCACACATACTTCAGGAAGACGGATTTTGCATGGCACGGAAGCCTTTTAAAGGAGCGAATGGAAGAACAGAATCAATCACTGCTTGGCTCTCGCTTCCTTGTTGGGTTAATTTTGCTACATTCCTTTCACACAAATTCATTTTCAACACTCGGATCAGGGTTGAATTGCTGGATTTGGGAATTATTCACTTCCATTATCAGTTTGCAGGCTTGCTCCTCTATCCCTGCAATGGATCAAGGCTTTTCATCTCTGCTGATAMAGCTCAGAATCAGATGTTTTCTTAATTTTTCCCCACATGCACGGAGGAGGGAAAAAAAATCCCCTTTTACATTTTTACCAAYATAAAATATATATAAATAACAAAATAAAATATACTTCTAGCACTAACAAGAGTTAGCAAGAGCCAACAAGTCTTAGGGAAGCTTTCTTAAAAAGAAACTTTTTATTTAAAGGATTATTATTATTATTATTCTCTAGATAAAGATTAACATTCTTTATACAGCATTTATTACAGCTTCACCTGCACAGGAACTGCAAACAWTCTGATAAATGAGCTGCACGACTGCTTAGCTCTGCTGCAGACTTCCAGTTTTTTCTTGGGGTACTATTTTCTAACTTTTTGAAGCTATTTCCATCAAAAGACAAATACAGTCTCGTCTGTCCCATATAAATTCCCATGCTCAGCCATCTCCAATAGTTAATATTTTAATCTTTCCTCAAATTCTTCTCTTTTGAGCTTTCCTGTCAAGCAAAGACCTCTGCTAGTGATTACAACCATTGTCCAAACATCTAAATTCAACCAGCCTGCAAGAACATGCGAGTCTAAACGCGAACCAGCCCTCCATTCAATAAAGTGAACAAATAATATAATCTTCTAATAAAAGAATGTGAAATTATGGATTAGTTGCTGGCTGTTATGACACTTGGCCTGCAAGCACCGCAGCCTTGTAACAACAGCTGCCACCCAAGGAACAAACCCCTGGGTCATGGCGATTTGGCTACGCCGAACGGCGGCACCGCCGCAGCCCCTTCTGCAACATTTCAATTTAAAAGCCCATCACAAAATAATTCCCACTCTGAAAGCGCCTTTTCTCGAGCTACAGCAAGGAGGTACAAAAAAATGTCACTGCAAATCTCATTGCCCTGGGTGAGGATGRAGAGCCGGACCTGCTATGGAGCCCATCACGCAAGGGGGGTAATCAAGCACTCAGAGGATGAAAGATAGGGGTTTGTGTGTGTGTGTGCGGCGGCTCGGCTTCAGATACCTCGGGGCTAGCAAATATTTTGCTCCTATAGGAAATTACAGCGCTCTAGATCAACAGCTACTGAGACCTGCTCTTTGCAGTTTTGCTAGACCATGAATGGCTTATTAAACCTGCAACTGATCTGTTTTAGTTAACTTCGTGGTGGAGAGGGGGCCAGGAAAACAAAATGTACTTAAATGCTGATTTTTTTTTTCCCAGGCTGAATGCCTTTCATCCAATAAGACATTCAAAGCAGTGACCCAGCAAATGGATTGAAAAAGCAATCTTCCGTCTCAGTGCCACATTATCATTCCTATTCAGTATTCTCGGTGAGATATCTCAATCAGCTGGATGTGTGTGTAAGTGACAGCGCAGCCCATTGCTGGGTTAATTAAACATTTGACTTTAACACCCTCCCCGTCATTAAGCAAATAAAAACAGATAATTCAAACTGCACTTCATCCACGGGGTACACAACATACATGTCAAAATTAAGAGAGTCCAAGGCCCTCAGGGAGTTCTACTCGGGGAGGTAATCAGTTTAAATCTTATCTGGTTTATCAATTATTCTATTGATTAAAGCCGGGTGATTATACAAAACTCCTTCTTGCCACATGGGATACATGTCAGCAGAGCAGGACAACACAGGGAGGTTCAAAAACGATTTAAAGAAGAGACAGACAGATGAATAACAGTCTATTAGTACATGGCAGCAATCCATAGATGGGAAACCTGATTTTTCTTTTTAAGCAAATGAATTAAAGTCCTTCCAAATCAGGGTGCCAATGTTGCTACTTCATCTCCTTTAAAATCAGATTTATATATTGAAAGGACAAGCCTTCTTGGTTTTAAACAGCTGGGCTCTTTCCTGGCATTTGAGTCATGTTTTATTGATAGTGATCCTGGGGCATGACAAAGACACCACCACACGCGAGATATTCCAGACTTTAAAGGCATTACAATTACTCCAAAAACTGGGTGGAAGAGACACTCTCAGTACCCTGGATTCTCGCACACACCCACAATAGTATACTATGAAAATTACTGTATTTTTAATCATTAAGTGTCACAACAAGTCCCAGACTAAAAAATAAAAAATAAAAAACGTGCGCTTGAGGTTCGGAGGCTTTTGTCTTGCAGCCCTCCAAAGTGAGGCATCAGCATCACCCACTGCAAGCTGCCCCAAGCACAGCCACTCTGCCTCACACACCTGCCCGCAATGCCACTACAGCGTCTTTATTACAACTCCTCTTCCACAGAGGCAGGGGACACGAAGCAGCTTCAGCTCCAGTTCGTGCTTCCCGATGAATASAGACTCAGGAAAACACCAGGTCCCTTCCAGCCTTTGTCTCACCTTCCCCATCTCCCCAGAATCATTTCGCTGCAACTTTTACTCTATCATACAAGGACAACAGTTARATGGGGAGCCCCAACCCTTCGCTTGCCAATGCTGTTGAAGTTGCAGTGCTAGAAACGGTAAGAACCAAGGGCAGCTACGAGGCAGGCCCCAGGTGTCGGATGCTCTTGCCCTTCACCTTCAGGAAGGGATTTTAGGCCACTATATATTGACACTGCCTGGGCATCCAACCATACCTCAGCCTCTGCTCCGCACATCCCTCTTTTTCTTGGGAAGCTGGAAAACCTGCATTAGCATGCTGTATTTTACTCTCACCACTAGAAAAACTGAGGGTGCTATTTGTAATTGTATTCTTTTAAGAGGTTTGTTCTCTGCAGCTGTTTTCTGCTTGCAGTGTATTTTGTGTAATCAGCACATCATCATAAATACATTGGCTGTTCCCCCGAGGGAAGCTGTCACTGTTTAATTTACAGAACAACCTGGCCAATGTGAATTCTAACACTACAGCACTATGGCAAGAAGTTACCACCCTCGGAAAAACAGGTTTCTATGAATTTTTATATCAAGAGCCGGTCCCAGGACAATTTAGGCTCTGGAAATAGATTGTTTTTAAAAGCACTTTATACGCTGGATGGAACGGACTCTTTCCCCCTTACTGCTTCTTAAGGCTGCGCTGAGCTCACGCCAACATTATTTTAGAGGTGACAACCTCCAGCTGTCCCCGACATGATTGTCCCTGCTCTCGTGCTGGCCCAGAGGGAGGTGACACATGGAGGTGTCTCCTGCAAYGCATGGGCTTTATGAAGAACCACCCCAACCACCAAGGTGCTGCAGGCCCTCGTTTCGACACGGGAAGGCTCCGCGTTGCAAGGTCAAATGTTATTACCTGCATCAGAGGGCTGCTGCAGTGCTCGTTGCTCTGAAGATGCCATAAAGTGAAGAGCATATCCCTGCAAGCCTAAAAATGTATGCAACTTCATCAGCTCAACTGGGGTTGCTGCCTTTGTTTCCTTGGCACGCGGTTGGATTTGGGGGGAATAAATCCCAAACTCGCTTCTAGAGGGCAGGGCAAAAGCCAAAGGGTGACCTCGCTGCTAGGAATGGATGCGCTCCTAGATAATCTCACAATTCCCCCCTTTGGAAAAGGGTGCAGGACGCTGAAAACGTGATAATGCCAAAGAAAAGCAACTTCAAATGTGAATACACCAAACCCGAGATTTGTTTGGGAATCCTCCTTCCAAAGCSACACTAAAAAGTAAAAACTATCCTATACATTAACAAAAAATGCTTTCCATTTTGTAGGGGGGAAGCTTTTTTTAATGTAAATGAAACTGAGAATTTGCGGCAGCTCTGCATATAGCGGCACTTTGCTGATTCTTCAAGGTAATTAGAAGTCCTATTTAATGTCACCAGACACAGGGCAAGTATACGAACATAATAAAAGGAAGCATGCACAGAATATAGTTTATATATTTTGACAAGCACCGTTTAATTTTAGTTAGTCTGCAAAGCATCCTAGTGCATTATTTTTGCCCATTTGAAAACTAACAAAATCTCAGGAATGATCATTAAAGCAAAAGAAATGCCATCGCATCTCTGATACTGTTTGAGAGATCTACAAAAAGCATCCAAAAAAGCACAGTAGAAATTGCTCAAATTTTAGAGAACTAGGTCTTCTARACAAGAAAGAATTAAATAAAGAATACCTAACAATTCTTATGCACAAAATACTTGCTATTCAGTARAAATCAGAAGGAAAAAAGAAAGCCATTCCAAGCACCATAAATGAATCAGCATCTTTTTGAGCGATGAATTTTAAAATTTACCAAGTACATTTCTACTCCGAGGCTTTTTTTCCTCTCCCCTAAAACTTGTACATGAGCAAATATCCAATTTGTAAGAAGACCTCATTTTGTTCTCCTATACAGGCATGCATTTAAGATTACTAGAATCATCTCTGCCTGTTACGCTTTACAACAGTCACTGAATTCAGACTGACGTTGGCTTAAATGATAGAGTACACCGTGAATTTTCCAAATTTGTGACAAAAAATGCTTAATTTTGAGGTTATTATTAGTGTGATATCACTGATCAGATAAAAAGTGATCAGTACAGTGGGCTCCCTCTTAAGAGCAATGTACAGAGTCATTCAAGAAGCAAAGTGATAACAAAGCCAAGTGCCTGACAACAGCCTATGCTGGTGCTGACCTTAGTGGGAACACCCTGAAGCACTCACTGCTCTTCAGGGACTGCAGCAAGTTGCACTTAATTACTTCTTTTTTCATATAATGCAAGAGAGATTAAAACTATGTAAAACATTTAGAGGGTCACGAGAGACTTCCCAAAATGTTAGGGTAATTAAAATATATATATGTATTTAAAAAGCATGAGATCACACCAAGAAGCAGTGCGGTTTCAGATCCCAAACCACGCTGGGACCATGGGAATTACAAAGACCTTCAGGGCCTCAAGAACCCTCTGGGGGTCCTGAGGAACCCTCAGGAAGCCAGTCTGAGGGACTGGGAACCCTCTCTCCTCCCTGGAGAGCGTGCAGTACCACGGAAAGCCATGAGATAGCAGCACAGGCCGCCGCATGGCCGCGTCCCCCGCTGCCGCCCGCTCCCCGGGGCGCCCGTYCTGTTCTGCTCGCACACACATGCGCCGTGGCCCACGCGTGCGCGCACACCCCGGCTGCTGCTAATTCAATTAGTGCAGCCTGCAACTCCAGAAAAGAGTAATTCAATTAGTGCATTGTGGAGCTCCACAATACCTCCAAGCAGATGTTCGCAATCCTTAGGAACTGGAGCTAGCTTTTAAAAAATACCTGTATCCTTGCGTCGTGGCGCCGCATATGCCATTTGTCAAAGCAGGTTTACACACCTCTCTGGCTTCTAACGAGGGAGGAAGGAAAATGCAGGTTTGGGCAACAGATTAGTATTGTTTCTCTTTTTTTTTTTTTTTAAACTAATAGGCCAAACTAATGCTGGTGTGTGAAAGGCTTTGCCCTCTCCTTACCAAGAAGGGCACATTACACAGTAACAAGATAATTAATGCAGAAGCTGGAGTAAGGGAGGCTTTTTAGCCGCGGTGCAGCTGGATTTAATCACCGTGCTCGGCATACTGGGGTGGAGCTGAGCAGGGAGGGTWGTTCTCAGCAGCAGGTACCGTCACCTTTCTCGATGCTCTTCTCTTTTCTACAATCTACGTGAGACTTCTGACAAGGAGGATATGGGGAAAATAAATGCTGACTTCTAAGTAATAAATTGCATTATACAACCCCCTCAAAAAAAAAGAAAAAAAAAAAAAGAAAATGCAAGACACAAACAGGATTTGGTAGGTTTTCCATCCACCCCCAGCTCAGTGCTGGTCATACAGTGCTTAAGCAACCAGCCAGACATAAAGGTCATTAGATTTAAAGGAGGATAAACCCTAAATATGTTTGTTTACCAAAGCTCTTCTCTAGTCCCTGGGCAGTGGCTTGACTTGCTTCGCACGATGCCAAGCTGGGATAACCCTCTTGGTCCTCCTGCAATTAAGCTCCTGAATGTCTGACTACATTCAGGGGGTGGAGTCAAGTGCAAAAAATTACACAATGAATTTGGCTTCACTTCTGCAACTTCCCTGATTCCCACTTGTGCCCTTAATTGTTCCTGCCAGGTGCTAGGACGCAGACAAACAGGGGAAAGGGACTCCAAACACCTCAAACAAGAAACTTTGCTTGGAAAAAAAAAAAAAACAGTGTCGCATTGTGGCAGTTCAATATTTCATAGCCAATACAAGGAACGTACAACAACACTGCAACTTTAAATCTCTGCCTCTCGTGTCAGTCTCTCTGCTCTCATTGTAATGCCAAAGGGAACAGCAATCAGAGTGGAGATGTTCAACGTGATAGAGGTCAGGACACCGGTGGATCAACGTACCAGAAACACGACCTTGTTTATTTTTTTCCCCAGTATTATTGTTTACAGGGTGCTTTGCTCATGTACCTTGTGGTTCTTAGCTAAAAGATGAAATTACAGCCCAGGATGAAGCGCTCAGGCACACATCCAATTTGTGTTTCCATCTCAGAAAACAAAAAGCTTCGGAGGCCCTCGGGCTGCCATTCAAACTTGGAGAGGCTGACATTTTTAACAGCATGAACCAGAGCCTGGCAGAGGGAATGATCTAATGCATTTCTGACTTGTCAATCAAAGGCCTCACCTCTGCTGTCTTGTAAACAGTTGGGGGCCACCTAACTACATTCATAAACAGGGGAGCGCCTGCCGCCGGCCGCGGGGGTGCTGCAGCCACATGCTCTGGCTATTAGTCACCAAAATCACACAGCCATTTCGGAGGCTCCCTGCAAACAGCCCGTGGGCGCCAGGCCGGGCCGAGTGTGGCCACCGCTCCAGGCCTGGCCGCCCCGGCTCGTTCCCGCCTCGTGCTGAGGGAAAAACCTCCGGCTACGGCACGAGGGGCGTTCCCGGCCTTCCTGAGGGACACTGCTGCATCCAACAAGATATGGCACCGGGCTCCTGGAAGGAATAAAAGCACAGCCTTTGATGCCAGAATGCTACAACCTGAGCTGGACCCAACGCCTGTGAGGGGCATCAGGTCCCATCCCAACTGGACGGGTCTCTGCAACTGCCCCGGTGCAACCTTTGGTTGCTCCTCAAGTCTCCTCATCCAAACAGCAGCCCGTGGAAAAGTGAAGGAAACACTATGGCCTTCTGCAAAACTGGAAGGTTTAAACCAGTTATTTCTTCAGCGCAGTTGTAGGGTGTAATTATAAATCAAATTTGGAAAAGAACGGAGACTATTAAACGCAACATAAACTGAGCCTTCTGAACATGCATGGCAAATATTTTAAAAGGGGGAAGTAATTATCTTCAGATGAAATATRTCATGAAAACAGACACCTGTTGCTGCGATCTGGAAGCTTCCAGAAGAGGGATTTTTATTAAAAACAAACAAATCTTCAGAGTATATTTTCTCTATTAAAAGAATTTATATTCGAAGTAGATTTTAGTTGCTTTGAAGGGGGTGAGCGCAGGAAAACCTGGCACTCACGACACTGAACATGAGAGGGCCAGCCCTTTTCTCTGAAAAAATTCTCTTCTTCATCCTCCCACASTGTCTTATAGGCTTTCATGTTCCAATTTAATGCCATCTTCCCTCATGAGCTATAGGAAATCCAACTACACAGACACAACCACAATCAAGGGTTGCAAAGCACKGTGAGATGGAAGAGTTTTGCTTTGTTTTAATACATATCTCCTGCTTTCTAATAGCTTATTCCCCATCCCCAGGTTCAGCCTTAAAACCTTTCCCTGCACGCAAGGATTGCCAAATGGAAGTCAGGAACCAAACGATCCTGTTTGCACACAAGTGTCTCCAGTAATAAAAGCACACAAAGAAGAAAAATGAAGTTATCTGACATATTAACAGAATCATCTCTAAATCGACTACCTGCCAATGCTTCCCATGAGAAGCCAGCAGGGCTTTAACAGAGCTATTCAAGAAGAGCCTGTTTCCACATTTGTGTCTGAGCATCTGAAGGTAAGCATGTAAATAACTAGATAAATTCAGCAGTGACTAAGTAGCCTTCCAGATGGCACCTTCTCTTTTGCCACAAGCAAAGAACATTGATATGCTTCTCCAGTTGCTTCGAGCTTGCTAGGGAAAAAAAAATAAAATAACTTAATAGGAGAAAATTTGCTGGGCTACAGGAAAGCCCTTAATGCTTTCCTGAAGATTCRGTACCAAGGAAAGCATTAAGGAATGATGAAATATTTCAACATCACAGCTTCGAGCGGGCTCCTAACCACTCCCATTTAGATCACTGCACTGGGAAAAGCAAGAGCCGTGTCTCCTAAAGGGGAGATTTCCATAGACCATGCGAGCTAATGGGGAGCAGAGCCCACTGAAAGCCTGCGTTGAAATAAGGATGACTCATTGCTGCAGAAGCTGGCGCTGGCAATTTAGTTCTCTCTCAATTGGCACTAAATGAGTTCCTCAACATAGGAAACAAGGAGCGCTATGAAGAGTGCTAGCACACCAGTTTAGATGGCAAATGAGGCAGATTTCCCCAACCCCCGTAGTCACTAAATATCCAAGAAAACGTGTCCAAGTCTGCAGGTCCTGCTGTGCTTCCACGAAGGCGATGTGTAGTAAATGGTGGTGCAGTTGACTCATCTGACTGCAAACATCATGCGCTCTGCTAGCAGTAATGTTGCTGTTCATACCTATCATTAGGAAGGGTATCTTGAGCTAAATTAAGCTAGTTCCTCCCCTTTACTAAATGCTTTATAAGCTTACACTGAATAATCAAAAATAATTCAAGCAAAAAGAGAGGAATCCCAATTTGGGCCTACAAATTGCTTTACATACGCTAAGGTTCTCTAAAACCTGAGCTTAAAGAGGTCTGAGATTTACTCGACAGCAGAAAGCCCAAAAACGAGGCCCATCCGATTTAGTCAAATTATGCAAACTGGGATTAGAAGTAGGATTCTAAATTCTGCCTGGTGTCTCCAGAGTCCTCTTAGACTAATAAAAAGTCTTATATCCCCTCCCTCTCTGCAGAGCTCTGCTCAAGGCTTGCTGTGGTGGCAGAGGCCTGGCAGGACCCCTTCCGAAGCCAGCACTGCTCCTGCCAGCCCAGAAAGGCACGTGGCAGAACGATGCAGGACACCTAAGTGTCCCACGAGGTTGAGATGGCAGCCCCAGCCCCTCCTCGTACCCAGGGCCAGCAACCAAGCTCAAGAGCTGCCCTTGCATGCTGTCCTGAGGAGGCAGGGAGCGAACTTCCACCAAAAGCCCTCACGATTTCAGGAAGGATAACCTGTTAGCCCTATTGTTTTTTTCCTCCAAATGTTGGCAAATAAAACTCTTTGGGTTTAAAACAAAAAACCACACAAGTGTGTATTGTGATCAACATTCAGGCTACCACGAGCTCCRGTGAACCTGCTCTCTGCAGAAACCTCCCTGTGGCCCCCAGGTCACTGCAGTTCACACAGCATCATCTCAGACACAGCAGAGCATCCAAYGCCCACACAGCATCTCTGCCAGCAAGTCAGAGATGGCCGAGTCGTGACTACCCCCCTATTCAAATCTATATTTTGAAGTGTCTGCAATGCTCTTGAGAGCCCTCACTAGGTTTCTAACTGCTTGGCCAACACTCGCCTTGCTCTCTGCCCACAGGAGAGCAGCTGAATTTTGGAAGATCCACCCGTCATCCAAAGCCCCTGAACAAACCCCACTTGGCACAAGGTCGTCTCATGGTGGAGAAAACCTTGAATCTAAGATAAACTCGGGGAGCAAAGAAAAACAGGCTTACTTGATTTGCTGTGTGATTAACAGCTTGCTTGTGCAATAATTTTCTGCAGTCAAAGTGCCCAAACTACTGCTAACAAATTTAATAAAGTCAACAAATGCAGGCATCAATTATCACCATGGCAATGAACCCACCCCCTCAGTCCCCTACACAGCATACAGGAAAATTTAGATAGGAAGGGAATCACGGAATGAGCAGCCAGATTGGAGCCTGTGTGATGGATACTGCTTGCCAAATATAATTAAGCAGTGTATTTTCGACACAACCAAAAACCAATGGAAAAGCTAATGGCACTGAGCCAATTTAGACAAAATAATTATATTAAAGATAAAGGAAAAGCCCAAGTATTGGGCTAGCCTGAATCTGCACAAGGCRGTGTTAAATACTGCAGGGGTCCTGCATGACACGGGAGAGGCATCCAGCAGAATAAATGGAGGCAAGCAGGAGCAAGGAAGCACACGCACACAGACGGAGAGAAAAGAGGGAGCAGGGAAGAGACAGAAAGTACCTGGAAAGCTGGGAGGGCGCCAGTCCCTGGGTTATAGAGGCATCGCAGCGAGGGCATGCTGTCCGCCAGGCTGGAGCAGCCCAGCCACAGAGATCTGGGCATAGAGCACTGCAGAGAAAGGACAACTATGAGATGGGGCTGCATGAGACAGGATGGCACAGATTACAGGTACTGTCAAGGCTTAGCTGAGCGCCACCAACAACTGCCCTGAAAGGCTGAGGCATCTTTAAGAAAACACACACTGCTGAGGAGCCTTCTCCTTCCCCAAAGATTTACAGATGTCATAGCAGCAAGAAAAGGACAGTGCAGATCAAGAAAGCATTTTTTTCTCCTCTTTTTTAATTTCAGAGGTGCAGTTTGTCACCAATAAAAYGAAGTTTCTTTATAATTAGTCAGGCCTCTTCTCCATGCATAGCTGCTGCCCAGGCACAACACAACACAGAGCGAGCAATTCTGCAAGGGAAGCAGAAAGGGAAATGACAACTTTAAACTGACTACCAGCAGGGAAAGGAAAGGTTTTGTATGTTTTTATTATTATCTGTTTGTTTTTAAATCTCCAAAGGGGATAGAAGAAAAATCCTGCAGTCCAAGGTCAATAGAACTTGGTGACATTTTACAGGAGTTTCATGTTTCTGCTTGCCTTGTTATTCATTAAATACAATTATTACAATAAATACTCTGTTCCTTCAAACACACTAAATACAAAAGAAGAGCCACAGCAGCCAAACGCAGAAAACTGTTTATTTTGATAGAGCTATTACATCCTGGAATATACAGAGTTGCTTGTTCACGTTAACTCCCAGCTATTAGATTGAAGGATGCATTAGGATAAAAACTGCTCTCACAATGGCTGCATTTGTCTAAGTACTGGTAAGACAGGAAAAAGTATATTTTAAATGGGCAGCCAATTATAAAAACTACAGGATGTGATATCTTAGAAGCCAGAAATTTCATATTTGCACCCCCCTCCACATGAAGTTTTTTTTAAAGGGGGGATGGTAGGAAACCTGAGTGGAAGGGGCAGCTGGAATGGGTATGGAATGACAGCTGCCTTTTGAGCCCCTGTTTCTCCTTGCTCTTAAGAGAACTAGAAAATCTCACTCTAAGTGACTATGTAGGAGCTATGCAAGCAGTCCTTGAATGAGCAGAAAGCAGCGGGATCACCAACATCCCTGCTTTGTTACCAGGCGTCTACACGGAAGAGACAGAGGGATTAACCCTGTCCGTCAGCAGGTTCTTTGGTGCCCTGTGTTGCTGTTCACGCTTCTGTTCCAGAAATAGAGCCACAAGATTATGGGCAGCATAACCTGTATGAAAGTGCTCCTAAAACRTTTACAATACTTTACAGTGATTTCTCACATTTTCTTTATGGAAAAAAAAAAAAAAAAGGCAAACAAAACTAAGTAATTGATTTCTTCAGTTTTAGGATCTGCATCATATTAAACCTAACAAGGAAACATAGATGATGCCTTTTCTGATGGACAAAGAATTATGGCTGAAGGATCATAACCAGACAAAATCCGAGCCATATTTCCTTGTTTGCTATCCCGACTTTCAAGAACACTCCCTCCCACGCACCAAACCCTTACAAATCCCAGGGTTTTTTGTTGTTTGCAATGCAAYGTGTCACTCCAGCTCTTAAGATACTGTGATCACTGGCAACACAAAACTGCAAACAAGCTGACCTTTATATTTAAGTATCTGACCAAATTTAATAGCGCATTACCTTACGTTGTTTCACAGTACCCCACCGGAAAGTCACAGAATCATAGGAGTAACAAACCACAAGSTTTTGCTAATGCAAAGCCCGTTCACTGCACCTGCATTCAGCCACTTACCATTGACCCAGTCTAGGATTCATATCTCAGTACAAATTCATAATAAGAAATTAAGACTTATTAAAGTCTTGCCCCAACTATTAATTCCCTCCTCCCAGGCCTTCTCTTTCTAGGAGTCAGCTGAAGCTTTTGTCTGGCAAGGTGAAGCAGGTTGAAGAGCTGACTGCAGTTCAAGGTAGGTGAGCAAAATAAAAGCTACCACCTTGAACAGGGGTACTAACCAAGGCATGAAAAGACACTGAGGCAAGAAAAAGAGGGCCACTTGTGTCAGTGGCAATGCTAGCCTATGCTGCCTCAAAGGTTATGCAAAATTATGGCTCAAATCAGKCTGAGTGACTACAAGCAGCAGCTAGGGATTTAGGGGAAAGGGGGGACAGACAGTCTGCAAATGTAAACATACCCCTCTCTGCTAGAGCCCTTGGAGAGTAATGTCCTCCTCTAAAATTGCCACGTTAAAAGGAAACTCCTGGAGGTCTCYGCAGCAGAGTGACCCGTGCCTGAGGATGTTCGTGCCCATGTATTTCTTCCTGCTGCCTCATTTTATGCCATATCTAGGGAGCACACCACAGAAAACAAGCAACACCTCAGACGGCTTCTGAATCTATCCCAGTATATAAGAGAATTTCTATTACTGGTCAAGTCCCATTACCTCTCTTAAATAAAACAAATAAACGTGTAGAGTTGCACACACACAGAGGAAAAACTGTCGCTCCTCTACTTGCCTTTCACCTATTGAAGGGAGCAGAGCTCTAAATTATTGCCGGTGCCTGAAAGAGGCTTATTCACAAGTCTGAACAAAAGGCCCCAGGTGCTTCRGTGGAAACAGCTTGTGTGTAAATCAGGAGTGACCCAACAGAACAACTTCATTTACCTCCCGATGGCTGCAACCCCCAGCAGGCGCCACGCGAGAGGCTCGCGGGCCAGCGCTCATGTTTGTCCCCTTGGTGCCACCACCGAGGGACGGGCTCAGGCTCCACTGCCTCRCAGGTCACTGGCAAAATCCCGTCCCAAAGCCACAGCGATTCAGGTGGCTGCTCCTTCAGCTCACGGACACGGCAGCGCGGGTGTCACTACGGGCTGTGCTGGGACCCAGCAGGATTCACTCRCATCCTGGTGCCAGACAGGGACCGGCTGCACAAAACCTCCCTTTCTTCCTCCCATGACATCCTCTCCCTTACTCCCCAAAACACATTTCCCATTAAATAGAGGGAATAATTTTAAACAAGACCAACGTCCTCCTCCTGGCAGGAACCGGCACCAGCGGCACCACTGGTGGTTTAAAGGGAYTTGCTGTATTTTGAATTAAAGCAGGCGAGCAGCTCTTGCTGGGTGTGCAACAGCCACAAGCTGAGGCCACACCTGGGCCCGTTCAACCACCCCTGCAACTGCATCTTAAGAAGATTTTTGACTAGATCAGGTATTTTTGCCACCAATAACCTACCCTGTATTCTAATTACTTGATGTACTAAAGATAAATCTCAGCACACATTCAATGGCTACATTTTTTCCAGTGTTCAAAATGATTTAATTTTATTATTTGCTATTGCATTACAAGATTATACATTACAATTTCAGACTTTTTCCCCCCTTTTTTATCAAATTTGTTCTCTTCTGGTCCTTCGGCAAATACAATATACTAGAGGTAGCTA
Organism: Nothoprocta perdicaria; assembly: GCF_003342845.1. NCBI lineage: Eukaryota > Metazoa > Chordata > Aves > Tinamiformes > Tinamidae > Nothoprocta > Nothoprocta perdicaria. The sequence goes on from NW_020455976.1 coordinate 1,532,815, forward strand.
ATACAGTTTTGGGAAATTGTGTTACAGGTCAGAAATATATCACCTTCTGTGTAAAACTAAGTGGTCCTACATGGGGAAAAACAAAAGTTCTTGGACTATTACAATTTACAGCTACAGAGTACACAAAAGGTGTGAAAATACAAAGTAGGGACTCACCGTAAAGAAAAAAATAGAAAATTAATTTTCTTTAAAAATAGCTAGAAGTGAATTATGCAGCAGTATAGTATTAATCCTTAATATGTTGATATGTTAAAATGCAGGACAACAGAGGTGAAACAACCTATTATTCATGTGAGGCCTTCGCTCCATCTTATGATAACCTACATTTTTACATACCTACAGGATAACCTTTATAACCTAAAATAACTTGGATTTACAAGCCAGGCAGCTTGTATGCTTGCACATCTKGTGAAGTTAGGGACAAAGCCACACAAAAAAAAACTGATTTTTGATTACCCCATGCCAAGTTCAGCTGCTAAGCACATTAATTACAGCCCTGTCCTCATTCACAATTATTCTTCTTAGTACAGTGCCCAGTACTTTATGTGGCTCAATTCTAAAGCGACTTCTGCTTCTCTTTGCAAATGAGCATTAAGATCCTGTTCCCCCAGTGTTTATTCAGGAGCCTAAGCAGAATGTGACATGTGGACAAGAATTGCTGAAGAATTTCAATACTGAGAGAAAGGGGATTTTTCTGGTTGATCCAGCTGCCTGTGAGCAAGGTAACAGGATAAGGTTGTGTAAAGCGAAACAGGGCACAAGTTGGGGCTATTAAAGAAAGGAGAACAAGGACGGAAAATAATCGCTAGAAATTTTGCCACCCAAACTGGAGCAAATAAAATGTAAGAGATACTCCGGAGGGTAATAAAACTACCCAGCAAGGCCTAACCTTGGTAGGATGAGACAGATCTTTCCCCATTTTTTGCTGTCAGCACTTCAGAAAGAAAAAATGGGATAGCTGGCCTTGGGGGAGAAAAAAAAAGGGGAAAAAATAGTTTTCAGAGTATTGTTTCCGGTATGCGTTCTAAAAATAAGTAGGAAATGCGCCTAAGGAATCTCGATCCCTTATGATGCTTTCCCAGACATGCATGTTGAGGTGCTAGTAGGATTCCTACTCCTCACAGTCGCATATTTCTTAACATCAAATAACACAAACAGAACAAGGCTCAGTACTCTCGATTCCCACTCAGTTCCTCCTGTGCTTTTTTCGGCCACGTATTTAAGTCAGTGCCAAAAATAAAACACGCTTTGCTTCCTATGTGTCCAGCGAGCACTTTTTCCTGCCATTAGACATCTTTACCTTCTATGAAGCATTACTGCAAAGGCTGAACTTGTGAAGCTTAGTAACAATTGCAGACATTTACTTACAGCTAAAATGTGACATTTCAGTTCCTCTCCTTGCTTTCTCACTCTTTTAATCTTTTAKTTATATATATATACACACACAAAGTAAATCTTAGGTGTATAAACAAAAGTATGCATATACATGCACGTGTATGCATACAAATATATATGCACATAAATAGGCACACACACATTACGCATGATTTGTATTTTTTTATATATGTGTGATATATAAATAAATATATTTAATCAAAGAGAACACCTGACTGAAAAGAAAGAGGATGGGGGCGGAAATGATAAGAAATTCCCAGGACATATTTTGTACTTCCACAACTCAACAACTGCCAAACATATTTAATTTTTTAGCAAGAGTAACACTTGACCATATGGGCTTCTCATTGGGGAAAAAGGTATATGATTGAACATTAAAAAAACTGCAAGAACAGAATGAACAGCAATTTTCCCCCCCTCTCTCTCTCTTTTAGTTGTATTTTAGTAGTTGTATGTGGGGCTTCTTTCTTTCCTTCTTTTTTCCCCCCACAACAGTGGATACAAAGCATACTAAATACATAATTACATGAGAGAGCCACCCTGCTTCCAGAGGAGCCATTCCAGTGAATTGTGTAAATAATATGCCTTTAAAATCCCTAACATATGAATACAGATTCACCACTTATGGAACAGTTATATACCTGAGAGACAAGAATACCCATTTAAAAAAAAATCCTGCCTAATTATGAACTCACCAAAGAGACCAGCAGGGCTCAGAGCAAATTAATACTTTCCTAACTTTCTCCAAAAGTTTTTTGTGTGTTTTCCTTTTAAAATAAGGAAAATGTTAAAGAGCTATAAGTCTTAATTAAGCCAAAAAGAGCCAGAAAACCTTCAGTTCAAGCTTATACCTCCTTCCATCCCACACCACTGTTTCCCGTTATTCAGTGTTTTAAAAAAACAGGATAATTGTGATTTGCTTTGCCACTGACTTCTTGGCAGTTTTTCCCGGTAAGAAACTGAAGTTATTGCTCTGAGTGTGAGTGAGAAGGGTCTCTCAGGGCTCCCCTAGCCCACAAACTTTCAGCTCTAACRGCCACATCCTGCGCCAGAATCACGACAAGCAACAGGCTGTGGCCATCAGAAAACCCCTTTGCACCGTGTTTAGTYGCTATTATGTTCAGACCTTGTGGCCCCATTTCTGCAAATGTGTACGGGGACGACTAAAAGTGGCTGCTGTTCCCAGTTTGCTATAATAGAAGCCATTGCACGGGACTGTTAAAAGACCTTTAAGTGTTGTCAGAAACTGCCCACAAACCAACCCAGAATCTCACTTACAAGAAGCGGAGAACGCCTTTCTTGGACATTGTAGGAACTGTCTGCAAACCGGACTGGTGTCGCAAATCAGAGGCCATTGCAGGAACGTTACACTCCAGTRTAACACGAATATTCTGGGCATCTGAAGTGCCAATAACATCTTAACCCTGGTGGAGCTCAGGGCATTCAGAGCAGGGGTTTCCCTCTGCACCCTGTGGCTGGGGGGTTAACAGGTCCAGCAAGCGCCGCTGGGCACGAGCGGCTCAGAGCTCTGTGAAGGATTCCTGCAGCCTCCCACCTCCCCTGTAATTGCCCAGGCAATTTTCCTGAACATGCCCATTATGCAGACATTCCTTTAATCCTCTGGCAACTCCCTACCTTACAGTAACTTTTAACATGAGACTCTAGCTCCCTAACTACTCTTACATATCAGATATCCAAAAGAGTCTGTTTATGTATATTCAGATSATCCAAAGCATTTCTTACCTGAGCAGGATTCAGGAGGATCACATCACAGCTTTTAYATACACCTTTGTGAAGAAATGTTTTCCCCAAAAAGTGGTTATAGGAGCTGTTCAACCTCTGGGCTTCCAGATCAACAACAGTTACCTGCCCCAGACAAGGGCCAGCTTCCCACCTATAACACGCAGGAGACCCTTAGTTGCCAAGTGCTTGAGGGAGCTTGTGCAGATTGCATCTGAACCAGACAATACTCCTGTTTTCATAACTGTAGCTCTTTAATCCATGAAGCTGACAAACCCAAACACCAGTGCACCTGCAGAGCTGTCAGATCCAGGTGCCATGCCCTTCTTCAGGAACGTGACAAGTAGCAACCTGTGTTGGTGCTGCTTTAAGCAACACCAAAAATGGCAGTAATAAAAGACAGCCCTATTCAAACTTGCTAAGAGTAACCTCACCAAGGTCTAAAGCATGAGAGTATTTAAAGGCTTAAAACTGGATTTTTGTAAATAAGACCAAGAGCATTTCATAAGAAAACACAGTTGCTTCATCACATTCAAGTCCTCATTTTGCAAAAATCCCAGTTTTATTTAGGCAGTTCTAATGGAAGAATCCTGTTTTCACCATGCTCCTGCTTTTTAATACTCTCTTTTCCAGCTGGCTTGACTGTAGTGCAGACCATTAATATCTCAAATGCCTTGTTCAATTATACTGGCCTATGTTGGCACCAATCTAGTTAAGGTAGCATCAGGAATCGCCGGTATAAAACATATTTACAGGTTTATATCTCGGCTCTAAAAATCCTGCTACAGGAGCCGGTGGGAGGCAGGAAGGCTCAGATGAGTGCGTTATATTACACAGCCTATGCGCTACACTTGCTCACAACAGCACACGAAGGGAAGGGACTCGCCTTAACTCTGAATTACCATGTGTCACAAACCACCTAAAAATTATACTTTTAATTTCCCCATTAATACAATCAAAGCAACGTTTTGCAAGTGTTTCAGCTAATTAAGAGCTTAATTTGCAATTTTACACTTTAGTTGAAAAAGGCTTCAACATAACATAGGAATTGGAGTACGTCATGCCTACTGATCACATTTATACACAAATTAACACGCACACGCAGAGCCCTGCCTTGGAAGTCGACTGCAGCTCCTCTTCAAAGGGGTAAACAGGTAAGAAATGGGATGTTACAGGCTGCTAGAAACACAATGCGACCATTCAAAGAGAGGCTTAAATGAAGATGGAGGCTGAATAAAATAACTGCAGGTATTTGGCTTTTTCTAAAGGATAAACTCACAGGAAACAAGCTAGAGTAAAGAGCGTTTTGCAGCTTAAAATCCCTGTTCTTGAAAGCATCTTGTATCCTGGCCATCAGTATTGTGTTTCCTCTAGCCCTCATGCAAACACAAAACAACTCTTCCACTGCAGCACAGCAACATTAAATATAAAAACCTGCCATTAAAGGGCAAGGGGTAATGGCATCAGTGTGGGCGACCCATGCTCAGGTAGTGTTCAACTATTAGCTCCAGTTTAAGTAGGCTGAAACTACACAAATCCAGCCTGCACTGTTTTTAGATAAAATTGTCAGTTTTATGGATATTTATAGTATGTGTCCGCTCTTGCAGAACTCCATCTTCCTCCACCTCATTTGGAATATAAACTGCTTTTAGCCCACATTAATACAATGTGTTACTGAGATACTTCTCACGCCCTGCATAAACCAGGAGGCAGATCAATACTCGGCTACACCGAGGAAAAAAATAATTTCTTTAGGTTTCTGTTAAACACTCACACAGAGCCAAGGAGGGATAAACTCAGTGCACAGACACTACTCCATCTGGATGTATATTCACATTAGTGCTTTTATTTAAGAGTCTTTCTTGCCAACACACTGCTTGAGGAATTTCACAAGCAAGGCCTTTGGATGCCCTATGCCAATCTGACCTCTGGATTTATTTTCTTTAAAAACATCTCTGCTTCTCACAAGAGCTCTTTCTTTTGAGCAAATGTCCACTCTTACATATCAACTCCCTTATCCGCAGACTTCCCGTGGTGAAATGACAGCACTGAAATTGGAATAGCAAAGCTATTTCCACGACAGCATCTGCTGAGGAGATGAGCTCAGGTTTATACCCTTACCTGGATTCAAGGGGGAGTAGGGAGATTTAAGATAAAGACTTTAGAACCAATAACAGTCAACTAAAACCAAAAGGAAAGCAGACACACACAAAAATGCACAAATAGAAGAACTTGCTCCGCTTGTTTCGAGTTTGCCTAATGTGAAAGGCTCCCTGTGAAAGGTAGCGAGAGTTGTTGGTATTTTCCCCTCTTCTGTATTTTTCAGAGGCAAAATGCAAACATCTCACCTGCGTCACAGCACTGGCAGTGCAATGTAATAAGAACAGATGCAGGTCTGTCTGCCTCAGAGGTAAAAGGGAACAGAAAATACACACAATGCTTTCCCTTTTGTTCTCCCAGCCCACCTCATAAGAAAAGGAAACTGGTGCCATGCCCCGTATGTCAACAAACCTGAGCTCTGTCAGGCATTAATTGCAGAGTTGCCATCCCTCTGAGACACGTTGCCTCCAGCTCAGCAAAGTTTAAATCAAGAAAACATGAGCTTCTAGCTCCCAGCTGCCCTTCACCGGCACAGCCTGCATGGGGGAAAGGGACAGTCCGTGGGAGAGAAGCTCCAGACCACCCTGCGCCTTTGCGGCCCATCACTCACACAACGCAGTGGCTCGCAATGGAACAGAGGGCTCAAACCCCACCAGCTTCCAAGCAGTCGGGTTCTTCTCTATTTCACTGGAATCGATGCGGGCTGACAGCAGGAAGCAAYTTGCACAAGCAAGTGGCCACTTACTACCTGTAGGATATGGAGACAATTCTGGGCGGAACCAAATTCACCCACACCAGTGAAACGTGGGTGTTTTGAGTGGTTTTGGTTTGGCAGTTGGTTTTGGTTCTCTGCCACTCAACCCAGGGGACACGGATCTTTGTTTCTGTCGGGTGCTAGATATCCTTTCCCGACCATGTTTCATCCTTTTCACACCGCCAGTTGCCAGGACAACAGGATGCAGCTTCTCCGCACTGTCTCCAGCCTCCATTGCCACAACACCACAACCAGTCAGGCTTTCTACAAAACCAGCCACTTAAGCTATACCTTCTCAAGGACGTCGGGCTCTCTCACGAAGATACATGTATGATGACGAGACTTCTATAAGGCAAATTGTAAATTAAGCTTTTTTTTTTTTTTTTTTTTTTCTTCCCTGAAGGGAGGATTTTTCACTCACAAAAGTGAGAAGCTGACAGCAATTGCTGGAGCCGGACTGCTGAGACATCTAAAGCCCGGCCTTTAATAACAGCCAGAGCAATATCACACGAGGCCACGTCCGAGTGGGGAGTCCCCGCAGTGTCAGAGTGTGACAAGCTGCACAATCGCGATGTGATGGGAGCAAGTGGCCGCCCTGGTTTCGCCCAGTCAGATGTGACTTCGCCTCTAGATGCAATTCTCATGTGTTTTAACCCATTGGCCTCCCCATTATTACCAGCAACAAGCACTGCCATGCAGCTTTCCATCTGAAGGTCCATTTTAATTCTGTAATTTGAGGTCTTGTTGCAGATTTCTTTTCAGACTCTGACCTTTTTCTCTCTCAGGTGACTGCGTTCTTAACTTGCATTTACAGTGAGTGCACATTCATCAGACTGGTGAGAAAATGGTGCACAAACACAGCATGCAGAAACACAGAACAGTGATGGCTATGAAGGGTATCGGCTAGCATGGCACCGTAACTTCATTACACCCTCATTTATGTACTTCACTAATGAGACAAGCACAGGTGTCCAACACAGTCCCTCACATGAGATGAATAACAATAATACAGTCCAACCTGCTTTAGCCATGCTTGGTATCCAGAAGATATAAGTTGGAATCCATCTTTTGGCATGTGTATTCGGGGCTAGGAGAGAATAGACATAAAGAGAGACCTCCTTTTACACTGGGACCTAGCTAACCTAAGTCTAAACTTTGGATTATCTTAAACAATGCAGATTTCTTAAACCACATACGCAGGTTCAGCCCCCAAGTAGGTTCTTGATTAATTTACTACTCTAGTATCAGCTGCTTTAAGAACACTTTGCTCATAAAATAACTTTTACATTTTCTACCATTGTATATTTCAATTCCATATACAGATATTTCTTTAAAATTCTCACACAAATACACGTGCATGAGCACTGTCCCTGTGGCAGGTGCAGCAGCAGAAACCAATGCTCGTTAATACCTTTGCCAGTATGTAAAACTAAATGGTGTCAAAACAGCAGCAGTCAAGCTATGAGAGTGTTTTTACAGGCACTATCCCCCATGTGGCTGCACGAGGCACAGGGCAATGTGTAAAGATTAAGGAAAATCCCCGAAGAGGTGCAGCCTCAACATGGGGTAACCAGAAGCAACGCTCAACACACTGTCATAAATTACACCTCAAAGTGATAGACAAATATAATCTCCACCCGTTTGCTTCCCTCCCTCCCTCAGCCGGTTGAGGAAAAGGCAAGACATCCAATTGCACTGAGATAGTGAGACATAACTTACAGCTAGCGGGGAAAAAAAAAAAAAAAAGCAACATTTCACTTACGTTACCTGTTACATCCATTGGCAGTTCAAAGGTATTTTCACAATCATGTGGATTCAACTGTGCACCTCTTAATCCCCCTCCCCAAATGAGATGCTTAGAAATTAAAGTMATAACTAAGCAACAGGACCAGGCAGACACCCTCAGGCCCCATGTCCAGAGGCTGTCCTTTCCTTCCTTACTGCACACAACTATTTTGCAATTTCTTCATCAATTCACAGTATTCCTCTCCCAGGTAGCAGGTGCAGACCCCCACCACTGCATTTGGAAGGCTGGAAACTTCTAAAATTTTCAGGCTAAATATGTTCCAGGTGAGTTTATTCCCATTTGTTCTTGTGTCAACACAATATTTAGTTTGTACCAACTGCACCTACCCTGGTGCTTGGAACATGGTATAAAATACAGCTGGATTKAGCAGAAAACTGTGTCAGTGCTGAACACACAACCTTCACAGCTACGGYGCAGAGACAGCCAAGCCTTATTTTTATTTCAAATTCCAAGCACTACAACATACTAAACTCTGTCCTCTAAAAAGCATCCCTACAAGTATTTCATAACAGACTTAAAACATAAGCTATTTTTTCTCTTTGATGCTTTAAGCTGAAATCCTCCTAAATCTTTCAAAGCAGAAGCGAGATTGCACCCTGGTGTCCTAGCCAGCAATCCCAGTTAACCAGGAACTTTAATAACCACCATCGTACTGATAAATTAAAGTCAAGTGTATCTGGTTACTGCTTTCACCTGCTGAGCTTGGACTTGTGATACTTAACGCATTAACAAAGTATGTTTTAGGGGACTCATTATGCTACTAGAAGCACCATGCTCCGAGACTTAATCCTTAGTTCAGCACTAACTTCATGGGTGGTTAGTCTCTCTACTACTGTAAAACGAGGACAACACTTATTTAAGCCACCTCAAAGGAGTGCTGAGAAGAATCACAGACATTTCTACACATTTTGAAAATGGAAGAATCTACCTGCAGTGCTCCCTATCAAGAAGTCTGTAGAAACCCGTATTTTTACCTTTGATTCAAGCACTTCTATTGCTTTTTTGATGTAGTGCAGCATTGTACATCCATTAAGAAACAAATACTAATAAAATCATCATAAACAAGTAGAAAAAAAATGATCTTATGGTTAAATCACAGTTTTAGGAGCAAGGAGACCTGAATACCTATCTCAGATCTGCTCAGGTACACACAACAAATCCAAGAAAAATGACTTCCCTCTTTGTTTTGGTCGCCTAACCTACATATTAAAGGATAACAGGACTCTTAAGACTGGCAGGCTGCTTAGCATTTGCAAAGCCCATCAGTCTGGAGCAGTGTAATTGATTTAAGAGACTGATTTAAACCATTTAACTTGAAGACTTTGGTCCTGCAAACATGTAAATAYATTAACAGAACTACTGCTATCAGTAGGATTGCTTCCGTGCAGAAGTGTCTCCTATAACCAAGAAAAACACGTATTTTATTTAGACAACTCTTTATTAACATCCTTGTGACTTCAGAACAACATTGCCTAAATATTAGCAAAGAAGGCCAGCAGGACCTTCAGCAGGTTAACAGCTGCTGTTAGCCCAATTTAATTTTCATTATCTACAAGCTAAAAATTCAAACAGGACCAACCCAGACACCACCATCCACTCCTCTGCACTACAGCTACAGAGGAAGTACAACTCACTGAGATTATTTTACATTTGCTAAGCCTATCTGTACCTAAGAGGAAAATAAACTATATAGGAGGAAATCTCAACAGCATAAGTTATGTTGCTATCCTCATACTGCTGCTTGAGACACTGCAGTGGGATCTGTGCACTAGTGAGCCTTCAGGAGCACAAGCCCCATTGACTTAAACACAGGCACCGACAGAAAAGCAAATCTTACTGAAAACCTCTGAGCTCTGACTCGAGAGCATTTAATTCACATGGATTTGCCCTGGACTAAGCTCGATTTTACAGCCAAACTCCTGAATTTCAGATTTGTGTGATTGTCCCTAAGACTGCCTGCTTCCACCCACACAGGCAATTAGATGAGGGCATCTGGTTAAACCGCTCCAAATTCTGGGGTCCCAATGACAGCAAATACGCAACTAAGRGAGGAACCCACATGCACTTGACAAAAAAAAAAAGTAAATAAAATAATGCCACCCCCAAATATATACAGCTTTTAAAAACCCAGGACAGACATTTATCTTGTCTGAAAGTAGTTCTCTTTCGCCAATCAACACTCAAATCTTTCATGATTACGATCCATTCAAGGCAATTCTAGCACAATACAATTAATTGCCCAGCAAGAGCTACTCATTTTATTTTTTGTATTTTCATGAACACACACTGTTTAGGCTCATGGTTGCAATATCATCCATAAGAGTAATATTTTCACTGAACATCTGCTTCAGCATTTTACACGATTAGAAGCTAGACTGCTAGGGTAATTTTCCTCTTTTTTTCCCAAATACACAGCACTGTATTTGCCTTTCTCAAAAAAGACCTTGGAAAGTATTCAAACTGGCAACTTTTATCATGCCATTTTGTRGATATTTCCCAGCCTTATCTACGCAACTAATTTATAACAGTAGCCTAACTACTCCCTTTTAAGTTTATTATTAAGAATTTCCTTTTAAAAAAGAAGTTTTCCAACACCATGACTTATTCCAGAACCAGAGATTTACTTGCAGTTCTGAAATGCAATTTTACCCTGCATGAAATACCTCTGTAGTATTTCTTTATGTCCACAGAACATACACCACTATCTATTAAGACTGCAATCATTTATAACCCCATGGGCCAGAATCATGTTTGCCTTTCTCTCCCCCTCCCCATAAGCCTTAATTGATTTTATTTTTAATATTAATTTTTTAATATCCTTAATTTTTTAATATCTCCTATTTTTAATTCATTTGATTTGTGCAGTCCATACCAAGACCTAAAACAATACCAGGACTGCTGAGAACAAGTCAGTCATTTAAAATCCAGTGGTGCCCTCCTTCCTTCCCTACAAAACGCTGATTTTTTAGAGGACATTTAATTACAGGCCTGAGTTCCTATTTTCTAAGCCTAAACACAACCCCTGAAGGCTTACAATATTTGAGTCACAGCTGGAGCTGTGGTTACTATACAGTTTAAATATCAGCCTCTTTACTGTGCAATTTGTTTTGAAAATCAAATCAGACGCCGTGTCATAAACAAGTGCTAATTAAGTACTGAGCGGAAATTGGGCTTTTTTGTGCAAGAAGAGTTCTTAAATATCTGCATCGCCACTTCCACAAGAAAGAATAAATATGTCAGAGCAGGATAATTATAAAGTGAAACCTACTACAGCACKTGCAAGGCAGCACTGCTGCTTCTCTATTTTATCTGCTTTCACGCAAGAAGCGAGAAACAGGGGAGGAAAAAAATGAGATCCCTATGAAATATATATGTACTAAGGATTTCATGAATCTGATCATATAAACCATAATGCTCTCTCTTCCCTTGGAGAGGACGTTCACCCTGGGTTTCCATCACATACCATTCAACCCGGCAAGCAAAAGCCATTTCTCTCCGTCACTACAAAGCAACTGTGAAGCTACTTATATTTTCATTTCTTTTAAGTTATATGCTATATACAAGTATTTATTTGAGCGTAGCACCGCACTCATTAGATATAACACCTTATTTGATAAATATCATGAACAGCAAAATGCATTTTAATACACTGAAGATCACCTCTGAGTTACAAYGCTCACAATGCCATTAACTAAGAGGCTCACAGCTACAAAGGCAGAATTAGATCTGTCAGCTCCCGACACGAGGAGACAGAGGCAGCTGCACTGAAGAYCATCCAGTTGAGATGGCTCCCATAGCAAAGGGACCACCTCCCGTGGCCTACAACTTGTTAATGAGTTTGTACGTGTTACAGCAATAAATGGAAATCCTACCACAGAACACACAACTTCAAGATCCCAGCAGATACCATAATCTRCTGTCCAAAAAACTCACAATAAGGCAAGGGCAGATCCATGGAYTCCAATGCAACAAACCACACACAGGATTTCAAAATCTCTATTATTAGGAGAAAAGAAAGTGTTAGCTTTCYGACACCAAAAGCATTAGCTGCCAATATTTAAATGCACAATTTATGAGATTCTGGAGAAGTAAACAATAAATCAGTTAACTGCAAGATCTCACAATTTGGTACAAACTCTTGCAGGGGAGCTTAGCCCTCTCAAGCAGTGATCTTTGAATCGGCTTGAAAAGTTAATGAACATACCATGTCAAATTAACAAATTTTGATACTTGTGTTAATACAGCTACTCAAGTTCTTTAGCTGTTTAATTTGGAGTATGCTCAACAGGACCTGTCTGAGAATAATTCTCACTGGAAAATGAGCATTTATATTTCTTGAGAGAATAAAAGATTCTTTCAAATCCTTCAAGAGCAATAGCTATCAGGAAAGCTACTTTAGTAATAAGAAACACCTGGATATCTTCTTAGGTGCTCACAGGAATCCTAAGCTTTAACACTGAAAACCAAACCGAGACCTGCGATGACACTATCAATCTCAGTACAAGGAGCAAGTTCTGCAGACCTGCTTACCATGACAGTGTAAAGAGATCCCCTATGTGTCCATCAGTCTCCACTTCACAGGCASTTCACTTAAGTCTGAAATTCAAGTCTACTTCTTTCAAAACCACAAGATCTAAGGCAAAGAAATACTACATTTCTCTTTCTACATTTCATACTTCTGCCAGGTAAGGATCTAACAATAACAGCATATACAGTGCAAGTCTTATGTGTGAAGTCACAGGTAGAAGTTTGCCAGGATATCAGCAAAAGAGAGTTAGTGATTTTTTTTTAGTATCTTGTCTTTCACATACATCCATATCAAAAGGCAGAAACCTTGTCCTGGATAGTAACTTTCACCAAGACTCTGAGCACTGGGAATAGAAAATTCTGTGTTTAAGAAAAAAAAATGAAGCCAAGGTGAACAGAATTAWTATGATTGGAAAGGTCATTATCTCCTAAACTAGCAGAGGACACTACAGGGTTAGCCTTCACCTTCCCATCTCCTGATAAATTCCAGGTAGGAGGAAAAGACATGCAGAAGAGATGGGTTACAGATCTGTGTCAGCTATCTTGGAAGGCAAACTGCAGTTCATGCATTAATACAAACTTGTCTGCAAGAGGAATATCAGTTTTCTAAAGACATGGAAATGCTTCCAAGGTCAGACCCCAACTCTCAGCCAAGCTGTTGTCTTAAGCCAGTGAACTTTCATGCCCTGAATATACAATACTCAAACCAAAGCAATTTCTTTTGCTCAATAAAGTGCAAGTGAAAGGAGGAAAACAAAATAAATAAAAGCAAAAGAAAATTCCCTCCTGCAGGAATGACCATCTTATCCCAATTCACCTCCCTCACAAACTACTGTACAATACTTGTAGTGTGGGAATCTATTCACACAGCGCAAGAAAACCTGGAATCCATAGATAATTGCCCTGAGGACTTACCAGGATATATTAGATTTCCTTTCCTGACCTGTCTAAACACTCTATACCAAATTGAGCTCTATGACAGCTCCCTGCTCTGCAGATGTAAATGCTCCTTTGCCTGGCGTGACTACAGGAAATTCATCTTTAAAACAAGGAAGGATCAAAACAGTTTTACCATCTTGGAGGATTATGGTGTAAGAATCAAGCAGGGGCAACASAAGTAACTGAAGATACCGAATGGGCAGTTTGACAGCACTGCTGTGCAGAACACATCCCCACAAGAGGGGTAGCCAGGAGGAGTCTAAAATCTGGCAAGTGACTGGACATCCGAAGACTGGACATCCAAGACATCCTATGTCTGAAATCATCTACTAAATCCRAGTACTGTTATCTATGGCAAAAGGACAGACACCATGGGAGAGCTAAGTAAATCTACCCCCAAAATAGAACAAATTAGAATTAGTGCTAGACTAACTCAATCTTCTTCTTTAAGAAGATCACTGAAGTCCAGACAAATCAGTAGTAGTTAAACATTTGATAGATGACATGTAGGAAGTTAGCAGTTAAAATGGAGAGGATTAGGATTAATACTGAAGTTGTAAGGAGGATAAGAAACTAAAAAGGGTAGAGGATCACAGGTTATTCTGAAAAGGGAGCCATCAAGCTGTGAAGAGATTGATTCTTGTTGATATCCATTATTAATCTTGGACTTAACATTACAATATTCTCACTAATAGCTACAAAGCAGAAGTTACCAACATGCTAATGAAATAGATACCATAAATACATAGAACGCAGTATCTTGAAGACTCCAGTAACAGAACCAAAACACTAGGTGCATAAAAGATCAAGTACCATTATTTCTGTTATAAACCAGAGACTCATAAGCTGAGAAAACAGGCACAGTGAATATTATTCACTAGGCTATGATGGATCCCCAAAAAGATGCAGCTGTGAGGACATCAAACTCCAGAATGGGCTGAGGGAAATATTCCCAGTAGAGTGAMAGGAGCATTAATGCCTTTGTATAAGGAATGTATAGTAAAGCATTATTTGGAATATCCTGTGTAGCTGTTGTCACTTGTGGTCAAAGGAGATTGATAGGATTCTGCAGCTGTTTAAATAAGTTTATTAGTACGATTAAAAGTTATGGGAAACTCTTTATGTGAGGGAGAGAAAAAAGGGAAAAAAAGGCAAACTCTCTTAGTTTCATCAGATTCAGTTGAGAGGGGGCTAAATTTGCTGGCCATAAATATATCCAAGGGGTGAACAGAGGGGAATAAGCAAGCTGTTAAACTCGGGACAAAACTGTCACAAAAACAAAATTTTGGCCAAAAATAAAGTTAAACTGGAAATATGAGAATCCAAGCTATCAAAAAAATCAAATTTGGAGTAGGCCTAAAAAGAGCACAGCAAAAAAAAAATAAAAATAAAAAATAAAAATAAAAAAAAAAAAAAAAGAAAATCCTGACTTCTAAGAGCTGATTTGATTAGCCTGCAAAACAAACTACTGAGCCTAGGGGACAAGACAGGTCTGCAGTACCCATTTCAATCTCCTGTGGAGACCCTTCTTCTCACAGAAGGATTCTGAACCAGTTTGTCTCTGGATACAGTCTTATTTTTTRGTCAATGAGATATGGATATGTTCAAGTATCTTCTTGCCAGTTAATACTTTCAAGACATTTCTACATTTTATTTTTATAAGGAACAGCTGGGACAGAAGCAACACGCTGCACTGAAGCCATCCAAATGAGAAGGGGAAAAAAAAAGGAAAAGTTTCCAAAAAATAAACAAGGAATGCAATTTTTTGTATTTCAAATAAATTAGCAATGGAAAGCACCTTCCRTTATATACGAAGACTAAGTCTGGAGTCCACTGGAAAACTTGAGAGGTTTCCAAGACCCAYCTTCTACAACAAGATTGACCCATGGTTTCTTGAGACTACACCCACTTCTCATTGTTCTAATTTGCAGGAGATGAATGATCGCTGGCTGCATTTCCCAACTCTGTAGAGGGTTTTGGCATGTAAGTAGTAAGGGCATCGAGCAGATCCAGTGAATAACCCCTCTGGATGGTCGCCAGCACTCTCCTATGAGAGAAGATTTGAGGCCAGCTATCCATAAACTATGAGTAACTCCCACATAAACACTGCTCCGTTCTGCATTGCTTTCACAATAAATTGCACATTATGTGTGYGAGGAGGGAGGGTGACCATATTAACAATGGACTTTCCCTCATGCTGGACCATTTTTCTGTGGAACAACTAGAGACAGTTTGAGCTGCTAAAGGGACGAGTTTGGAAACTTCAAAAGGCTCCAATCTSACTAGAAAGGGAAGTCAAGCCCTGCTTTGAATCCTATCAGAGGTAGCCATCTCTTTTCTCCRAAGTATTTAATCCACCACTCTGATTTTGAAAGCCTCACAAGCTGTAACAATAACTATGTCCTTAGCTGGAGGCAGCAGGAGATAGGAATCCTGGAAGCAAACAGAGAGAATCCACACACAGGCATGAAGGCAGCTGAGAGGAAAACCACACCAGAGCTCAGGACTGCCTYGTCTCTCAGATCCCTTCCTCTTCAGATCTGCTTTGCTTCAGGTGCTCCTGAGACCATGAGGTGCCTACACTACAATTAGAAGTGCACCTACTGTGGGGAYAGTGACATACAATTGGAATTATTCACCTCATTCATTCAAAGTAGGGGCCAGTATCTTTCTCTTTTCTTATCACAGGATGAAGCAAGCGAAACCCAAATGAAGGCTCTTTGTTTCTGCTAGTCCAGACTGGTTAAACCAGTGGACTGTGCCAAGAGGTTGAAGGGTTTCTGCTCACACACTACAAACACTTCTGTCTTTCCCTCATGAAGAATGGAAATAAAGGACCAAGCTCTGCCCTTCTTCCCAATTCCCTCCTTTCCCGCTGTTCTCAAACGTGCCTGTTTCAGAAGTGGAGGAAAAAAATAAAACAGAAGTTTYTCAACACTTACTGCAAAGAAGGATTAGAAGCAGCTAAGGGTACAAGTTTATGATTAATCTTTTGTTTCAGAGCAAAATCATTACAGAAAAGTAAAATAATTTAAAACTGAAAAAGTCTTCTTTGCAGCTTGCCATACCCTCTGCTACCGGGACTAACACAACATACAGCTCCAAGTAGTCCAAGTACCCTCGGTTAATGGATGGATGCAGACAAAAAAAAAAAAAAAGAATATTTAAGGCAGTTTTTAGAAATACTTGTCATTGTTTCATCATTTCTATTTACTGAATGAGATCAATTTCTCTCTCAGTAGGGGATGATATTTTAATGATGTAACATTGTACTTTCCAGAAGAAAGACAAGCCTCATGAGGCAGATTAAAACTAAGAATATTCAGATCCCATTAAGAACAGAGAGTTTCAAGCCATTTTTTAAATTAATTTTGTTTAATGATAAGCGTGTTATCTTAACAGGTGGTTAGCCAATTGTAAAATTAACCAAAACATGGTTAAAAAAAGACTTTTTAAATTCTTCTATCACTGGATTATCACATGAGTCTACACAGATCACTTCGGTTCACRACTCTAGGCAAATTTCCGAGCTTCAGCTTCCTCTTCTGCAAAGCAGGGGCTGTATTTTTCCACCACTAGCATTCCTTAAAAATCTCAGGTAAAGATATATAAGAAGGTATTACCGATCAATAAACAGGACWTATTTAATAAAACTCTCAGGTTGTCTAACTTTAAAATATTTGAAGGACCAAGAAGTTTTTCAGCACTAACTGACATCACATCAAGACAGCAGCTTCAGGTTTGGCTGCTTATTAATTATATTTTAAACACTTAGTATTGAGCTGCAGCCACTGAACTCCATTATGCTACAAGTCATTTGCTCTCACATCACTTTCCTCTGCTAAACAAATACCGCATTGTGCCTTGCATAAGCAGTTAAAATATATAAATAATATGCCCTGTTGAGCACCTCCTAAACTGCAGGAAAGAAAAAAAATAAGAAAAACTGAACAAAATACAAGGCATTAGAAATATTAGTAAGTTCACCACTCAGATTTGTGTCACATTTAACCAATCTCACCAGTCCACACGGTGGCTAGAGAGGACTCAATGAAAGTGGAGAAGAAAGTGAGGAAACAGCAGTAGTTTATTCCAGCCATAAGTGTCAGATATATCAYGAAAATTTTGATATAAGAAAATCAAGTTGCTAAGCTTATAAGCTTTCTAAGTGGTCATTTATACTTTAAGTATAGTTGGAGTAATCACTGAGAAAATGAGTAAGACATGAAGTGCATCTTTAGGCATGAAAAAAATAAAGCAACAAAAACCAGAGGAGCCCCTGCACTCACTTCTTAATGAAAGTTCATTCTTGCAAGGTATATATGGCACCCTTTGTAATAGAAAATACATACTTGGCATTAATAAACTTTATGATATAAGCAAACTACCAGAAGAGTAGCATCTAGGTAAAACAAAACAGTGGCTGAACATATCCAGCTGACAAACACRTCCTGTTGACATCTGTACCTCAGGAAATGCTTTTGGATTCCCACTTTAAATGTTCTTATAGCACAAAGTGCTTTTTAAATTGGCCTGGATCACGAAGCAGCTTCTGCCATTTAGTTTCACGTCTCACGTCTCCCTATTGTCTAGCTCAGTAACTGCTCACAGTGAAAATAAACAGGAAAACCTTGTAGCTTTATTTGCTGGCTTCATACACGGTTYAGACATGTGGGCTTGGTGGGTCACCAAAAACGCTCCAGACATCACTCTTTGGGTCTCTTGTTCAGTAGGCACCTCTTAAAGAGGAAACCTTTGAGCCCCTCTCAACTCTCCATATATACTACAGAGCTGATGAATCATTTTCTTTTCCTTGGAAATCTTTGTTACCTTTGCACACCACTATGGCATACTACACACCGAGAGCGCTGAGGCCACTCTACAGATCAATCTTGTAAAACATTATTTGGGAAAACCCTTTGCCTAACCAAATGTTGTGGCTAGAACAGTCTGCTCTTCTTTACTAATGAGAACTATAATTTAGTACCAAATACTCGTGAGGAATTATAGCTCTGCTGACTGGCAAATTATTTGCCAAGGCAGATTAGTTTAGCTGCACAAAATAAATATCCACCTGCACATACTAGCACTAATCAGGGCGTGAAATTAAACTTTTTATTCAGTGGGAAATAACTGCTGCAAGGCGGCGATTTAGTCTGGGGAGCAAATATTAAGGTCAGCCTATTCTCTCTGATGTTTATAGCACATATAATAGTGGGGAGAGCATGGTGCAACAAATTCTGCTTTTTAAGTCCTACAAAACTAAATACTTTAGTGATGCTATAAAAAACTGCCATTTGCTTTTCTAATTGCATACATTTAATGGAACACAGGGGCTGAAATGAAACATTACTAAAAATAAAAAMGTGAAGTTACTAAAGTACCTAAGGCCTGCACCAACTACAGGGAGAAATAAATAATTAATTAAAAGATCAACAACACAAAGATATTTGGGAAGAAACCAGAGATGAACATTTTTCCTCCAGACATACCACCAACCCTCAATTTAAAAGGCTGKTTTTTTTCAGAACTATCAGAGAGAGTAGTACTGTTACAGAAAGCTTAATACTCACAAGCAGGATTTGCAACTTCGTATTTGCCAGGTAACTCTATGCTGCTATTCTCATTACTTCTACATTTCTTGGCTTTAGGTGCCTCTTGTCAAAATGAGAACATAAATACGTTCTAAGGAAGATTTTAAGGTTCTCAAACCAAAGTTTTAAAACAATAGCTGGGAAGTTCTAGATCTTTAAAAGTCAATTCTACTGACACCATTGAATTTATGAGCCCACAGCACAGAGAGGTCCTGTTTGCACTAACCTTTTCTATCTGTCACTTCCCTAAGCAGAAAGAGAAGAAAAAAAAAATTAGTCCTTTATCACTATTCCTTGCTATATTGCAATAACTTCCACATAACTATCAGCAGAACATGAGATTATCAGTTAAGAAATTTCATCGCTTTCTCTTTTTCTTTTGTCTTCCAAGAAAAAAAAAAAGCATCTTAAAGGAGTGTTCTGGTTTTCCTGTGAAACTGGAAGGCCAGTAGGACCTTTCAGAATCACGTTTCTCTCCAAAAAAGGGAAATATTCATTTGAGGGCTAAGCCACTTAGAAGAATTGCTAACGTCAACTTTACCTTATCCACAAGCCAGGGAAGTAAAGGAAGTGCCGCCGACTGGTTCATTCAATAAAAAACTTAGAAGGAGAAAGGGAAACTTCAGTATACATTAAGTTAACTGCCTTCCCAGTCATCCTGTACAGGATTCAAACCGGTCAGGTGCAGATCTGAGCACTGCTAATTTAATACAACAGAAGTTGTCACTAGTCCATTCAAGAAAACAGATGTTGCTTCATAGAGCTTTGATATTTTTCTTAAATACCTTTCAAAATGAGGAACAAAAAATATGAACTCTTATAAAAAGGGCTTTATTGTATTTTTATAGCATATTACATACCTTGTAACAATCGTTTTGTTAAGTGTGAATGTCAGTTTTATTTTCTGTCCCTTTTTTCTTGGCTATTTACAAGCTTTGTAAGAATCATTCCTTAATTAAGTCTAAACATAGTTTTATATAAATGGATTCCTGGAATTAAAAACGTTCAGACTTAAGAAATGATTGTTACGGAGACTGTAACAGGCCGTAAAAAAAGAATGCCACTTTAAACAAAGATTTCTCATTTTAATTAAAAAGATAATCATCAGAACATTCGTACACTTAACGGAACCATTTGGAGCTACTTCTACTATTCTATGCAGGCATATGTAGTTTAGTTTATATGACATTTAATCAAAGTCTCTATTGAGCCTATTGCGCTCACGCTTTAAATACTGTATCTACATTTTTAAACAGTTTATTTAGAGATGAAAGTTACTTATTGAGCGCCTCATTCCTGGTACTTTTGTAAATGGTTATGACAACAGAAATGCCATATTCTTGTGAGAATTAAAACAGAGCTCACTCAGGCAAGATTTTTTTTCCCCAAAACTAATGGACATATTTGTTTCTCCTTTTAGCTTACGCATCGGTCTCTTAAAAATTATACTTTATGAAGASTGTAATTTTAACTGCAGTACTCTAAAAACATAAAGAGAGGCCAAGATGAACTTGYGTAGATTCCACTCTAGCAAAATCCATGGTATAGTTGAGGAACGCTGGAATATAGAATTCACAATGCCATTCTCTAGGTCTATTAACTGGCTTTCATTCAAAAGAAACTTTGCAAGAGGCCATAGAGCYTGCATGATTGAAAACACCCATGCAAGGGTAAATAGTCATCACTGGTGAGGAGTTGCTTGGTATTGCATGACACTAATGCACAGCAGCTTAATAATGGAAATAAATTTTAGGCCTTCTTCAAATGCACAGGTAACCTGAATAGGCAATAGTTAAATAAATTACTTAAACCTGAAAGTATTAGATTATATGTATTGCACCTAAACATGGATAGCTACTGAAACTGAGAGTGAATATTTGCCAATGAAATACCATTTAAGCACCATTCATGGTAATCCAGCCAAAACCAGCCAACAAAAGCAAGACTCCTTTTCTCCATCAAAAAGTAGCCATAGACATGAGCAAACAGGAAAAGGAAAAAGAAAAAACAGCTCAGTTTGTACTTCAAAGAGTCAGACACAGGCTGGATTGCAAAATAAGAAATAAAATTGTCATTTCCTTAAAAGAATCCACTTCATACATAAAATTAACATAGATTGAAATTTCCACATATTTTCTGTTAGCGCTAGACATTAAAAAAAAAAWTCAGATCTTTCTCACTTGATRTCTTGTGATTTGAGAGAGCAGCTCAAAGWCGCTACCAAAAATTATGCACAGATATTTTTAAGTGGGAAAACTATTATTTTTGCTAGAAAAGGCCAAAAATATTACCACCTACCAGGCTGCCTCCAGCATGAAATGAAACTGAGCTGAAATGTGTATCATAAACAAAAACATCCAAAGCTGGAAAGATGGCAGCAGTCTCATCCCTATAAGGGATATCTGAATATTAACGATGATGAAATATCTTGGCACTTGGGAAAAAAAAAAAAAAAAGAAAGAAGGAGAAAAAAAAGAAAAAAGAAAATCAATAATTAACAGCACAGCCCACTTTAAACAGTGACCCATGTAGGAAGAAAACAATATGTGAAGTGTATCACACAGTTGGGTGAGCAGGATAATACACTGTGGATGATTCAGCATTAGCTGTGAGGATGCGCTAGCCAATCTCTGTAGGTAACTGTATCAGTGCTATTACTGCAGTACCTAAAGACTTTTTTTTAGTGTCAAAATGCAGACACAACAAGGGGCTTTTCCAGCACAGCCAAGCTGATATTTACAGTTAATCTAATTCTACCTATCGAAACAATCTGTGTCGCACGGCCACAAACTGCAAACGAAGACCGAAAGACCACAAAATGTCCAAATAAAAACTTTACTTTCACAACATGACTAAAGTGGGAGTCATGAACTATAGAAATGTGTGTGAAAGCAAAAGCTTAAAAGGTGTTAAACAGAGCTTTTTTTCCCACCCCCCTCTCCGCTCAAGCTATAATCAAAACAAAAATGCTAAATGGTTGAGAAGAAAGAGAGGAGCTTTTTAGATGCTTTTTAGATGTGTTCTGTGTACAGGAGATTTTTATAATAAAACACTGAAGAACTTGGCTAAGCTTTAAGCATCCAGTGCAGCCTGACCCTTGATCATTCCTTCATCTCAAGGGCCCACAGCTCCTGTAGGCTGCTCTCAGTTCCTAGTGCCAAGGAGCTTTATTTGTGAGTGGATCACAGGCAGCTGCAAGATGGACAGGAATTTCCCTCAGGTAGCCAGGCCCAATCCTATAGAGGATTTCAAGTGCATGGAATAAGTCCTTGGGTTTTTGCATAGGGTGCAGAAAAAAAAAAGAAAGCAGCATAGAAGATGTCAGCATAATGTGATTATAGTGTCCTTTGGTGCAAGACAGCACCTTCTCAGCAGAAACTTTTTGGGATATGAAACGCATCATATAATATAATGTCATAATGCTGATTGCAATGACCAGGACCTTGCCCACTCCTACAGCCAATCACACAACACCGAGAATAATTTGTTAGAAATTCCTAGCTTRCCTACTTAGGTATCCCCAGAATTTCCCACTTCATTGACCTGAAACTCTATAAATYTGTAAAACTTCAAGAAAACTAGCAAAAGGTCAAAAAGTCTCAGGAGAAACAGGTTCTACAAGATTAAAAGCCAGAAGCCAAGCAAGTACCTTAAAGAGCAATTAAAAGTTAAAACTTGCAACTAGCAAGTCTTCAATTTCATTTTGGACATATGGT
Source organism: Nothoprocta perdicaria (assembly GCF_003342845.1). NCBI lineage: Eukaryota > Metazoa > Chordata > Aves > Tinamiformes > Tinamidae > Nothoprocta > Nothoprocta perdicaria. Next base: position 1,555,387 of record NW_020455976.1, read on the forward strand.
CTGATAATTTAATAGAATTGCTTCTTCTTTATAAGCTTAGGTTTAATTCTACGCCACAGAAAGCCCTAATGCAGAATCAACTTTTAGCCAAGCGCTGCCAGTCATATAAACAATATCTATAAGGAGAGGGCAGTTTGGGGCACGTAAAATTAACRGCCAGTTCAGCTGGCACTGGTTTTCATTTTCCAAATCCTACTGTTTCTAGCCAAAACACGCAAAAACATCAATAAATGATTTTTTTTAAGGAAAAGAAAATAGAGATGGAAACAGGAAAGGATGTTTTAGGTGCACTCGGAGCGGGCCGGCCTCACTCGCAGGGCGCCGTGGCTGCGAACACGAGGGGGTTTTCCAGCCCCAGCCCCCTCGCAAGCCCAGGGGATCGGGGCGCTCCCTGGCAGGCGCGGGGTCCCGGGGCGGCCCACGCAGGAAGGCCGCGGGGGCCGCTGCGCGCTGCGGAGCGGGACACGCGTGGAAGGAGAAGCCCCGCGGGCCCCGCTCCCCCYGGCCTGGGCTCCCCCCGAGCCCTGCGGCGCCCGCACCCCCGCACGTCGCCCCCGCCGCCTGCCCCCAGCGCCAACGCGGCCCCCCCGGCCCCGCTCCCCTTCCCCGCGGCCTCCCCTGCCTCCCGCCGCCGCGCAGGTGACCCCCACCCGCCGCCGCGGCCCCTCACCATGAACTTGAGCGCCTTCTCCTGCAGCACGGCCTCGGCCGGGTCCATAGTCCTGCGCCGCCGCCACCGCCGGGCCGGGAGCCGGGGCTGCGGCCGCCCCTTCCCTCAGTGCCAGGCCGCAGCCASCGCAGCCACGAACCTGCGCCCCCCGCTACCACCACCCTCCACCTCGCCCCGCTGCCGGCGCGGCGCATGCGCCGCCCGCAGGCCCACGGGAAATGGAGTCCCCGGCCGAGATCACGGCAAGGGCCTGAGAGGGGCATGTTAACTACAACGCCCAGAAGGCTCCGCGGCCAGGGGCACGCCGGGAGCCGGCTGGCGCAGGCGCCGCSGGTGGGCAGCAGGGGCTGATGGGAGTTGTAGTAGGAGAGGGCTGTGGCGGGTGCAGCTGGAGGCCGGGGGACGAGGGGACAGGGGCCCTTTTCCCGGGCCTCACAGCCGCAGACATCCCCCGGCTGGACCTCGGCTTCCACTTGGCGTGTTCTGGCCTGCRGCTGATCGCCGGGGCGCCACGGCACCTGGGAGTGCCTGTGCAGCTGCTTACCTGCGATTTATGGCGCCAATAAAAGTTTCCTTAATTGTTTTATCTTGCTGTGGCCACGCTCGGTGCGTGGGAGTGCTTGGTTTTTAGGGCAATTACTGCTTGTTTTGATACGGCCCCAAATACCGTCTAAAATGAATCCTGGGCAGCGGCATGTATAGGTATAGCGCATATATCCATGTAATTGGTACCAGAAGTGGTTGGTGTCTTTGGAGGGAGAGTCGGGTCGAGCGGGTCCCTGTTGCCTCCTGGCAGGGGAACGTGAAGCTGGGAAGTCTGCGGCACCGGAGCCGCCTGGCATCGGCCGCCAGGGATACCCGGCTAAATCCTGCAGCCAAATCCTCTTGTAAGGACAACTCATCCCTGAACACGGTGCTGCACTGCCCCTGCACCTTTTATTATTATTCTAATAATGAAGCTAGATCTCTTTTCCTTGAAAGTTGCAYCCGTTTCTTCTTGCTGTATAAAGCAGCAAACGAGAAGTAATTTGACATCATCGCGGTCACAGCAACTTACATAGGCTGAAAGGTGTCTACCACATCCTCCCCATCCCTCTTTTCTCTGTTGGGCACCAGACAAGATCCAGTTACTCCTCGTCAGCCCCATCCTCATGTTTCTGTCCATTCTGTCTAACCTCYTGCAGCTTGTCTACATTTTTTACAGCGTGCCTGAAAGCCAAAACCACCATACATGGAGCAACCAAGAACAATTACTTCCTGTATCTTTAATACTAATTAAACCACTAATGTTTTAATTTAATATTTTACCTTTCTCTGTACTAAGCACTGTCTCCTACTTCATTTGTGGGTGCTTTACACTCTCAGTCTTTCTGTTGCTGCATCTTAAGTCTGGTGCCTTCATTTTCTTCCCATCTAGAAGCCACAAACTCAGCATATTCTTGCCAATGTGCAACCTAAACCAGCTCTCTTTGTTGCTGTTTGACCTATAAAATACTGCTTCATGTTGCAGGAATGATACCAGCATCTCCTGATAATCAGAGCCAGGACCCATCTACCATCTGTTGCCAGTTCTTATGACAGCAACCCTTCCCATATCTGGCATTTCCCATAACATTGGAGTGCTGACAAGTATGGGATCGATGTGACAGAGGGGACAGAAATTATTTTACAATGAAAAGGCATTTCTAGYCCTCATGATTGTAGGAAAAAAACAACTTTAAAATGACAGAGTTCATCTATGAGGAAATATATAATACTAAATGTTATTTTTTAAAAGCAATTTTTAATACATTTCATTATTCTGATGCATAAATTTCTGAAGAGATTATTTGTTAAGAATAATGTTTTCGGCTTTACCGTATTTTTTCTCAGAGCACCTGCAATTATATCAGAACATGGGACTTCCAGCTGTTGAGGCTCATAGAGGAGATCTTAAATGTGACCTGGCATTCGTGCTGTGATCCAGAGATGTGAAGCAAATAGGGGACTCTCAAAACCAGTCGTTTAAAAGGAATGTCAGGATTTCAAAGCCAGCTTCACAGATTTCGARGTCCAAATCGTGATTTTTGTGTGTCTGAGACTGGCAGCATGAATCCATTATCACAACCTGTACTGAGGCCAAAAGTTAAGAGCCAAGGATGCTCCTGCTGTATTTATTTTTSCCTGGTATGAAATAGGAAGCAATTATTGTCAGCAAAACTCAGTGGCCATATTCTGTGCACCAATCCTTTTCMTCATCCTCTTAAAACACCTATTCATATCCCTATGTCTATATAGAATAATCAGAGAAAGATAAAGAGAAAAAGAGAAAGAAAAAGAGCAGAGTGTTGAATCCCTTRCAGGGACATGTGCCTTGGGTGACATATCATAACCCAATGGTAGAGCTGTGTCCTCCATCAAATCACCCAGCAGAGGTAACAGGACAACGTGGCCCCACCAGGGACCAGGGCTGGCTCCTCACTTTTTCATATCTAGACTCGATACTAGCAAGAGGCAGGGATAACCTTCTGGCCTCCTTGTAAAGCCTCAAGACATTCAAACCTTCCTAAGAGATCTTCCAGGTCACCAGGACACGGGCTGCTATTCCCAGACTGCCCCACCACACTCTTCATATCATAGTTCAAGCTAAAAGCCCTAGATGAAATGCTGGCCTGTATGTAATAGGCCTGGGCATTTTCCAGGCTGCTGACAGCACTAAAAACACTTACCACAATTATAGAAATAACAGTAATTACCTTGAGTCCTGTAATTACCGCGGGACAGCTCCTGTAGCTGTGCTGGGGGTGGCTGGGGGCTGCTGGGGCTCAACTCCTGCCTGCAGGAACGATGCAGTTGGCTGGGGTGTAAATGGATCCTTTTTGTAGCAGCTCAAGGGCTTTGATCGCCTGGTTTATTTGTCAATAGCATTTAATGCTAGCTTAATTGTAGGAAGATTGAAATGTGTAATGTTTCAGCACTAGATACCACTGTCCCAACGCCCTTTAGGCTGATTGATCTATCTGGATTGCAACTTATAGGGGTTAACTTTGCTGGGTCAGGAAAAACACAGACTTGTAGTGGTGCCAAAATGACAGTCAGTGTTTAGGTAGTGGACTTGACTTTGGTGGAAGGCGAGAAGAACTCAGTTATTCTCTTATACAACCACCAGAATCACAGAATGGTTGAGATTGGGGAGGACCTGTGGAGATCATCTAGTCCAACCCCCCTGCACAAGCAGGGTCATCTAGAGCACATTGCAGAGGACTCTGTGCAGATAGATTTTGAATATCTCCAGAAAAGGAAATTCCACAACCTCTCTGGGCAACCTGCTCCGCTGCTCTCTTACTCTCGCAGTAAATAAGTTTTTCCTTAGTAGAGGCAGTAGAGACACTGGAGAGGTCAAYAGTGGGCTAGGGAGAAGGAAGGGACACCTCAAGTTCAGCAAATTCTTAACCAAATAAATAACATTTCATTTACTTTATAGGAACCAAGAGCCAGATATGTGTGCTGAGTGCTGGCTCTCTTATCCCCTGGCCAGCTCTTGCTACCCACCATTCAACTAAGAACATATTCTTCCCTTCCTGCACTCAACACCCTCGCTACAGTGTCTGCTGCATGAAGCAAGCCGTAGAGCGCACAGGGAGCTTCCAGATGAAGGATGCTACCTAACAGTAAAGATATTACTGTGATTATTTTTGCAATAGCATATTGCTCTGTGCATTCCAGGCTCTGTGGACCACATCCACGCCTGGTGTAACGCCATGTTAATTTGCTGTGGCAATCATTAATTGGGTAAGGAACAGCTGGTGCTTTGCTTTAAGTGAGGCAGATTGGGTCAGTAAGTGAGTGTTTGGTTAAACGATGTACAGCAGGTACAGCCCTGCCTCTTCGGCACTCCAGAGGGGTTTCACTTCTTGTCCCAGTGACCCTTGGAGGAAACAGCAAGATTTGGCCTTGAAACATTAGGGAGCTTTAATCAGCGCAGTTCCTTTGGGCATTGTTGCCTGAATTTTAATATTTTGAATAATAAAGGATTATTTTAAATTAAATTTGTGGGCTCACCATCTGTGAGTGTTTGGCCTTGTTTTCCTCTGCTTTGGCAGTCTCCTGCCTTTCTTTTTTTCTTTCCAAGTTACAACCAAAGGAAGCAAAAGGAGGGGAGATGACTGGTGTAAGAGTCTCTTCCTATTCCCTTTGCCCTGCAGGATATTTGCAGCCGTGGCAAATATCCGCCCTTAATGCGGTTGCGTTGTGCAACCCTGAACACCCCGACAAAGCCCAGTGGAGTCAGAGCTCCTGAGCGGGAGAAGCTGCCAAGCACAAGACAGGGATGCGACACCCGGAGCGCGACYAAGACCACAGAGCATGAAGTATGTTCACCGTGGGGCTGGATGGGACAGTGCCCCTCAGCTGGAGCTAACAAGGGATGTGAGGACAGTGATATGGAGGGGATGAGTTAGATATAAGTCCAGGCATATAGAGCCGTTGCTCTAGGCTGGCTCAGTAGTGCCTGGAACGGGAGGCTTGTCCTCAGAGGAACCAGGCTGTGGGTTCACATTAAAAGTCAAGCTGAATTCATGCCTCACGCTGCTGCAAAGGGTCCRTGCCCTCCATCACTCACCTCTGTCCTCCACCCACTTCCACTTGCCCCTTGAGCTGGTTCTGATGCCCACCTGCCAGCACGGTGAGCTCTTTTAATTCATTACAGTGGCAGGAAAGAATAACAACTAGGGAATACAAACTAAGCATTTCTTCAGTGGCAAGGAGAATTGGCTTTTCTTGTGATCAGATAAATGCCAGAGGAAGCGGGAGGGAGGATGGGGATTGCACCCAGGGCCGGGGAGGACAGGATGAGAGTGGTCCCTTTCTGTGATGGGGAGGTACCGGTTCCACAGGTGAACAACCCCATGTCTGTGCCCAGAGGCATAAGGGACTCTCRCTGTTTGCAGGGCACCATCACCACTATTGGAGACGCTGGACAGAAAGGTCAGAGCACTATGGGATGCCATGAGAAATGCAAAGTCCTGGGACAAGGGGACTCATTGAGAGAATATTCGCCCCTACTGCAGAGCCCCAGGCAGTCCTGCCGGGCTGTGCACGCACAGGGATCCATACAGAACCACGCACACCCCACTCACAACCCGCCCGGCCCCAGCCCTGGTTCCCCACGCACAGTGCTGGGCGCTGCTTTACCTCCTGGTGCAGGCAGCTGAGGCCTGGCCACCTCCCTGCACACCCAGGCCACCGGGACCCCTCCGTGGCTGCAACACCTTCTGTCAGCCTGTCCTTGATATGGCAGCAATGACGGATTCATCAGGCCTTTGGCACACGTGAGAATCCCAGACAAGCATCACCRGGGGGTTTGCTGTTGCTACCTGAAACGGTAGCAAAGGAGAAAGAAAGATTTCTCTTTATTAAGCCAAAAAAAAAAAAGCCAAATGCAAACCCACCCAGCCTGACCCACCAGAACAAAAACAGCCCCTCGTAGTCAAAAAAAAGCCTTTTAAAGCCTCATGAATATTTAGCTTGTCCTCATGTAAAATATATGATTTTGTGTAAGGATCAGGCAAAGGAGGTGCATGATTTTTTTCTGATTTATGGACCCAGCAACGGATTATTCATAGCAGAGCAGCTGTGTGGAAAGATTCATCCACTGCAAAATGTGATTGTACATCAGGCAGTGTGAGGGAACAGAGCTATGACTAATGGCTACTTTACATATAAATGAGATGGTTTGCGCTAGGAACTGTAAAAAAAAAAAAAAAAACCCACCACGCAATCGCTCAGCTGACGGCCCGGCCTCTTTATCGCAAGCAAGAGCTGCAGCGGGGCTGGCGAGACAGGAACAAGCCTGCCTGAAGGCGCTGCCTTCCTTCGCAGCCTCCAACACGCCATAAATAAGGCGGCGGCACCCGAGCACCAAATTTGTTGGTGGTGTCAGTCCACGGGCTGCAAGGGGGGAAGGTGGAGGGAGATTTCGCTGGCTCCCCGCCTCAGCTGCCCTTGGAAATCCCTTCTGGACGGACCCGAGCTCCAGCGGGTGCAAAGGCAGCRGGGAACCGAGTGAGCCCCGCGCCTCGCTCCCCGAGTCGAGACGGGTTGTCTAGACGTTGCAGATGTGGACAGATGTTGGGGCTGTAATTTATAACAATGGCCTCCAGAAGGCAATTCCAATTTGTTTCGCTAAAGCTTTAAGTTACAGGCAGCGAGGTCTCCTGTAAATACACTTGACTTACGTAGTAGCTACATAAGAGAGTTTGCCCGGCGAGTGCCCGCTCGCCACAGYGGTTGTCGCTCCTCTAGCACCTCGGAGGGCTGGGGAGGCCATTAGGGGTTGCAGGTCCAAAAAACAATCACATTCTGACAAGAACCCAACACCCGAGAGCAACTGGAGTTAGCACAGCCCCTTGGGAGGTCCCTTTTCCAGCAGCAGTTCACCCACTCGGAGGAAGGACAGGAGAAGCAGCCCCATGACACCAACCAGTCCATGCAGAGGTTGTTCCTAAACTGAGCGGCACAGACTTCTCCCTGCTTCTAAGGGACACAGGACACTAAGGGTCTATGCACTTATACATAGCTATGCGAGTATCTAGGGAGCTGCAAGGTCCCTAGCAATCCCTCATAAATTGCCAAATGCTGACACTGATGTGCAGGGGCCAGCCAGACCCTAGAAATTCTCCACCCTGCTAGGTGCAGTGCAGACAAAGCAGATTGCTCTGCCCCAGAGAACTAGCAAACTCATGACTATCTCAGCCTGCATACACTTCCACATATGCTAGGCTGCCTGTTCTGTTGACCTCTGCGGCCTGGACATCAAACTAGCATTAACCTGCAGAAAAGCTCTGTGTGGGCAGGATCACAAAAAGTAGACATTATTTTATTGTGTATTTATCAGATGCAAAGGTCACATCTGGAACCCAGGGTATAGCACACATCTGAAATCCCACCTTCAGGAGTCTCAACACAGAGGTCCAACCAAAAAAAAATGTTTAAAACATATATATGCATGTATATATTTCCAAATGTCCTGCAGGCTATACACAAGTAGGACAAGGCTGTATAGAGCTGCACCTAGGAAATTCCTGCTTTTCRTCTGTTTAGAGATGGTGCCAGTCACCAGGGCGATTTCACCCACACAGTGACACTGCAGAGACAAAAGACTTTGCAAAGCTTAATAGCCACAGAGTGCTTGGATTTAACTCTATTCCTGTGAGGTTTGGATTTTGAGATGTCCTCTCTGTGGGTTTGCAAATGCAGCCACATGCCGTCCCAGGAGCGCCTGGAGAGAAAAACCCACCGGCCTCCCAGATGAGTGGGAGCAGAAAGAAAACCAGCATTTCAGAGATGTTCAGTTGCTTTTGTTCCACAGTTCCTAAGTGAAACAATGGGAAAAGGTAGTTTTCAGGATTTGGGCCAAATTAAAGAGTCTTCCTTCCCCAATCCCCAAAAGTTTAATTTTAGGTTTAATAAAACATTTAATTGGAAGCAATGTATCTTAATTCAAGGGGAAGCAGTTTTTAAAATTAAAGTAAATAAGGTAATAAATTATTTAGAGCCATTCTTTAATTTGGAAGTTTTGTTTTCAGCTGAGCAATCAGCCAAATTCAAGGTGAAACTCAGCATCATCTCTGTGAGCCCACATTTGCCTTGGTCAGCRAATAAAATATTTACCACCTGTTTCAGCTCCGTGTTGTTGGGCATAAGAGGGTCTCACCAAAGGAGGGTCAAACTAATCCACTCTGGGATTATTTTGCAGCCACAAAGGCACATTTCTATGTTGCTTTGCACACAAAGACCAGCACTACAGAGAGCCAAAGATGCTGGGGCTTGTTCTGCAGGTGGAAGGACCCAGTCCCCAAGCTGGGAAACACAGGATGGGTTCATCCGTGGGGAATCAGACACAGAAATCACTCAGCACCCTGAAGGACGGTATGGGACTAAGAGCAAATTTGCTCCCTGGTCCTTTTAACACAAGAAATCACTGCAGGCCACTCAAATTTAAACTTTTCCTAAATCTCTACCCAAGCTGCAAATCACTTTGCCACACACCATACACTGTGCAGCCCTTGTGAAGCCCTGGGCTGTGATGAGCTTGCCAAAACTCAGCTTTCTGTGCTCTGGGATAAAACCCAGCAGGTTTTTGTGACAGAAATGATTGGGTCAGAGCAAGAGGGACTGGATCCACATCTCTCTTGCTCTGAGGTGCACACACCAAGCCAGCTTAGGCTTCCAGAGCAAGACAAACGCCCAAATTTTTGCACTTTTCTGCAGCTATTTCAGAGCCAAACCCTTCCCAACCTGCCTCTATCTACAGAGAGGTCCCTTACTGGAATCCTGCCTCCTGCTGATGGAGGAGGGACCAAGGACAAGCTGGATAAATCCCYGCAAGCAAGGGGACCCTGTCAGGCAATGGGGTGGCAGAGCCACAGAAGCACCCAGACATCAGCAGGTTGTCCCTATTCCAAGCAGCCAGGTACCTCTGTCCCCAGCACACATGGAGCCGGTGGTGCCGATTCCAGGGGGACAGGCAGGACGGAGCTTGCTCAAGCAGTTCCAATTAAACCCGGTGGAATTCAATCTTTTACTCTTAATAAACTTCCCTGTTTCCTTGCCAACTCCCCTCCGGACACCGAGACGCTATTACTCCAAACACAACAGGAAAGGGCTATTTTTTTCTGCAAACTTTCTGACTGAAGAGGCAAGCATGATCCCCCCTAGCAGGATCCAAGCCATTAGGATCTGGGAAAATTAACTGCAAATAAACATTTGAGGAAGGGAGGAGGGGGAGACAGCACTGCTGAACCAAAGCAGGAGGGACATGCACACACACTTCCCAAGATGGGAAATGCTCGTGGTTGTTGGCCACTACATGCCAGTAAGTGGGGCCTAACCTGGAGATGGTCGCTCGTATTTGGCTGCAAGCACATGGATCTCCAGGAATGCTGCCCCTTATCCATGCACCAGCACAGATCCTTTCCCTCCTGTAGTTACATCCCTTTGAAGGGAGGATTAAAGAGCCTGGAGCCCTGTCCCCACCACTAGCCCCACTCAGCCTTGTTTGCAGGCTCACGGATACAAGGGAGTCCCACAGCCCCCCTCATCCAGAGCAGCCCCATCCATCCAGGGGTCCTCATCCCTGCATGCTCTGTCTCTGCTACCAGACCCAGAAGATTTAGCACAACCATCTCCCTGCTCCCAAAGCCCTGGCCGCAGCTTTGTGAGGAGGGAGCCACCTCCTCTGCTCTGCTCTCCCTGACAGATGCCTCAGAGCCCGGGGCCGCAGTTAAGGTGACAAGACTCAGCAATTCTTTATGAACATTTCATTCCCGCTCGCTACACGACGTAAATTAGATGGTGTGTTACATTCGGGCAAGAAGCACGATATGTCACTGTGGCGCCGGCCCATTGGATGGAGAGGCTAATCCTGCCGTGAATTTCATTACTGCTTTTATGCCATCGGAATTAGCTTGGTGACAGCGAGCCTGATTGTCTTTCACTAGGGGTTTGCGGGTGCGGAAAGGCCTCCTCCCGGCGGGAGCACCACAGGGTGACCCCGCGCTGCGCCCTTGCTGAGCGAGGGAGCGAGCGGTGGCCGGCTCGCGAGGAAGATTACGGTTCCTCCTCCCTGATGGTGGGGTATATGGGAATAAGTGCCAGAACTTGGTGGTTTCATGCCCTTGGCCAGGGGAAGAGGCACAGCCTGGGCATCACTCCCTACACGTGGGTGATAGTCTGGCCGCATGGAGTCTATTTCCCTTGGGATGTCCCCATGGAGAGTCCCAGGAGTCCACATGAGCCAAAACAAGCCTTGGCTTTAGGCCAAGCAAAGCTAGATGAGTTGAGTCCATCCTGTCACGCAGGGATAGAACCAGGATGGGTAACAAGGTACATATCTCCTTTATAGAGCCACTGTTGATCAGAAAACCAAGCCAGGAACAGACAGAAAGCCTATTCCTCATTTCCATTTCTTCTGTCACCTTGGCCCATCCCTGGTTTTACACCTCCACCAGGCTCCCCTTGCTCCTTTCCCATGTTTAGGGGCCCCCATACCCCTAACCAGCAATCACATATGTGCAGGTTTGTGCCTGCATCTTCCTGAAGCGCTTGGCTTTCCTCCCGGTGCCTCCCAGTGCTGCTGCCATTTACAAGGTTTAAAATGTCAGCGTGATGCCCTCCGGGGGTCCAAAGGAGATTAAGCTGCAAAGCACTTGAAGGTTGCAGATGACATTGGTGATGGGCTGCCAGGCTGATCCAATCGGTTCTGCGCCCTAGCACAAGTTCAAAGGGAAAAAAAAAAACAACCACAGGGACAGAGCAATTGATCATCACTGCCTACCATCCCAGCATGTCCCTAGGGCTCAGGCAACGGGGCTGTTTTCCTGCACGGCTCCAGCCTCCCTCTGCAATGCTGGTTCACCAGGGAAACCACCAGGCTTGGGAACAGGGCTCAGCATTCTCCAGTGCTGGGTAAGGCCACTGGAAAAATGCACAGGCTGCTTTAAAGGCAAAGCACCTCCGGGAGGGGAAAAAAAAAAAAAAAAAAAAAAATAAGTCAAAACACTTTGAGAGGAAGGTCTAGGTATGTAGTCGCTTTGGAAGTGCTCTGTACTACAAGGATAGATCCCTTTGCTCTTTTTTGCTGTCCCCCTATCTATTGATGCCCAAGATAGGCACCTTTGCATGATTCAATGCTCAAAGCACCACTTTCACTTAAAAAAAAATCACTATTCACTTAAATATCACCCGGTTCTGTTTGCCTTGAATGCCCTGCACAAGCATTTTGTTGAGAGAAAAAGAATCCTTCCCCAAAGCAGGAGAGCTCCTACATACACCTGACAGGGAACCATTCCCCACCTTTCGAGAGCCAAATCCCAGGTGTAACTAAAGGACAAGTTAGACTTAAAATTCATCCCAGGTTGCACCTGAGAGGAGTAATGGTCTATGTGTCACATACTTTGGAAGCCCCGTCAAGAAACCCAGAGTAACACTGAGACCTGCCTTGGGCCCTTCACCCACCCACACTCCAGCTCTCAGGACCATGAGGATGAATTGCCTTAACACACATCTATTAGTCAAAGTGCTCTCCCCTTAGGTAAGCACTTTGGGAAGCTTGCCTAGTCCCTCGCAGTAATACTCTATTAGCCCTTCACTCTAAATCTAATTAGGGGGAGGAGGAGTGGGAGAGGATGGGGAAGGGCAGGAGGAAGTTAACCAACCGATTTGGGATGATGAACAACATAAGAGGTCCGTCAAAGAGGAAATAAGAAGGAAAGCAGCCAAATCTCATGCACCTGCATGAGAGGTAACTGAAAGGAGAAGAACAAGGAACAGGAGGAAAGAGCTGCCAGCTCTCACCCAGCCTGGGATAGCTCCAGGGAGAGGGCAGGACACAGTGCTGGCTGTGGGGGCCTGGCTGGGGATGGCAGCCCATAGGAGTTCTGGGGGGCAGTTTTGTTGTTTGGAAGTGAAAAAGGAAGAGAGCAAGGTAAGTCAAAAATAGGGATGGAAAGTAAAACCTTATTCATAGCCCTGGTCACTGTTTCCCCCAGTTCAGTAGCCCTCCCCAAGGTAGGTGCAGCAAGAGCAAGTCAGTGTGCACCACCACAGCGCGACGATCCCTCCTGCCCAGCTCTGTCAACACCTCCAAGCGCCCCAATGATGACAGGAAAAGCAGGAGAGCTGGGCTCAAACCCAGCATCCCCACCCCAGAGCCCTGCTGGCTCTAAGAGCATCATTTCCCTCCCTTCTCAAACCTCTCCTCTTTGCCCCACAGCTCCCTTCTCCAGGCTTTGCACTGAGTCCGTCTCACTGGGGCAGGGCTCCTGGAAGGCACAAGTGGTCTCAGCTGAACTCACCTCCAAATAATGGGAAGCCTTGGACAGCTCATTCATTGTACAGTCCAGAGCAGTTAAGACAAGGCCAGGAGCTGTGCAGAGCAAAAATAAAAAAGTCACAGGGACTTCCCATATCATATATATATATCAGCCAGCTATAGCTCCATCGGGAACAAAGGTATTCAAGCATTGGAAAGAGTGCTTAGCAGTAAAATAGGTCCTGGAAACCCTCGGGCACTATTTACTGGGAAATGAATCTACCTTGGTGACTGATCACAGCCTTTTAACCTGGATAAATCAGATGACAGATAAGAGCATCTCCCAGGTAGCCCTGCCAGCAGGTACCTCCATTACACACCCATCCATTTCCAATGGATTTGTCACCAACCTGGGGACATGTCCCCTGCCATTTGGAGCAAGCCCTTTGAGGGAACCGCATTGGGATGAACTAGCAGAGGTGCCTGCCCTGTTTGGAGAAGCTCTGCTCTGCTTTTCGGCAGGGAAGGGGAGGAAGCTATTGCCACCAGCTGCTCAAGGAGAGGCCAAGGCAGCTGCAACACTTGAGGACTGAACCCAACTGTCTCCAAAACCCCAAAGCACCCAATATCCCAGCACCAGAGCCCTTGGTGGGGAGGAGTGAGCATGACAGACCCTTGCACCCATGCCCAGTGGAGGTACACCAGACCAACAGGCTTCTCTCCTCTGCAGCAGGTTTTCCAGGCTTTCACAGTATTGACCATTGCAGTCCCAAAAAGGCACCTGTTCTTGCACCTTATAACCCAATTGTCCCCTCCCTCCTTCCCAGCATTGCTCACACCCAGGACCAGCTGCTGATATTCAAGGGAATTAATTACCCATCCTGAGATAATAACCCTAATCAAAGCACTGGGTGTAGAGGAGTTAAAGGGACAGTGTCTTGGCTATGGTGTGGAGCTTGAGGTTGGACACTTCTGTAACACTTCAAGTCATCAATCTCCCCCAAAAATAGACTTGTAGTGAAAGTTTTGCTGACGGGAAAACCAAGTGGGGAGGATGTGAGTGAACCCCAGCTTTGGCTTTGCACCTTGGATTGACATATTCTGGAAACTCCAGACTTTTCCCAGTGCTTGTGCCTTAGTGTGGCAGTTAAAAATGAGAAAGTCAAACAGCATCTCTTAAGTTCCAGCACACTGGACCCCTCCCCTCTGTGCCATGCCCATGCCAACAGGGTGCCGAAGGGTGCACAGAGCAGGCCCAGGGGATCTACTGGAGCTGGAGGCGGAGCACAGGGCATGGTGGAGCTCCCATTGCACCAGAGCCTGCACAGGGATGCTCTGCGTGCTGCAAATCATGGAAACCAGACAGCTGCATTTTCTGGCAGTTTTTAGCCTCATGGGGATGCAGTTCTGGAGCCCCAAAATGAGCAGAACCCTTAGCAGAGCTGTTATCTAAAACCCTGCAAAAACATTTTCTCGTCTGTGACAACCTTTCCCAATACTGGCTGTGTGAGGATGCACGACGGTATGGATCTGATCCCACCTGATGTTTTTCAGAAGGATCTCAGCAAATCCATGAGGGTCCCTTGGAAGTGCTGGGACAGTTCAGCTCGGTTCAGGAACTGGGAATGAATCATTCTTCTGGGATAGGGCTGTTTTCAGCTGGATCATTTCCTAGACGCAGCCTCTGCACGTCGCTGAGGACTCCAAATCAGCAGGGCTTAGAGCAGTAGTTTGGCAGAAGCACAAGGGAGAGCTGCTCAAGGCACCCAGGACAGGATGGACACAACTCACACCCCACAGAGACTCCGAATGGGGCAAAAACTGGGTACATGGGGCACCGAGACACCCCCTTTTCCCAGCCACCTCCATCCTTGCCCTGCTCAGGGAGGAGGTTGCCACCAGGAGAAGAAACCGGCATCTGCCTCCCCATCCAGCCGGGATTCATCTATCCCAGAGGGTGAGAGGGAGCTGATGGCCCTGTGACAATCCCGGGAGGTGCAGGGATGCAGCCGGAGCCTGGCCCTCCCTGCGCCAGAGATGGTACCCGGGGAGCYGTACGGAGCCATCATTAGTATGCAGAGACTGTGATCCGGGAGAGGGGGAGAGGGAAAGAGGAAGCGAGGGAGGGGGGAAGAGAGGGAAGGGAGAGAGACGGAGAGAGAGGGAAAGCCAGTTGTTTTATTCATGGCTGGTGATATTATAGACTGAGTGAAAATCACATTATCGTAATGGGAAAGTTAGAGTTGCCGTGATGATGCCCTGAAGCTTGTGTGCTGATTGGGGTGTGATTGCTATCTGTATTTATATGTAGAAAGCAAAGTTCACTGCCAGTTCAAGATGGTGGAGCCGGTTTCTTCATGCTACATAATTCTTCACTAGGGAGAAGCGAGGAGCAGCCGGGGCAGCTCCGCGGGCACGGAGGGATCCCCGGAGCGTGGGATGCTGGCAGGCTTGGCGTGGGCCGCCTGGCCTCGGGCTCTGCCTAACACCCTCCCCTGGGCTCGGGAATGCAAAGGGAAGCAGCAAGGGAAGGAGAGCGGTGCCAGTGTCCCCGTGCTGCTCGCTGCTCGTGGTGGCTTGCACGGTGCTTGGAGGGTGCACCTTAATGATGCCTCCCAGGCCTTCCTGCAAGGCGGAGAGTCAGCACGACAGCCTGTGCGTCCCACACTTTCCACCTGTCTCTGGTTTTTCCATATAGCCCCTAAGGTCTTTGTGGAGAGCAACCTTGGACCTTCCTGCTCCAAAGCAGGGTCTCTGCTGCTGCACCTGGCAGGGCCCTGGGTTTCTGGGCAGGGGGGACACAGACAAGTCCTCATTGCACAGATCCAGCTGCAGAGAGAGGGATGGGGGCCAAGGAGGGTGCTCAAAGTGACCCAGCCTAGCAGGGATTCTCCAAGGACCTCTCCTCTGCCACACCTGGCTCCTGAATCCTGTCCCCCATCCTGTCCCCACAGGCCAGGAGGGCTGGCACAATGTGGGCAACTCCCGTGCAGGCAGGGGAGTTGCCCACATGTCTTGTCCTGCAGGATGAGAACCAGCTGCAGCCATAGGTTCCCACCTGCGCTCGCATGGAGCAGATCCGGCACGGGAAGTTCCTGCCCTGCCAGGGCTGGAGCGGGTGTCCTGGCACTGCAGCACAAGGAGACTGCTCTGCACCAGCCTGCCTTTTAAGATCCCAGAGTGGCACGCATTTAAAAGGCAGACTGTTAACTGTGCATCTGTCAGCAATAAGTGCTGAGGTGACACCAGCATCGAGGCACCCGTGCCACCTCCCTGCCAGGTCCTGAGCGCGCACCCGCCAGCACAGCCTCCTGGCTCTGCAGAAGCATGTGGAGGAATGGATTAGCCTCCTGTTTCTGGGGTCTGTTTGAGAGAAAAACAAAAATCCAAGCTTGGTAAAAACAGAGGTCTATTTATTAAATCACAGAATAGAGCCACAAAAACAACCAGCATTGCAGAAGGGAAGTGAGGCAGATCATTGCAGAAGTGGGGAAGAGCAGAGGAATACACTAAATCCTCCGCTTTCTTTGCTGACTTTCAGTAGGGTTTATAGTAAGCCATTAAACTGTGCTTTTATGCATTGTTACAACTGCTCACTAGGAAAGTGCTCGTACGGGGCGTACACAAAGCAGGCTCCTTTGGAACCAAACCAGGCTCTGCCCACTAGAGAGCCTTCTCCATAGTCAGCATGGCCAAGTGCTTCTCATCCCGCTGCTGCAGTTCCCTTTTGACCACCCAAAAGGCAGGCAGTGATGACACAGCGGCAGGTAGGGGACACTCCGACCCGTGCTGGAGGTTTGTAACAGAGCTGAGAACGGAGCTGAAGCCACAGAGCCACCCATGCAGGGAGCTGCTGCACGGCACAGCCTGTCCCAGGGGCTGGGCTCTGCTTGCACAGGGGAAGAGGCTGCTAAGGGCCCTTGTAGGGCTGTGGAGGGGATTTGCCTTGCATCTCCTGGTATGACCTCTTCGCCTTTTGGTGTGAAATAGTCACTTGCAAACATGCCTTGGGAGCACAAAGCCATCTTCCAAGCTCAGGATGTCACCCCTGAGTTTGGACTGCTGCAAGTATGGCACAAGGTGCAGGGACCGGAGCATCCCCAGTGACAGCATCCCRCATATCTACTGCCACGATCAGGGCAAGACAGCTTTTGGAAAAAGAGACCAGGAGAGCCCAGACTGTTCCCTGCTTCTGCGGAGAGCTGCAGTGGAGCAGAGGGACCTGGGGATGCTGCATGATCCAGGGATGTCATGTACACCAGGGAGGCTGTGTGCATTAGGGATGCTGCATGATCCAGGAATGCTGAGTGCTCCAGGGATGCAGTGAGCTCCGGGGATGTTGTATGATCAAGGGATGCTGCTTGCTCTACAGGGACTGCTCAACCCCAAGGTCAGAGTGAAGGACAAAGTTTCCCTTTGCAGGAAAATGTCATCTCTTACTTTTCCAAGGGCACCTGATGGCCAAGCCAGCTCCTGGGTGCCAAGCCCCCCGTGCCCTCTGCACACCAGATGGATGCTCGCATTCCCGAAAGAGCAGCCGTACTTCACCCGCCTCCTTCCCACAGAGGGAGTCGAATGTGACTCCAAATGGTGCCATGCTGCAGAGCAGGGACTGTCTCTGGCCCCACCTGTCCCATTCGCCACCCGGTGCAGCGCAGCTGCCAGCCAGGACCCCCTATATATCGGGCACTGGATCAAAGGATAAGGAGCTGGGGTGGGGAAAGGCAGCAAGGGGCTGCCAGGACACACTTGGAAACTGGAGCATGTGGAGACTGCAGGCTGAGGTGGGAAGCAGGAGAAGATGAGCGGAGAGGCTGGGCCTGGGACAGAGCCCTGCTGAGAAAGGGGGAGCCCAGCCTGGTCGGGGGAGCACAGGAATGTTGCTAGAAATCTAGTGCTGGCATTAAGAGGAAGGAGTCTGGGCAAGGTTTGGGAGCTTGCTCAGCACCACAATAACAGGCCATGGATAAAGCAGGTTGAAGAGCATCTGGGTGGAGGAAAACCTTGCTTCGGTTCAGTCCCCACTCCACCAAAGAAGACAAGCGTCCCCACCAGCCTGGTGGGCTCAGCCTTGGGTCTCTGTCAAGACTGGGCCAGCAAGGTCAGGTAGCACAGGCAGCCCTGAGGACCAGGACACTTTGAGACCAGCCATGGTGACAGTTAGAARGATCTGTCTAACTAGCTGCTCATGGGCTGCTGTGGGATGCTCCCCAACCCTGTGCATCCCGATCCCGCTGCCCCTGGGAGCCAGTCATGCCTGGACCAGGCAGATTGAGCAAGATGGTTGGAAAGAGGCTGCTCTGAGCACTTCTGTGCCATTCATGCTCCGCCATGGCCAGCAATCCAGTCATGCCAACRTGCTGGGATCACGGCTCATGCCGGGCACCTTCCCCAGGAGCCTGCAGGCAGGACACACACATGCTGCCCGCACGCAGGTGCCTCTCAGCGGGGGCGGATGCACGTGCGTGCAAGCAGAAGGAGCTCAAGCTCCAAAGACCTCATTTCCCAGCCTGCCTGCCCCCAGGGCTTCTGCCACCGCATCCCTGTTCATGCTCCTTGCTGGCACATGCAAACGGATAAAGCGARCGCCCTGCAGACACAGACCTCAGCAAACACCCACCCGAAGCCTGAGGTCTCCTCACACCAAGCACACACACGGGACTCTCTCGCACAGAAATTTGCTGTTGTCCCTACACCCTGATGCAGGATCTGCACCCTGTGAGTTTACTACCACACAGACCTCACAGCCTCAACCCACGCAGGGCTTGCACCGGGTCTGTAAACGTCAYCTGTGTGTCCTGTGCTGCAGGCACAACCGCAGAGCAAGGACCGTGCACGTGGAGACTGCAGCGTGCCCGGCACCGGCTGCAACCCCGCAGTGAGCTCGGAGTGAAGACCTGACCTTATCTTCTCRCACAAACACATGTGTCCTTATGCACGGGCGCTTTCTTAGCCCAGATGCCTGAGGCAGGATGCCTGGGGCTCCTGTTTTCCCATGACACTGCCTCCCTCCCTTCTCCGCCTCTTCCGTTTTTCACCGTTTAACCAGAATCAGCAACTTCTGTCACCTGCTGCTACCTGGCGCGGCCCTTCCCCGTGCTGGCTGGATGTGTTTGAGCCCACAGATGTGTGATTAAAGGCGGCGCGCGTTAGTGCCGACGCACCGCTGAGCGCTCCCCGTATGGCTGATGAGCGTGCAGCTGGAACTGAGCTCCCTGGGGTGCCCGGCTGCTCGGCACAACACGCGGCAGGTTGGCGGGGGAAGGTGTCGACATGGCAGGGAGGGCGTTTAAGCGTTACGCCATTTCTTTTCCCTACAAGGATCCTAAAGGAATCGCGGCTTTTCCTGCCTGGGACTGCCTGGTCCAACRGGGAGGCTGGAAAACCTTTTCCCTGTAGGAGGGACTGAGCAGACAGGGAAGAGATGGATGAAAAGGCAGAGGAGGGAGCCGAGTACAAGGTTGAGGAAGGGATCTGCAGTGTCTTCTCCCAGCCTTGCGACCTCAGATCCAAGGGGYTTCCAGAGCAATAGAGCCGCAGAGTACACAGGGGCGATAAAAGGCACTCGACCCTGTGCAACTTGCTGTGCATGGTAAGACAAGAACATCGACAAGAACATCCCTGCTTACAGGTCTCCAAAGAGAACAGAAAGGGAGAAAGAAGGAGGAAAAGGGGAATGAGCCTTCACTCAAATCATTAGAAAAAGTCTATTATTGATTTGCCCAGATAGAGCAAATCATGAGCTCAGAGTGAAGCAGGACACCTGGGTCCCTCCTCCAAACTTAACAGTGTGAAGTATCTTGGGTCAGACGCATGAGTCATTGGTGACCCACAAAGGGCATCTCGGAACAGGTTCCAGCAAAGGGACAGAGCTATTTTACACTAGCCTCAACCAAATACCAGCTCTGAGGTTTCTTGTGAGGCTGGTCCAAGGGCCAGGGCCACACTAGGGCAATACAGAAAAACCTTCCTGCCACAGCAAAGGAATAATTTCTCCTCAGGTCCCTGCCACCTGGTCCCTCTGCAGCTTCTCTGGACATGTCTTCTCAWACTGGACATGCTACCTAAGGCAGCCTCCCTGGTGTTTTGCAGAGGAGAGGACCACCCCAGCACGCCAGCATAGGATGCTGCTCCCTACCTCCTGATGGGAGCCACCGCTGGCTGGCGTTCAACCTAAGGTCCTCTGTCACCCACAGTGACAGTGGCAGTGCCACGGGGATTAGTACCGACACACCGCTTTGGAGCGTGCCCTCCTCTGCTTTCCTGCCGAAACGCCGCGTTYGCCCTGCAGAGGAGAGACAGCTGGAAAAACGCTGACAGGGCTGAGGAGCAGCGTGAGATGGAGCAGCCTGCCAGGCCGGGGAGCCGGCAGTGCCGCTCACCTCCGAGGGACACGGAGAGTGCGTTTTGCTGCCTCTCCTATTACACCTCCTGGCGCTCCTCGGGTCCCTGGAGGACCCCGTCAAGACATCTGAGCACAGTATGAGCCCATCTGCTCCCAGCACGGCAGCTGCTAACTCCTCGYTCCCTTCATGGCTGCTCTGGGCCCATTTCCCCACCAAAAAAAGTCCTATTTCTCATGTCCTGCTCCCCAACAGATACCTCCTATCAGCCTGTGTGGAGCAAAACCAACCTTATCTCTTTGCTCCCACTCTGCTGGTTTTGGTCCAGGTCTCGATGGCCTCACCACTATAATCCATGCTTCTCAAGTCTGGTTTTATGGGGAGGGGACCAGGAATGATGGTCCCCATTTCTCCTCTGAGTGGATGCCACACTGCAGAATCACCCTGCAGCTACACGCAAACAGTTAAAGAAGAAAACAGTGTGACTAGAAGGCCTACGAGACCACGAAGCATCATTCCTGGGGAATTAGTACCGACACAAATTGACATTGTGCTCTGCAGCTGGTTTCCTCTGTGCAATGCCTTGTGCCAACAATTATTGCAGGCAGGAAGAGGAAGATAAACGCATGAATGGGTGGTTCASGGAAGATCCATGGATGGAGGGATGGATGAAGGGAAGCGCAGATGGATGGTGGGTCCAGTCATGGTTCCGGTATAAATTCCCAAATTCCTCATATTATTTTACTTTCCCATCTGCTGTGGTGAAACCAAACACCTCCAACTTTTCTTTATTCCACAGTTTTCCCACTTTCTGACAACAACCTGATGCCATTCTGTTAGCATCTCACTTGCTGGTCTTGACTACGTGGTGCAAAGCTCAGTAAGGAAGTGGCTAAGACTGAGAATGAGGACAGGTTTGTGTGACACCCCCTCATGTGCACTGGACCCTTGCAGTCAGATACATGAGACTCTGGAGTCTATATGATCTAGTTCCATTTATGTCTCCACATCCTGATCACCCTGGTTGATCACCTTAAGGGTTAAGGGCGATCACCCTTACACAGATCTCCTGTACCTTGAAACAGGCACAAACGCACAAAGACTGGAGGGAACAGGGAGGAAAGTCAGTTCCCATCTCCCTCACAACCATGCTGGTGCTAACACAATAATTTGCTCACCATCCAAAAAAGGCTGTAGAGCACCATCATGTGAAGCTGACTTTGCCCCAACTTGCTCTCTAGGCCTTCAGTGTGTCTGGAATTACATCTATACGTGAGCCATGGGGACAAAGCAGGAGCCATCCCACAGTTTATTGGATATCAGCCTCTCTGCTCTCCACATCTTGCCTCTGCTGTTGGAGCCCAGCCTGGTCAGAGGGCACGTGGAGAGCCTGGAAGGGCTGCTCTTTGCAGGCCGCAAGCGGCTTTGGTGCAAGCAACAAGGTGTTATTTGGACAGAGTCAGGGGAGTCACGACCTTGTTTTCCCCGTGAGGTCAGAAATGACACGGGCGGTGACGCTGGTGACTTAGTGGGAAAAGGCAAAGGAGGATCCTGTGCACGTGCTCTGCATGGGGAGGCAGGGAGCTTCACGCTGTGTCTCCTGCAGACTCAGATGGTGCTGGTGTCACTTTGGGCAAAATGTTTCTTAAAGCTAACTGAGCCCTTCTGCAGAAACTTCGCTCTCTAGTGGAAACCTTGTTGTTTATTTATAATTCTGCAAAGCCTGCGTGTCCAATTTGATTCTCAGAAAGGCAAAATAAATTAAAAAGTAATGACAATGGTGGGGTTTGTTCAGATGCTTGGCAATCCTGGCACATTTACAAAACCTGACTTTGAAAGCTGATTTGAGGGACAGAGGGAGGATGGGTTGCTTCTAGCCATTCATCCTTAAGGGAAAAAAAGAGAGAAAAAATAAAAAATAAAAAATAAAAAATAAAAAATAAAAAATAAATAAAAATAAAAAATAAAAAATAAAAAATAAAAAATAAAAAATAAAAAATAAAAAATAAAAAATAAAAAAATAAAAAATAAAAAATATAAAATAAAGCAGCCATTGGCAGTTGTACATGGATTGGGGAAGGAAAATACCAATGCCATGTCCCAGCTCTAGCTGGTACAAGACACAGATCTTAAACAGAGTTATGATAGGGCTGTTTGGGATCATGTACCCCCTGATCCATAAATTACACGTCAGTTGAAGGCAGCAGAGCAGGGCTGGGTTGGTTGGCATTTTTGGGGAGGAGGCTCCAACCGGTTCCTATTTCATCCAAAGTGGGTCACCTGTCCCAGCTCTTGTTCCCTCTCGCTTTTAACCTCGGCTTCCCTTAGCCTCGGAGCATCAGGTATCTCACCACGCTGCTTCTGCTCGGAACCTTTTTCCATCTCACCCCGTCTCCTTGTGAGCCATCGGTTCCCGGGGGCAGCCGGGGGGACGGAGCAGGGCCCCTGTGTTGGTGGCACCCCCAGCAGCCAAGCGCGCTGGCACGGTGCGGCCGGCAGCCCATCCCGCGGGCTGTAAATCATGCCCGCGCATTCCTTCAGCGCCATCCCCCTCGGGACCGACACTCAGCCCGATCTTGTAATTTCTGAGCACGGAGAAGCATTAGACTGTAATCCACCTCCTTGGCACTTGGTCTCCTTCCCTCCTTCTTCTCCATCCCTATTCTCCTCATCCTTCTGGGCCCATAAATCTTAATCATGGCTGTGACTTGGGTTTTCTTTTTCTCTCTTTTTTTTTATCCTCTCCGTTTTTTTTCCTCCTTTTTACAATGTTAATTAATCATGTTTAGGCCTGGTCCCAGCTGTTACCACAAGAGTCCCCTGCCAGCCTCCTCTCCCCACGCCCAGCCCAGAAGCACGTCCGTCCCTTTGGGATAAATCCAACCAGTTGGAGGAATTCTTTGGGTGTTCAGCAGAGACTTCAGCTAGTTCGTCACGATCCCCAGCCATCACTTCCAGCAGCTGCCATCCCACTTATCCCGCTTGTCTGAAGCTCCAAGGAATCACTGCCCTGGTGGAAGTGAGAGCGGAGCTGCTGGGGATGGAGAGGTCTGTCCATCCAGAAGGATGCTGGAGGCTTTGTGCGAGGAGGACCTGCCATCCTTGCCGCGTGCGGATGGAGCAGGATGCAATCCAGCGCTCCGTCTCCCTCATTGCTGCTGGAAGGGATGCAGGAAAGGGAGATGGACATTCCTGTTGGGAAGCCAAGTGCTGGGCATCTTTGGCAGAGCTCCTGGGGGGGTCTGCATGCCTGACCCCACGCTCAGCCTTCGCTCTGCTCTCCGATTGCCTCCTTGCTTTGCGTCAACCCGCGGTCAGCGGCATCCTCGGCTGGCACGGCTGCCCGCGAGCAGGAGCGGTGTTTGCATCAGCTGACGTGGCTGGCACGTCTCCACGTCACGTGGCCCCTCCTTGCCGGAGGTGACCTTGTCCCTGCCGTGGCTGGGAGAGATGGGGACGTGCAGGGGAGGCAGCTGGGGGGCACGGGCGGAGGGTGCTCGTGCTCCTCAGAGCTCCCTGCCAGGGGTGTTCAGTGTCACAGAAAATGGAAAGATCCCCATGTATGTGAGTTAGGATCATTGGGGGTCTTTGTTTTGGAGGGACAAGGAGCTGGAATAGCAGAGCTGGGAAAGGCCAGCCCGTCCGTAGCGGGGACGGTGTGCAGATGTGCAGACCTCTGAGCAGGGCTGGGGGTCTGGCAGGGGGCAGGGGAGCACAGRGGGCTGCCCAAGCCTGGCCGGTGCTGGCAGCGCCGCGGCGCTGGGAACCGTAGACATGCAGCAGAAGTCATGAAGGGCACTGGCGAAGGCTGGAGTGTGCACCGAGCCTGATGTGAGACTGCGGCTAAGGCATGGGCTGGCACAGCTTCCAGACGTGCCTGGTCTGCCTCGAGCCCAACACTTCCACCAACACTCGCCTCTGGAGCTTCATGCGCTGCTGCTCCCCAGCCTGTCATGCCAGGAATGACATGGCCAGCAATGCAAAAAGCCCAGGAACTCGTGCCCCTCTCGCACACCCCGCCAGGCGCCTCAGCAGCACACATCTCAGGCTCCTCGCTCAGTCTATTTTGGGGTCCTGGGCTGTGTCCCACCATTGCCCAGATGAACACATCTCATTTCCAAATGCTCCTGGTTCACTGCAAGCTTTCTTGAAGCTCCTTTTCCACTTTGTTTCCCTTCCCTGCCTCCTTTCCTTCTAAATTATACCCTTTCATCCCCCCAGGCTGACTAGTAGTGCTAATACCCCTCAGATATTTGCAAGCTATCATCGTGTCCTCATTGAGTCATCACTGGTGCTGGGTGCTGTTAGCTCCTTTAATCTTTCCTTGTAAATCTTTCGCTTTGCACCTCTGCCTGTTTTCATAGCTTTTCCTGAACRTCTTCCAACCATGCCAGTGGCTTTTGGGTCATAGGCCTGGAAAGGATCCTTGTGACTCTACTTGGACCATCAGCAGAACTGCTCGGGGTGTTTCTAAGMTGATACTTCAGTTTGCACATCCCTAATTATATGGGCTTCTTTCCCATGGCAATTTCCTCTCTCCTGCCTACTCATGGCTGTACTCAAGGGTGCTGTTCCCCCTCTCCCTCCTTCCCACCAGCTCTGGGGCTTTCACATTATTAGAGTGAGATGAAATATATCTGATAAAATTTTGCTCTATTTTGCCTTGGGGAATTTTTTTTTTTCCTTTAAGTTCACAAGAGAAGAGGGGGAAACTCACACAAGAAGTGAAGCAAGTGAACACGGATCAGAATTCTTTCCTCCATGATCAACCAGCCCACTGCTGGATATTTTGGGTTGGAATGAAGCTGATGGGGCCCATCTGTTATTTTCACTTTTGCAGATCAGTTGCGTTTTCCCAAGCTGACCTTCATCTGCTATTTCAAACCCCAGGTCAGTGTTCCCATGGGCTCTGTCCAGCTCCCATGGGGAGGGAACCTGGGTGCTAAATATCTCGGTGTCATTTCACTATCTGCTGCTGCCTTTACTACCACCTACCGGCTTCAGGAATGAAGCAATCGCTTCCCAGATCATTAACAGCAAGCTTAATTAAGACCTGTCATAACACCAGGCACCATTGCTGGAAAATGGTTGCCCATTTTCAAGCCCAGTGACAGGCTCACACTTTTCATTTCCCTGCTGAGAACTCGCTTGCTTTATTGCTGACTCCAGGATTCACGACTCCAGCTCTTTTTTTAACAACTTGCCCCTCCTGCAACCTTTTTCCTGCCCTTGTTAAAATTCTGGCCAATCTTCTAAATAGAAAATGCTGTTTTGAAATGGAAAGTCCAGAAATGGTGAAGCAAATTGTTTGGGGCTATTTCAGCCACATTCCTGTCGCTTCTGGAGAAGTCATCATGGTAAGGAATATTGCTTTAATAGGACCTGTAAGGGTCCTGTTAAGGTCCTCCTATTTGGAGAGGGACTGAAGGGATTTATCAGTTCAAACTTGAAGGGGGTTTTACCCTATTTGTCTTTGCTTTTGCCAGGAATGCAGCCAGGTAGCTCTTCAGCCCTTGGGATAAAGCTGTGCCCCAGACCCTGCCCCACACTGGCACAAAGGGAGTCTCCAGCCACGTTTCTCCTAATCCTTCTCAATTCTCCACAACTCCTCAGTGGGTAAAAGCCTTCATGGGGATCAATTTCTGCATCGCCCCATATTATTCTCACAGCTAAGCCCCACAGGGACCCCATTCTGCACAAATATTGAAGCCCACACTCGACCCACGAGCACACGAGCTCTGACACTGCTCCCCAAGGACTTCAAAGGGCCGGGCCCACGTGCTCAAAACTGAACAGGTGCTAAATAAGCTGCCGGATCAGGGTATCAGTCATCCGCAAGGCGGGGGGCACTGGATATATCTTGCGATAATAGACCACTTTGCTACATTTGCACAGGCCTTTGCAACAGCCAATAAATCAGGCAAAACAGCTGCTGCTGAACTGTGCAGAGTTTTCGCWCTCCGCTGTGAATTTTCTGAAAGGATCGGCTGCGAGCCCCGCTCAGGGAATTGGAGGCCGGGCTCCTGCAGACCCCGGGAATGCAGTGTGTGCTGGAGCCCAGCACTGTCCTGGGCATGGCTGGGCATCGGGTGCGTTTGGGGCACTTCGAAATGCAGATGCACAGGCAGGGCAGCTGGCTGGCAGGGAGCACTGTGCCCCTTGCAGGTCAGAGCCTCATCCATCCTTTGCATTTGGAAGCAAAGAGGGGCCCAACAAGTAAAGCACTTGCTGGTGTCTGGGAGGTGAAATCCCTGTCTCTGCCTCCAGTCTGCCCTGCTCTGGCAAGTGGTATCGTCACCACGCTTGGCTCTAAAACGTCCTGAGGGCTGATGGACGAGGGAAGTCTGCAGGAACTTGCGAGGTGAAGCCTCAGCTCCTCACTGGCTCTGTGGTTCCATGCAGTCACTTCCCTGCTTTCTAAAACCGTCTTCCTCCAGCTCAGCCAGCAATTTATCATGCCTAGTCCTACAGGCTGTAGAGAGGTACCAATAAATAGCTGCAGGAGGAGGCAGCAAGAGGGGAAGAAGGAAGAGCAAAGAGAGCCTGAACACGGTTTCRACACAAAAGAGATAAAGAGAAGGAGACCCCATTTGTGAGGAAACCTCAAATGGTGAAGACTACCAGCAACCTAGAGCATGCTGTGGGCAGAAGGGCTAAGGTTGCTCTCTGTCAGCATTTTGCTTCTGATCCCAGAGGCTAATTTCTGCTAACAGAGATCCATTCACGTTGGCTGGGATCCCCAAGGTGACGCAAGCGCCTGTCTAGCTCCTATACACCCCAGCAAGCACGCCAGCATGGAATCCATATGTTGTCACCAGAGGAACTGGGGGGACTGACACAGCACAGCTGTTGGCCGGAGCACATCCCGCAGTGATGGCCGGCTAACTTTCCCAGAAAACTTGCGCTAGGTTTTCCAGGGACTGCCACCGTGCAGCACGGACAAAATACACGTTAGCAGCATGAAGGGGAAAGCGCAGGACAGGAGGTATCACTTCCCTGCGGGACCCCATGCGGGGCTCACGRGGTCTTTGGGTTTGATGTCCGTTCTTTCCTCTATTAAAAGACCCATTTTAGCATGTAAGCTAAAGCCTCCAGCAGAGAGAGAACATGCTGCACTATATCAACCCGTCACCGTTTCCACTGTCCTGGACTCRCTGCTTTCGACCTGAGCAGATACATCGGAGCGGAGAGGCCGGCTGCAAGAAGCTCATTCGTGTGTCTCGCAATCTCTAGCCGGGGGGCAAAATGAATTCTGGAGAGCCCCTCCAGAAAACCCTTTCAGACCCTTGTCTTGCTCTCTGCTGCTGTCCAGCCTCTCATCCTTTYGGGAGGAGAAGCAATGACACAGGAATAGCAGGAGGCAGGATATGAGCAAAATGTCTATCTCTTCCCTAAACTTTTCCTCTTAGCCTCTTGTTGAACCCAATAATCCTAACTAAAACAAATGTGCTGTAATACAACAGACTTTGATTAAGGACTTCCCTATGTCTTGCAGGTGATGCACTCGATAGGTCATTGTAAAGAYAGCTGCATTTTATAACCAATGAGTTGTGTGGAGTTTAGGGGCTTTTTTTTACCCTTAACTCCTCCCTGTTTCCTTGCTCTCCAGTTCAGACCAAACTGGGTTTAACTAGGCCTGAATAATTTAATAGAGTCATTATGCTCCTGTGTTTTTCCCTTACTGTCAACTGTAAAATCCATACAGTAGCTTCGGGAAATGGGGCTAATTTGAATTGATAATAGGAGACTCTGGAAAAAGTCATCTATTGCTGTGCAATGGTGGAGCAGATGCATGCTAAATCTTGTATAATGAAAGAATATGCTGGTGTCAATTATGTAAGAAAACGACTTTACAGTGGTTTGAGGCAATGGGTTAGCATTCTGCTTGATATTATCACATAAAGAAACACCCATCAAAACTTCTCATAAATATGGAACGGCAAGTAAGATTACATTATAAATTTGAATGTTATGAATGTGTATGAGAGAGACAGATCGAAGCAGGAAACCCACCTCTCATAACTGGAAGTAAAAAAGAGCCATATTTCAGCCTTTATATAACACCCTCACCGAGAGAGCAGGCCAGGAGAGCCATGTACCACGTTTGCATGCCCTATAGGCACCGTGCCAGTATTGGCCTATGAGGGCATCAGTGTCAAGCACCAGTCTCTGTTCACCTTTCCTTAGCTTGGGAGCCTGCATGACGTGGTACTTTGTCACTGGGCAGGATGGCCAGGACACTGGAGTTGCTGCTGTTCGTGCACAGGAGCTCCCACCTCGTGGGACATTTGCGTCAGGGTCTAACCTTCATGGTGGGCTCTGCACTCAGGAGAGAGCCTTGCTGTCATGTCTCAGGGCTTGCTGACACAGAGGGACCTGCTAGCTGGAGAGACGTGTTACAGGTTGACAATAATGGCTTTTGATGCTTCTGACCAACACAGGTCTCCACAATCACTGAGCAGAGGACAGTGCATTACGGCACATGTTTTTGACTCCAGTAGCTCCTGTTGAGTTGGTCTATGGGGAGGGAGCCCTTCACCCAGTGGAGAGTGTTGTCTGCTCAGAGCATTGCCAGGTGGAGGGAGACAGAAAGGGCTGGCAGAGCACCATGGTGCTGCTCCACAGGAGATTCCCAGCATGTGCTGGTGGGAGGGTGAACTCAGGGCTGGGTGCAGGTTCAATGAGCTATGTCCCTAGCGGCACTGGGTGTGGAGGAGACAAGGGATGGATGGTCCAACTACGTAGCAAGGAACAGGCCAGCTAGGTGGGCAGCTGCACAACTCACGTCCAGACTGGGCCAAGCAGGTGACCTAGTGCCAGCCTGTTGAGCTTGCACTGCCCGCTCCAAATCCTCACGAGACCCAAGCACTGCTGGCTCACAGGCACCCCACGGCCTCCTGCAGCGCTGTGGGTTTGTCCAGCACCAGAGCTGGACAGAAACTGGAGCAGATGTAGGTCCCTTGTGCCCAGCTGATGGCTGAAACTTGTCAGTTTGCTCTGGCCATGCTGCAGCTGGCTGCCTGCAGCCTGGACCCGTCAGGCTCTGGAGCTCCCCATGTGAATGGGAGGCATGTGTGATACATCAATTTGCAGCTATTCCTGCATGTGCTCCCAGATGTTGCTGTCCTCAGTAGCTGGGACGGCTGAATGCATCACGAATCCAGTCCTGAGCCACTTCACATTCACCTGCTGCAGCAACAGCTTTTAGACCATGCAAAAAAAACCCTAGATGATACCCTTGGAAGCTTCACACCAAGTCAAGGTGGGATATGAAGCTGTTTTCAAAACATGAGTAAGTAAGGCCAGCGGTCACATTCAATCTGGGAGCATGTTACCWGCACTCGTGGTGCCAGGGATCTGCACAGAGGCAGGAGATGCAGAGAGAGGGAGTGGAGCTGGACATGGGAATTCCTTGGAGCTTTGCACAGGGTACCAAATGTGGGACCGAGGCCGTGCCTTCAGGCGGTCATTAGCACTATTGCCATAGACTGTAAGGCCTCAAGAGGTGAGTGCAGAGCAGAGGGATTGAGGGGTGGACACATATCACCCACACCAGGTCCTCAAGGCTCAGATGACCCCAAAGAGTATGGGGTTCCTGTTAACACAGAGTATCCAAGTCATGTCTTTCRTGAGTTGGATATCATGTGAAAAGCTGGAAATTCAACGGCCTTGTGGAGTCCAGGAGCTGAGGCACATACCAGCAGAGAAGCTGGTCCACCTGCCTGCAGGCAGGACACAACTGTAGGGACACAACCCATCTATGAAGAGAGAAACACAAGCCTCTCCCCGGCAATCCTTGACTTCCATGGAAGACACAGCTGGGGCTGGAGACCTATTACTTTGAGTACATTCAGTGTAGCAGCCCCTTCATGGACAGACCAGGCCTTGTCTTACAYAAGCATCATCTTCAGCCCAAGCTACCCTGGTGAGATGGCTATTCCACACTCTCCTTGCTCGRATGGTTACAAATCTGCTGCTAATTTCCAGCCTACATTTCTTCCTTCTGCTTTAGCCTTGTTTGCTCTAGTGCCAACATCTTCTTTTAGCTTCAGCGGCTCCTCCCCGCTGTTAGCCCTGTTGACGTATTTATAGACAGCAACCAGATCCCCTCTCCGCGGGTGTCATGCCGGGCTAAACAAGCCGAGCTCGTTCAGCCGCCCTTCTCCAGGAGCGGTAAGGACACCCTGCACCGAGGCAGCACAGCTGCTTGGCTTCCATGGCCAGGCGGGAGCGCATCTGGGACAGCTTCACACTGCCCCTCTCACAGCAAGGCGCTTGCTGCCATGGCCTTAGTAGGAATGGGTAGGTGGCTCTACCTCACCCATGCCATCCAGGATGAGAGATGTGCCCGTAAGAGTCACACTAACCTAAAGACACTTTGAGGAGCTTCTCTAGGGACTTCCCATAGCCTTACTTCTTCCTAGAGGAGCTTGGCGAGGAAACAGGGACCATCCACACAAGTTAATGTCTATTCTCTGAACAGCAAAGGTGTCACCTGGATATTACTTTGGGAAGAGTCCCTTTTCTGGCTTTGTGGAGGGGCTATGACTTCTCCTGGGYGCCTCTGTGCTTCCGTTTCAGACCTTTCCTGTTCCCTACCTTGGCTTCTCTGAGAGACCCAGGCAACATCCTCATCTGGGAGCTGAGAAGAGCAGTGCTTGCAAGAAAAGCATCATCTGAAGATAAGGCATGAGGAGGACGCATTCCCAAACCTCTGTGCAGGACGGCTGGAGTCGCCAGCCTGGACCACCTCATGGAGCAGAACAGTGTTGGCAGGAGAAGAGGAGCATACCCTCTCCAGGCGTTTYGCCCATTGATTCCCTTTCACAGAACAAAGATGTTGGCTTTTAAATGTAGCTAAGTTAGAGAGTGACGGCTTATCTGTCAAACTAACATACAGCCCTTTGTGCTGGTTTTTGCCAGCAGCACTATACTAGATAATTTAATATTCTAATAGGATTCGAAGAGCCCTTTAAACTAACAGGGTAACAACTCTATTAACTGGTATACAGGAAGGGAACTTGAGGGGCTGGAAAAGCAGAGGATGCATCAAACTTAGACTTTGATGGAGGGGTTCACATCAGCCTGGCATTCGCTTCATTCCCCAGTGCCYGAAATTTATTGCCTAGAGAGAGAAAGCAGGTTTGTAGGACGAGCTGTAGGTTGTGAAGAAGATGCTAAGGAAAGAGGTACAGCAGTTCGCTGCTGCGCTTACTCCCTAGCACAGGCCAGTCCATCGGGACCTTCAGAGATGCTCCAAGTCTGCTTGGTCTGATGCACAGCTGGTGCTACCTTGTTAGATGMCTGCTGGCTACACCTACTGAGGTGGGCTGTTGTCTTCAGAGGAGTAATCTGGAGTTTAGATGCAATGGGGTCAGGATCTGGCCCACTGGATCTGACATCTTGGTGTGGATAATAAAGAATAAGTGAATGGGGATCCGGTTCAGCTCTGTGGAACAGACTGATAAATCGCATCAGGATCTCATGTCAGCTGCTAACTCTGACTCCAAGGAAGTCCTTCTTCTCTATGACTCATCTTTTGGACTCAGAAGTCTCTGCCAATGATATAGGAAGACCCCAGTCTGCTGTCACTGTTCCCACATCCTCTAGACCCATCTTGTCCCTGCCTTTAGAGACCATACAACCTGTTCCACTATCAGCTCATGGGAACACTTCATGCTTCAACAGGACTGTCTGCTTGAACACTAAAACAGTGTGATATTTTTCAACATTGACGTTAAAAYATTAATTAATCTGACCCAAAACAAATTTTCTTTGGAAATTTTCCTTTGCAGAGAGTTTTGAAATCAGTGGGAGGAGAGAGGAGAGGAGATGGACATTTCTAGCTAAGAGTGTTACAGCTCTGGAAAACTCAGCCTTCCTTCTGCCTTCTAAACTTTGCAAACTACTGTTCTTTGTAGAGCTCTGACCAGCCTATTATTTGGCTTAGCGCAATATAAACATTAAAAAATGGTAGTCTCCATGTCAGTGCAAATTCCCATTTTTATGTAGCCAAGTGTTGCTGATTTATAAGCAGAGATTTTCTCCTAGAAAGCTGTTTCTAAGCTGCTTAGATATGTTTCCTACGTTATAAGAAAATGTATACATTTTGAAACAATTAAAATGCTCTAAAATGAAGAGGTTGAGATTTTCTCCTTAAAATACGCCCTTTTTCTTTCAAAATATGGAGTATTTTGATGAAAGAACGAAAGCAGAAATCAAATACTTCACAGTGACACCTACAAAAATGTTGATCCACGTTTCCAGCCACATAAT
This sequence comes from Nothoprocta perdicaria, assembly GCF_003342845.1. Lineage (NCBI taxonomy): Eukaryota > Metazoa > Chordata > Aves > Tinamiformes > Tinamidae > Nothoprocta > Nothoprocta perdicaria. The sequence goes on from NW_020455976.1 coordinate 1,587,467, forward strand.
TTTTGGGGAATGGGACATGAGTCAGCTGTGATTTTTTAGAGTAGCCTCACTTGAGCTGGGACACCTTCTGAATTCTCAGGAAAAAAAAAAAAAAGACATTTTCTAACCTTAATCCTAACCACATTTCAAGACCTCAAACTACTCTTTAATATAGATCTTCATGCAGGCTTTGTCCCTGCACCAAGCCTAACATCTTGTAGTGAGACTGCCTGGCCAGCTGGCTCCCTTGCACTATTTYTTTCCCTCTTTTCTCTTGTTTTTTAAGCTAACACAGGCACGAACTCCCTCTTGGCGGGGCTGCCAACATGCTGCTCTCACGCGGGTATTTATTTATAGGGCCCGCCACCGATGGCTGGAATCTGGCAGGGCCGGTGCCGGGGGGATAACAAGTTTCTCTTTAGGAGGAATGTTCCACCCGGCCACAGGAGCAGAGAACTGTAAAGGGTGATTTATTTGCTCCCTGATGCCTCGGGTGCTGGTCTCGCTTCTCTCGGCTGCTGGGTGCTGTTTGTGGACACAAGGTCTCACCAGGCTCCTGGGGACCCTGCACCCAGCCAGAGATGGGTGGGAAGAGGAGGAGGAGCAGGAGGAAGGGCTTCAAAGACCGTCTCCCTAGGCCTGCAGGCRTTTTTCTATTTACATTCTTTGGAGTAAATTACCGAGCCTTAGAAATTTGCAGGGAAATCGCTGTGATTCTWACACTATATGAATGAAGCTGCAGATGGAGAGAGTAATGGCTTAAATTTATTAGTGTGCATAAAATTGTTGATGCTAATTTTCAGCTGTACGCTAAGCAAACAGTCGCTGGGATTAAAGTGGATCCCTTATTTAAACAAACTCGCAAAATGTAATTTACGTCTAGTTATTGGTTCCTCCTCGTCCCAGACCCCTTCCCAAAGCTCCCTCTAATGTTGCCAGGCCTGTATTGCATCTGCTCCTTTCTCCTCAATCACCTCTGGCGGGGCAGACGTAAGACGGCTGCAGGACCTTGATTGATAAATATATATGTTCAGAAAGACCAGTGCATTCTGAGCTATTCACCTTGGATAAACTTGTTTTTTTGGGTTTTTTTGGGTTTTTTTTTTCCACTAGAAATGCAAGGTTTGAGCCACTCATCCCCAGTTCACAGGGGGATTTGGGTTAGATCTTCACCAAAGGCCTGACTCCAGCGGAGAGTTAGTTCTCATTAGAACTAATTAGATGCCATGCTCAGCCCTAACCAGTCACATGAAGCTGACTCAAGCCTTTTCCTCAGGGAAAGGGCCAGTGACAGAGGACAGGAAACGAGGTGACAAAGATCATTCTGGTTCCTTGTATCCACATGCTTATTCCCTACACTCTGTTGCGTTCCTGTGAGAAGAGGCTGAGTTGTGGAAAGTGTGGGTGCTGCCAGGCGGGCGGGAAGGCTGCAGAGGAGCAACAGGGCTGGCAGAGCGAGTGGAAAGACAAGGTGACACAGGAGCAGCTAATGCCATTCCCCCTGGTGAGGACACGGCTGTTTGGGCTCTAACAGCACGAGTGACGCTGCCGTTCTGTGTCCACCAGCAGTGAGTGGGGAACAAGAGCCAGGCAGGCACAGAGGACACCAGCAATGGCAATGGGGCCACCCGGGAGCAGGAGGCAGGACAGGGCAGCGCAACCAGAGGGAAGGTGGCGAGGAGATGCTGGAGCCACTCATGTTTGCAGAACAAGCTCAGATAGGTCCCATCCTGTTTCTCTTGCAAAATCTGGAGAAGACGACCAGATATAACTAGCCCAAAGCGAGGGACACGCGAAAGTGGTGATGGCCACATCCTTGTGATGGAGCTACTCTTAGATATTTCTCTCCCTATTGGGCAGGCCTGGGCTATCTTTGGGCCCTTGAGAAGCTTTTGTCCCCTGCATTGCAGGGTGTAAATGTTAGGCTGCTTGTGTGAGCTCAGGTGGTGGGATGAGTTTGGTGCTGGGGTGTCCTGGCGGGGCAGACACAGGGCGGAAAGCAGGAGCAGGCTTTGCTGTTGCAGATCATTCTCATCCTCCTGAAGCTTTGCCACAGGCCATTAAGGACAGAAGGGCAACGGGGACATGCAAAGGGACGTCAGCCCTCTCCCACTGAATGGACACTTCTGTGCTTGAATGGCATCTGCCTGTCGCCATAAGCCCTCACACCTCCAGCTCAAGCCACTGGGCTTGGGATACCCTGGAGAGAGCAATCCTGCCCTTCTGGAGGGGAAGGCCTGAGAAGCAGGTAGCAGGGATCGGAGCTGCTGCTCCTCCAGCAGGGATAGGCTGCAGGGCTTGTGGAGTGGATGGCCAGGAGACCAAGGGCAGAGATGAAAAGCCACTTCAGCCTCTCCCCTCCCACCCCAGCACTGTGAGCTGATCAACCCTGGCTCACCTTACAAGCCACTTAATCCCTTCTGTCATGCTTCTCAAGGAAGGGGGTGCACGGGCCAAGGCTTCGCCGCCGCCAGCTGCCCCCGAGTCATATGCCAAGCGCAGGAGCATGTGCTGGGGGACGTGACTGACACCCACGGCGGTCCCCGGCACCTGGGAATTGCCCAGCCCTGCTTCCGCAAGCCCAGCTGGCCCTTTGATCTCTGCAGGGCCTGAAACCAGTTCCCCTCTGCTCCAGCTTCGGAGAGGATCATTCTGATTTTGTCTGGACATCTCACATCCTGGCAGGTGTCAGTCTTGACTTCCAGGAACCCTCAGAGGGGGGAGGAAGGAGGATCATAAAAATAAACTATCAAAAATCCACCTCTGTGCTCGCTGTCCTTCTCAGTGCCTATGTTGGCGCCTTTATGGCCTTGTTCAGTCTCTGGAATGGCCCTCTCCTCTCTACCAAGGCCACCAGCCCACATGAGAGCAGCTACACACCTTCTCCTGCAAGAAATGTCCATGCAGCTCGTACTTTCACCAGCTCAGCTGTATGGTACCTCAGTGCACACTAACCCCTGTAAAGAGATGCTGATACAGGAAACAATTTATAAATCAGGAGTCTCTAAAGCCTGGAGTGTCATTCACATCCAGGARGCATTCTTCGATTCAGACTGGAAGGCCCTTTGCCAGGACAGGGTCTCTTGCTCTTGAAGACCCAGGGCCCAGATTTCAYAGCAGTGAGTAGGGATGTGAGTCACCTCAAAATCAGGCCCGTTCTGTCTGTTCAAAGCAAATCAGAGACAGAAAAGCCACCACTACCTACAGGTCCAGCCCAGTTCCRATGGACCAAGATAGCACTTCGCTTTGAATCTCAGCCCTCCAGGGTCCTTGACCTTCACTCTAGACTGTAAACTGATCTCATGCTTGTCTGAGACGAGTGGTGTGAAATCTTACTGCAAATTGCCTTAGGCCCATGATTAGAGACATGAACAAAGTTGTAGCCACACACGATGTAAGGCAGGTCACCTTCCCGTCACCCTAGTGTCCCATCTGAGCCCAGCACGTGCTCCCAGGTGAGCAGGAGAACATCCCAAAACAACACATCTAAGGTCCAAGTAGCCTCGTGCCGTATCTGAGAAGATATATGAAGTTATGTGCAAGAGTGTCAGTGTGTGATGTTTCTCCAGGATAGTTCTCTAGACTTCCATAATCTTTGATGGAGAATGTCTTCAGCCAAAGACTGTGGCTTGACATTTAATATCTCGTTTGGGTTTTTTTAATGTATTTTTGAGTTCCTTTTTGAACTCCTTTAAATTGCTAATCTCCACATATCCTGAGGAGAGGAGTTCTATACATAGTGCAAATAATTTCTCTTATTTTTTCTCCTGCTGCTTTTATCTGGAGACTCTAGTTCTTGCATTGAAAGAAAGGGTGAACACTCATTCCCTCTTCACCTTTTCAATAATATTCACCATTTTTCAGACCTTTCACCTCCATCACCCAGGACACCTCTACCCTTTCGCTGCCCTGATCCAGAAACCATGTCCTCTCATTGAACATCGTTATAGCCCTTCTGCTTCTTATTAAGACCCACTAGATCTCCTCTGAGGGATGAGATGGGAAGTGCATTCAGACACTGACTATTCTGCTTTGCACACAGCAGGTGGGACATCCAGAGGGCTGTGTGCTATTCTTGGCATCACACTGTAACAAAGATAAGAGCTTTGGAAAACCTGACCTTGGAGAGAAAATTGAAGGAACTGATCTTATTTGGGCTGAAGAAAAAGGACCAGAAGGCAGCAAGTAAAAATATTTCAGTGCATAGAAGGTTTTATAAGAGGACACTGATGGATTGCTCTTCGTATGCACTGTAGGGACAGGGTGAGGGAGAGGGGCTCCTTTTGCAACAGGGATGTTTTAGGTTAAATGTTAGGAAACTCAGTCAACTCCAAGCATACAGAAACCACAGAACAAGCTGTTGGGTAGGGATGGAGCCTCTTTCACTGGCAGTATTTACAAGCAGACTGGACACCCATCTGTTGGGAAGGCTTGGGGAGAGGTGTCTTGCAAGACTACCTACAAGGGTCCCTCCAGCCTCACATTTCTCCCTCACGTTCCCTCTGTTGAAACATTCGGCTGGGACAGACCGTGCCATCCGGGGGCTGGGGACACTCTGCCAAAGGCCCTGAGGGAACGAGCAGCACTAGGAAGAAATCTGTGCAAATCTATTATCTCAGCTGAAGGCAGGGAGGGTCCAAGCATCAGCTACATCCCCAGGGAGCAGCCTCGACACCTCCCCTTGCTCCCCCAGAATTTCACTGCTCTAATTAAGGAGGAAATCACAGAGGAAAGCTCACCCGTGTCTGTGTGGATTTTGGTGACTGAACAGCCTGTAACGCCACTAGGTTGGCTTTTTCTTTCCCCCCCCTTCTCATTTCTAAGGACTTTTTTGGGAACTTGAAAAATACGCACTGAAAGCTGCTGGTGACAGTTACATGTCATGGGCTCATCTCCCTCCAGGGGTCAACAGAGGCTGGCTTCAAGCTGCAGGCCTCCATCCTGCTCAGCTGCAACAGACAGGTACCTGCTCCCAGCTCTGTACCAGGCCACATGTAAACTCTTCCAGCTTTGTTACTTCCCAGGCTATCAGAGCTCTTGACACAGTAGTGCTTCAGGTCCTGGAGAAGAAGGCAATGAACCTCTAGCTGCCCAATGAACCTTGCTGGAGAGCATATGCAAGATATGGGGCATATGTTTAAGAGCTTACATCAGAAGAGGTTGTTTGTGCTGCAGAGCAGAGAGGGTGGAGGGGAGGATTAGCCAGGCCATACGTGCATGGCACCCAGAAGCATGAGGTCTCAGGCCATCCTTCCACACTCTCTGTCCCTGAGGCTGCTCGTACCCCGGCTGAAGACACAGCTCCACTGCCCTGTCCAAACCGCCCTCATAAAGGGATCCTTCATAACTGCCTGAGCTTAATTAATGTGCCCTCCGTGGGCTRTCATAGCATTTGTTAGCTGCAGAGGGTCATAAATATTGCAGTCCTGATCCAGAGCTGGTGCTGGGCTCCACTGGTGCYTGCCAGGGCCCAGCCAGTTCCAGACTGGTCTGCAGGCAGATGATGCACTGTTGTAGTCTCGTGCACTCCCTTTTCTCTCCCCAAGCTCATGCAACGCATGGTCACAAAGCAACCCATCTTTTTGCACTTGTAAACACATTTTGCAGAGTTGTAAATGTTCCTATTGATTCCTCAGCCTTATTATCCTCGCTGCACAGCCAAGAATTAACTTCCATTTGAGGATAAATTATTAATCAGCCTTCTACAGGTCTATTCCATAATCATTTCTACCATCCTGGCTGTCACATAAGAAGGATTTGCATATTTATTCTGCCACTTTTCCTCCRAACAGTACATAGGAGCCCATGTTTACCTGCAGTCTCCTAAATCACCTGCCCTGCTGCTGGGAGCATTGGCTTTAGACAGAGCAGGCCCTGCACAGCACAGTCCAGCTACTCCTCACTCATTTACTTTGCGGCATATTTTTGCAGGCAARTACTTTTCCTTTTCACTTCTCCGCTTATTCCTTGCTTATTTATGATACCCTGTAGGGTAAAGCTGTGCCACTTGTTCAACAACCCAGAACCAGAATACACAAGCTTCCAGCCTTGCACTGACGGTCTTTGGTCCCCAGCCCAGCTTGCACAGCAAAGCATGGTGAGCTGATATTTTGGCACAATTTTCTCCTGCCACTCAGTGACAAGCAGCCATGGTGATCTATTCAAGACATGTCCATGCTTCTGCCATAGGTGAAATGYTGCTTGGCTGCAAGACATGTGGGACCTATGGGGAGGAATGAGGTTGGGAGCGTGGAGGTGCTAACAGCATCTCTGTAGGAAGGGCCAATGTTTCCTACATGGARGGAACAGAGGAGCACCAGTGGTTGGTGGTTTAAGCAGCAACAGGGCAACTGAGGCACAGGTAAAAATCAATGCCCTATCCAAGGCTGTGAAGGAGGATAGTGTTGGAGCCAAGGAAGACCCCAGGAGTCCTAGCTCCAAAACTACATGCATGAGGCCACAAACGAGGGAGAGAAACCCAGGCTTCCTAGTCTTTGTCCTTTACAACACAAAGAGGGGGAAGCAAACAGGCAGGTCAGTCCTAACACTGCCACGGGTCCTTGCACCATCAGCTGAGGCCTAGCAATGCCATTAAATCCTTGCTCCCAGCGGGATTTCCACAATACTGACAAGCGCGCAGGGCTGATTCCTTCCAGCAGATGGTAGCAGGAGTATGCAAGGGGACTGCACCACACCGAGACCCTTGGCTGGACACCACTGTTGCTGCACCACTGCCTCCCAGCAAGGCCAGCAGCTGCCCAGGCAGCTGAAAGGTGACATGGACAGCCCCAGAGCAGGGAGAAAGGCAGCTGAGCAAGTGGCATCTGGAGCAGAGGCACCTGACAACACACCATGGGCCCTCCTTATTGCCCAGGCCACAGATGGCATGAGTTTACTAAAGGACCCACAGCTTGCAAGGAAAACTCAGGTGTTAAACAGCACTTGTACCCATAGACATGGCAGCTCATGGACCAGTTGCSGTCAACCCAGACAGCCACCACAGCAGCAGACAGCAGCTCCTTTACTTAAAGCTGGGCCATTATCCTCTGGTTGCATCTGCAGATTGGGTGTTTCCTTTCAGACCTCGCATTCCAGGGAGCGATGCCTGTTTTGTCCTCACTTCATTAGTTGATATAACAACAGATATTGTCTCTACCTACAAGTCCTCTGACTGTTGTGATTTGTAGTGTCACCTACAAGGCTGAAGGCAAGTATATCTAGCACTTACTCCAATTTCTCTCTCACTTTCCCTCTTTTGTTCTCCCTTCTCTCGTTTTTATATCACCTTCTCTCTCCTGATTTACCACTAACTGTGTTTTTGTGCATTTCTTCAGTCCCTAATTCTTGGCACCAAAATACTGCAGAATAATTTCAATGTCTCTTTCTTTTTACTCTTCCTCTCTAGAAGTAAAGATTTAGCTCTTGCGATTGCAGAGAAAGCTTGAAAAYGTGATACAAGTACAATGGAAAGACTGGAAGCCAAAAGGAAATCAATAGAAATCAAGAGGCGCCGTTCAAACAAGCAGCTGAGGAGAAAGACTCGTATGGCTGAGCGCAACGCATGAATCGGGTTTACAAACGTGAATTAAAAACAAAAAAAAAAAACACACTTTCAAGAAGGCGATCAAGGTTTTTTTGGGTTTTTGGTTTTTTTTGGCAATGATTTCCCCTACCCAGGACACCCAGCTCCCTTTGCTGTGCTTGCCCCAGTATCACACGCACAGGCCCAGGCAATAGGGATGCTCCTCTCCCCGAGGAGCGGGCGTTCCCACGCACCCAGCTCCGGAGGACGGGAAGGTCTGGGCACAGCGCGGTGAACAAGGGGAACCCCGGGGCAGCAGAGGGGAGCGCGGGGCACATGTCACCGCGGGTGACACTTGACAGCTCTGCGACATATGCTGCGTCCCGCTGCAGGACCGGGCTGCCCTCCGAATCAGCTGCCAGCCTGGCTCAACATGAGGTTAAACCCGCACTCAGGAGCCGGAAAGGAGAGAAGCAGCAGATGGAACCAATCAATTTGCCAGCCGAAAACCGATCAATTTGTGGGCACCCCTCCCCATCCAAAAGCAGGCTGGGAACAGGCCCCCAGCCGCTGCCTGCACACACAGAGATCAGTGGGCAGCCCATAATAAACCCTGAATGTATTTCCAGCCATAAAATGCTTGACATGCCTTCAGAGAGGCTGCTGAACCCCCTGATTTGCAGCTGGCACTCATTTTCCATTGCAGGTAGTAAAAAAGACTCCGCCRGAGCAGTGGGATATTTCTTCGCCCRGCTCTGCTCCCACCCCCCCAGCCCGATTATAGCAGGACTCTCACATCTCCTCCCTCTTCCTCTCCGCAGCTCCCCTTTCCCTTCGGAGCCGGCGCCGGAGCCGGTGTGGATGGCAAGATAACAAGCGAGGGTGACAATTTCAGGAAGTAGTTGGGCCTTGTAAATCCTGCCGGGGGCTTCCTTGGGGAGAGGAGCCATCCGGGGAGCGGGACATGCACGGGCTGGAGTCACGCCTGTTAGGGAGGTATTTGTTCTYCTGGCCCCCGCGGCCGAGCTGCGCCGTGGTCACATCCCTCGAGCGGGGATCTGGTTGCAGCAATAAAGTTGAGCAGGTCGGGTTCCTCGCTGGGCAGGAACGAGTTATTGATCAATGACACAAACGCTTCCCACCTTCCTCCCGCCTCCAGGGTGGATGTAACGGATATGGGGAGATAGGTGGGAAGGGAAGCACAGGAGATGCTCTCATCAGGAGCACGGTTGGGGAGAGGACATGGAGAGACTGAAAACAAACTGAGAAGAGCATGGATCTGTAGGTGTCTTAAGATGAGGGCTGCAGGTGGATGCAACTCCTTCTGTGGCTCAGCAAATRTTTCTGCAGACACAAGGGGACAGGATTAGTGTTTCTCCTGTTTGCTCAGAGGACAGCCTAGGATCCTGGTCTCTCTTCCCCACCTGCTGGCCAGGGCTTTAGGAGCTGCATGGTTCTTATGCACCCCAGATTCCAGTGCAGATGAGGATGGTTCCTGATGGGAACACCCAGCCATTCCCTTTCTGCAGGACATGTGCCCCTAAACTCACCAACACTTTGTTTACAAGCACATTCTAGCTGGAAGTTCAGGTGGAAAAAGTTTAGATGCTGAGGTTCATGCTCTATGGCTGTGGAGACAGCTTGATCCAGGGTGGAAGTCCCACCACAGCAGGGCAATATAAATGAAAACAACCTTCAAGGAACAGCATGGTCATTTCTAACATTGTACAGGATCTCCAGACCTTATTTCCTGTCCTTCAAGTGGCTGAGATCATTGGTGAACTGTCCTTCATGCCTGCTGGAGAAAGCTTTGGGGCATAGGCTGAGACCCTAACACCTCACTCCAAAGGCCCGGATGGTCAAGCTTCATCATGTTTGATCCTGGACAGGTATTGGACTGAGATTCATAATAGTAACACCACTAACAATCACGGTAATACTAATATAACACCGTACTCTTCCACCCAAGGAGCTCAAAGCTTTTTAAAGAGATTAAGTCTCACAGCATCTATCCCACTTCAAGGAAGTTATTTAGATAGCAGTAAAGCCTCCTCCTTTGAAGCCTCCCCACCTTCTTGAGTGCATCCCCCAAGGAGGAGGAGCACAACAGCTATTTGCAAGCATGCAATAACAGTCTACAACAATCTAGGCCAAGCAATGAAAGCAAATACCATATTAAAGGCAATCAGAGGGAGCATAGAGGAGATAATGCACCAGGACACTTGGCTTCGCCACTCATCTTTTAGGAAATATATTAGAGGACTTTCCACAATATTCATCATCAAGGGTCCCTGGTTCCAGCAGGAGCATGTTCTCTCATCCCACCCTGGGCACCCATCTCCTCCTGATTTGCAAAGCAGAGTCCTCCCTTGCCATGTCCCCTGTGTCGTTCAGCACATCCCAACTCCCACTCTGGACCAACTTGAGACACCAGGGACTTGGAGATGGAAAGTTCCATGGCTGTTCAAAATAGAGTTCCCCTTCCAGGGCACGTCAGCAATCTGTGTCAGTACAAGCCTGCAAGGAGCAAGCAGTCCCCAGGAATAAGCTACAACAGCAAAAATAGGTCGGTGATGACTGAAGCCTCCGCAAGCCCCTRCCTTTTCTTCTGTGGTCTTGTGGGAGTAAAAGCAGTTGTCAGCAGCCCAGCCTGAGCATCACCACCAGAAGCTGCTCCAGGGCTTAGATCCACAAGGTGCTTGCTCAGACAAGCCAAAATATTCCTGCTTTTCACCACAGGGTCTGGTCTCCGCTCCTGCCGACTCTGAGGAACACACAACTAGTTAGCAGCAGTGGTGTGAGGGGGTTCAAAAGGTCATATTGAAAAATGGCACTTTGTCAAAAACGTCATTGCAGCAGCATTTCATTGCAGTTTTCTTTAAATGAAAAATTTCAGAAGGAAGTGAAGTCAACATTTTATTCCACTGTGATTTGAAATTTTTCGGCTGCTGTTTTAAAGCAGCTCTTCCCCATGCCTAGACTCCTCACCTTCTTTCAGTATGTCATTTTTAGTTCAAAACAGAAGGTTTTGGCCATTCTTCAGAGAACGTATCTTTTCAGTAACATCATAGGAATCCACAACATTTCCTTCACTTGAAGAYGTGAAGAGGCAAAGTGAAAAATCTGAACTTTGCAGCTTTGATTCAGTGGATGGTCTTTTAAACTAAGCAGTTTTCAAAGAGCTACCAAGTGGTAGAAAAAGAAAGAAGAAAAATAAAAAGAAAAAAWATACAGGAATACATTAATATAATATATAGAAGAAAGGGAAGAAAAGGAATGAAAATGCAGTGGGGGGAAACAGCTTCAAAACACTAAATAATAATTTAAAAATCTCTAGAAAAAAAGGTGTTTCACTTCAAACTCAACTTGAAGATTTCAAATCCCATTTCTTGTGATTATTTCCGCCTCCACCTGTRTTATAGTCTCAATAGATACAAGTATTTATGCACTGTCCCAGYACTGAAATAAACCTTATTGTTCTGACCTCCAAGGTGGTGGGTGTTTCAGGAAGACTCCACAAATGGGTTAATCTCAGGTAGCACCACAAAAGTTCTTCCTCGGAGCTTCCCAGCCATGGAGGGTGAAGCTCCACAGAGGCTTCTTTACCTAAACTACCGGATCAGAACCTTGAGTCCTGCTAAAGAGGAAGAAAAAAGGTTCTGATTAGACCTATTCAAAGTATCTCAAGTGATGACAGCTGATTGCAAGGCCATTGTCACACAGGTGGGGCTAATTGAGCAGCTCTTGCTCAGTGAGTGATCCTTCGGAGTATAAAATAAAATAAAATAAAATAAAATAAAATAAAATAAAATAAAATAAAATAAAATAATACAATACTTTGGAGATCCTATTCTCATCCAGAGCAGCAGTGGCCTGATACAGGAGCATGGAGAGCCTTGCCTGATCACTGAGGTGGATCTCGCACGAACATTTGCATTTTCTTTGCCCCCCATGGCAGCATGAGAAGTTATGGGGACATTGGGTTTCTGCCCACCACTGCAAAGACACGGAATAGCATTCCTCTTTTGATGCTATGAGCTTGGGGAGAGGACAGCCGGTTGTACGGACTTTCCTGGGCTGGGTGGCTTGGGTGGGTGTAGCCATGTGAGCACGTTCCCAGCGTGAAGCTGGGCAGATGTGCTGGTACCAGCGTGACATTCCCCAGCTCCCTTCTCCTCCCCTTCGCTGCCCACAGCCTGGCCTCTCCGTGACTCCCATCCACGCCTGGATGCCGCTGCTTTTCACTGAACCCAGATGCAGTCCCTGGGTGGGCCAGGCTCCTCCACAGCCACCGGCAGAAGCCCAGAGATCAACACAGAACCAGGACAAAAATAAATCCTGCTTGTCCTGACCTGGCTCCCTGACTCCAGCCTGTCTGGGAGCTGCACATGCTGGGGAACTTCAGCTGACCTTCAGCTGCATCATCTCTGGCTAAGCAGAAAACATCCCTCTAAGATTCAGGGATCTCCAGAAAAATATCAATCTCCTCTGTTTTAGGTATGTGCTCCAGCAGCACCTCTTCTCTCATGCTTAAAAATGTGGCTTTTAGTGCGTGTTTGAGGCCATCTGGCTTCACCTCCCAGTCCTGCACCAACAACTAGAGCAAGCAGAAAGCCTTTTGCCTTCGGTGTTATGAGGAAAAGAGCTCTGAGAGGCAAGGGCAGCCCATGCCGGCCCCACGGACAACCCTCCCCCATCCCTGCCCTCTTGCCGTGTGGGGATGTGAGAGCAGGATCTCACCTAGGGCCCTGGAGACAGCCGCACRGCGAGGAAGCGGCGCCTGCCGCGCGCGTCAGGAATGATTTGATCAGCAAGAGAGATGAGCATCTCTAGCATTGACACCAGGGGACAGGCAGAGGAGAGTGCGAAAAAGCTCCTGATGGACAGCAGGGCTGCACGCACGGCGGCGGTGGAGACCTGGCGCTGGGAAGAGCAGCCCCCAGCCTGGGCACTGGTCTCTGCCGGACACAGAGGCCTTGTTGGCTGGAGAGACCATCCAGTGCTGTGCCCAGCTGGCCTTCCCTCAAACGCAGCCCCACGGCTCCCATCTGGCACAACAGTTCAAGAGCTGTTACTGCAGAACTGAGGGCTGGGAGAAGGCTCCGTGTGGACGGTGCCCACTTGAGCTCCCGTGAAGCACCTCTGAATGAGACTGATCACCACATGGARGCCTGCTCAGACCCTTCCTCACAGGCCCTACCATTGCCTGTCTTCCTCTGGGCTGTGGTCCTTTCTGACCTCAAAAATGTCCTTTAAAAGTGAATTTAGTGTTGGTGGAAGGTACTGGATTGACAGCCCTGGACAGAGCTGTATCTTATTTATCCCTGGAGCAGAAGAAGCAAGGGCAGTCGCAATGCAAGCTCATCCCCAACACACATGAGGTCTCTGAGTGTGCCAGGCCAGCTCAAGCCCAGACCACACAGTGCACACTGAGACCCCCCACACACGTGTGCTCCAAACCCCGTGGTGATCTGCCTGCTCCTGGCGCAGAGTCACCATCACCCGCAAGGTCCTTCCCTGGCCTCCTCTGCTCAGCAGTCCCCAGGGATGAGGATACCAGCTGCAAAAGGGTTGGATTGCAAACAAGCACAGTCCAAACCCTGCCATTACAGCACATCCTAAAGGACCGTGGACAAATTCTTTCCTCCTATCCAACCAGCCCTCTCAAGGTCTATTCTAACTCAAGGACTGTCATGGGAGACCTTTGCAATATCCCCTCTGYCAGGATGGTTCCCCTCCTTTAGGAGCCACAAAGTTTCTGAAGCTCTCAATACATCCTGCTCTCCTCTGCTCACTCATCTTCAGAACATTTTTTTTTTTGCCATCTGTTTGCCTTTATTTCCTTTGGGAATGATTCTTTTTATTTTTAGATTCCAGGGGCAAAACGTAACCAGGTGGCCGTGAGTGGGAGCGAGCCTCGCTTATCCTCTGCCTTAAAAAACAAACCCCAAACCATGAAAAAATATCAGCAGCAACCCCAAAACCTCCAACCAAGCAGATCAAGCCCAGGGAATCTGCAGAGGGCCACAGCATGGTGTGACCCCCACACCTACAGCCAAGCCCCTCCATTGAAACCCCACTTTTCCCCCCGGCATGCGAGCCTCAGCCATCCACTCTGCTGGTGTCTCCTTGCCTCTATTTATACTAAAGCCCTTGCAGAATAAAACATCCATGTAAAATCCAATTTCCTCTGAATCTCTCTCGGAGACGAGGCCCCGAGATTGAGTAGATAACCTCTGCAGTAATTGCCTGAACCACTCCTGTTTGCTGGAAAGGTGAGATCCATTTTTCAATTATCTATCTGCAGTGACAGCAGCGAGCAACGGAGCTAAGAGGAAGGAGAGAGAGAGAGAGAGAGAGAGAGAGGAAATCCAGCCAACAAGAGCCGTCTGTGTCAATCCTGGCAAACGGGAGGTACGATAGATGTGGTCACAGTTCCTGCCATCAATATCCTCTAATATAAATGTCAGCGATGCCATTTTACCCACAGTCATTTCCCACAATGCTGATTACATTATCGTATAATAGAGGGGCGCCAGCCGCACCGCTTTCTCTCCTAACCCTCCTCGCGGTAATGTGTCAATAGCCTGCCTCCATGAAACAAGTCAATTTTCTGCAGGCTTGGCAGCGGAATAAATCTGCCGACTATCTAGAGAGCCGCAGATATTTATACACACCGCGTCCTCTCGCGCGCGCTCGCCCGCTTTCTCCCGCCTCCCCCCTTCCCTCCCTGCGTGTGCAAGCAGAGATGTGTGTCCTCAGCAGAATTGAGTGATTTTCAGCCCAGACTCAATAAGAAGAGAATTTAGGGCAGTCCTACAGCTTGGCTTCCAGTAACAGCCCGACACGTTTATTTTCTTTAGCTTAACAGGAGAGAGAGAATTATGTTTAGATTTATATGACAAGGGCAGTTCTACCAAAACGCTCGTGCTAAGCGCGGTGCAGGAGGGAGGCAGGTGTGTGCATGGGTGGTGAAAGCCCTAGACGATCACCAGCAGTGAGGGATCATAGCACCCCATGGGTGACAAGAGGGGGTCCCTCTGGAGCTGGAAAAGCAGCTCTTATTTTACCCGACAGCTCCTTGCTTTCTCCGTGTCCAAATAAAATTGCGCTGGGAGTGGGAGGAGGGAGGCCACATTGTGCATTCCTGACAATGGATGAAGGTGGAGGCATCCGGTTCCTCTCTCTTGCCTCGTGCAGATGGATGCAGCAGAAGAGCTCCGGGGGACATGACATCTCAGGGCTGGAGCGATGCTCCTTCTCGTGGGGACATTCACAGGACACCTGCAGCCCGGTGCCACATGCACCCACACTCTGCTTGCTACCTCCCACCAGCRCAGAGGCAGCTCAGCCTCTCCGAGAGCCCCAGTGGCTCCCTCTGCCAGTCAGTGGCTGCCACTTCCAGGCCACATCTTGCTCCCCAGACAGGGATGAAAATGGTGGATTCTGCTCATACTGACCGAAGCAGGGATTCTGGCCTCTTCTGGAGACTAAGAGGTAATTCAGAAATGCTCTGCTGCCTCAGGACTGAGAGTCCTCACCTCCCCCAAGGTGATGGAGATGGTCTTATCAAGATTCCAAAGACACCCCCCCACAAGACACCAAAAATGCACCATTTGCCCTGAAAGGTCACTCTGCCAACTCTGTGCCACTGCCTTTGGCAGCTTTCAAAAAGCAGCTCTTAGAAAGGACAGCAGCCTCTTAAGAGGACCCCAAAGACCAGGTTCACCCCCTGGTCCTGCTTCTGTACCCCAGCCATAGTGAACATCATGTATCTCCTCGCCCTGCTCTGTTGTGACTTTGTTAAAGGCTATCTTCGTATTCTTTCCCACCAAGACACCCAGCTTCCCACCAGTCCCTGTACTTCTGGATGGGCTTTTACCAAGGTGCTGGCTGTTGCTTTCTGCCCTGACAGCTGTGTCAAAGATTGACAACAGCTTTACAAAACCAGAGGAAAGTGAGGCTTTGTGTCTTGATATAGGCTTTATTTAGAAATCAATGAAACCCACAGCTCCATCACACAAGCTCCAGCCCTCTTACCCCTCTCAGCCCTGTAATCTAGAAAAGACAGTTGCCCTGTTTGAGAAGGTTTGCTTCAGGTCTGTGCTTGGAAAGAATCTACCCATATTTGATAGGAAGAAATCTGTCTGGGATGGAAAAGGACTGAAGTTACTGGGGCTGCCTGGTCCAAGGGCTGTCAGAGCAAGTGGGAGCCCTGTCTGACACCATCAGTCTTCAGATAAATCCCAGATTTGGGCATGCCCTGGATCACAGCCCTCAGTGTTAGGATCTTGGGTCGTTCCRTCGGCAAGGCCAAGAACAAGCTGTGAAGGAGGGATATGCATTAAGGTATTTTTCTCCAAAGTGAGGAAGTGAGGCCCAACTCCAGGCTTCTGATTCAAATCCTTGTTTGCATATGTGCTATGTTGTTAAGGGAGCAAAGCTGGCAACGAGTTTCAGTTGCTTACAACCACACTGGCAGGGAAGACAAATGCAGAGCTTAAGATAAATGAGGCACTTCCAAGTGCGAGAAAGTCAATACTATAGAGACCTTCAAACTGGAGTCTGGGGAACAGCTCACAATTCAGCTTGCTGGTACAGGCAAGGAGACATCGCTGTCTSTATGCTGAGACCCTGTGCATCGTTTGCACCAGTGCATCCCAGTGGGATGCAAGACAGACATCCACAYGGGACTGGCCTTGAGCACAACTCCTTGCAGAGGTCTGTCAGGAGGGGTTGCCCCATGGGGCTCTTGAAGGAAATCAGAATAGCTGTGCGTAGCACCATACCATTAAAGAGACACTCAATGCATGTGCAGGACAGTCTCCAGYGTGAACAGGCAAGGAGCAAGAGGGATCCGAAAAGGGACCTGCCCAAAATTTTATCGGATTTCTTCCTCTCCCCTGCTGTGCTGCATGGAGCAGAGGCACCATCCACRTGGCCCTGCAAGAAGCACCGGCCCYRCCGTGCCCCTCATGTGCCATCGTGTGCCATCGCAGTGTGGCTCTGTGCAAGGCTGGACCAAACCTGGCTCTGTGTCGCACACGTGCTTCAACCAGCAGCTAAACAAAATGCAACCCGATCYGCTCCAGGAAAGCAAGGAGATGCTGCCCTTCCTTTTTCAATTATATCCAGGTCCAAGGTCAGYGACCTCTTTCCTTCTGCACTGCAGTATCTTGTCACACAAAACCCAGAGAGAAAGGGAATGTGATAAAGATGAAAGTGATGTGGCAGGCTCGTATGTGAAAACAATCACCCTTCAATTAAGTGTGATTGATTCCCCAAATCAGAGATGCATTCAGCTTCCAGCAGATAGATATCAAGGAAGGCCAGATGCTGGGGAATTCGGCACACATGCCTGAGCTAGAACATCACAAGGAAACAAAGAGGAGAAGGTTTCAAGCATCATGAAAAGGTACTATGAGGTGAGCTGGAGAGGGGCACAAAGCCGAGACAGGAAATTWCCCCCTCCTCTCCAAGCAAAAGCAGCAGCATGGCAGGTGAGCTGAGAAATAAGAGCTTTGTGCAGAGGACTGACAATCCTTTCAGACAGCTCTGCAGGGCAAGGGAGAGGCACCCTATTCTGCTGCTCCTGGGTGCTGTGGAAGGAGGAAAGACATGGGGCTTCCTGCATCGTTGTCCCGCTGTGGTCTTCCTTGACGGCTCCTAGCATCCTAGCACACGCAGTGCCCAGGAGATGGTCCAGGAAGAGGCAGCTTTGCTTCCAAAGGGAGGCCTGACCCTGCTGCCCGGTTCCCTCCTACTCAGGGAATTTGCCAGTTCATGGAGGCACTCCAACTTTCACCAGCAAAACTTTCTGGAGAAGGCCGAGCCTTAATCTTTCTTTCTGCTCCATTTCTCCTGCCTCTGAAACGGGAGTTGCTGTGTTTCTTTCCGCTGCACTCCGCATCCATCTTGTCTGCTTAGACGCTGACCCGGCTGGTGCCCTGGAGATGCAGAGCGGCTCCAGCAGCGAGGCCGGGCCTCCCAGGGGCTCCAGGCACTGCTGCAATCACAGCAAACTCATGAAGAATGAGAATTATCCACAACGCCACGTGGATGGGCCACAAGGACCCTCAGGAGCACAGCTGGAGTGAATGGAAGGAGATAAGAAACCTCTTTTCTCTCCAGGTCTGCTCAGCTCTGGGAAAGGAGCCTGGGCCATGTGCAAGTCTTCAGGCCGGCTAGGAAAAGGGAAGGAAACCTTTGCTTGTCAGGAATCTTAGCACCGGCGAGTGCATCTCTGTGGGGAATCAGATTGGAAAGTTGAAATGTCCGAAAGCAGGAGCGAGCAGTCGTCAAACGGCAAACTGCAGCTCCCCAGCAGAGGTGCAAAGTGACAACAGCAGCAAGAGGAACCCCCGCTTTGCCAGGGAAAGCGGAACTCTCAGTGGGATGTTCTGGCCACATTTTAAAATGAAACGCACTGCTTTGCTTGGGAATATTGATCTGGAATGATTTGTATTGTAATCAGGAGAAGYAAAGCAACAATAATTAAAAAACTTTGCCAAACTAAATATTTCCATCAGAAAAAGCTTGATGTTGGAGAAATCACATTTTCCACCATAAGAAATTCTTATGTAAAATAGACCAGCTCATTTCTTTTAGGTATATTCAGACTTCAATCTTATATTTTTCTTGGTACTATTTCTGCTAAAAATACCCTTGGACTTTTTCTCAGAAGGCAGAGCCTCCCATGTAACACTAGAAGCCAGGACACAAGGCTTTTAATGAAAACACACGATGCTTCAAAGGAGACAACACTATACACAGCCTGTGCATTGCAGTTCTATAGACCGGAAGACAGGGAAGAATTTGGTGGATGCAATAACTTGATGCCTTATTTACAGCACGAAGCTGCGGAGCCGTGATGGGCTGCCGAGCTCTGGTTGCCGTTTTGCAATCTATGCCTGCACTCAGCGAAATAAAAACATGGGAGACAGGCTATGCTGGTGCCATCTCCTCTCCAAAGGACATCTCCAAGATGGGCTATTTTCACCTGCCTGGGCATCTCCATGCACTACTGTATCCAAGCATCTTTCCCCCTTGCCCGCTTGYGCTTCCCATATGGAAACACAGTGCAGACTCAGGGCCGTTGGAGCAGCAGGACTCACAGGCAGGGCACATTGCACCGGGAATAAAACCCCTCCAGCTTTGGGAACCTGTGCTTTYCCTTGCATATCCCAAAGCCCCGACATGCAGCCGCTCCGCTCGGAGCYGAGACACAAAGGTGCCTCGCACAAGCCCTGCAGGCACAGCTGACTGAACGTCACGATCCCCAGCGTGTCTGTGGAACTCTCTCGCTGAGCACCTTCCCYGTAGCATTCCCGCACCGCACCCCTGGGAGCAAGTTCCTGCCGCATCCCTCCTGCCATCACAGGGCTGCAGGGATGGAGGCTGATGTGAGGGCTTAATTAATCAGTTAATTAAGCCCAAACATTTTAACCCTCCAAATCCCCACTGAACTCTAGTTTGGCAGTTTTTTCATTAGCGGAAGTTTTGTTTGCGAGTGAACTTGGATGATTTGCATTTTCTCCCAGGACCAAAGCAAAATATAATGTTGTTATTAGTGTATTTTTGTGTACGTGTGTGGTGGCCTGTGTTAGGAACCAGCTCTGCTCAGACCTGATTGCTTGTGCAGTCTCCAGCCTTCCTTGGATCATTCTTTATACTGGCCTGGTAAAGCTCCCTTATCCTCCCTCTGCACAGGAGCAGATGCTCCCCCAAATGCTCAGCTCAGGTTGACTCAGGGCACTGAGACATGCGATAGCAGGCAGCAAAGGGAGGGTAAGACAACCAAAGGTCTCAGACTTTCATGTCTTTCTTGGAAAGGATCCTATCACACCTGCTCCTCACCCCTTGTTCTACCTGCAGCTCCTACCTTGAGACGAGGCCAGGAGCTGGGCTCAGGTGCCCAAGCTCCAGCTAGGACCACCTGGGAGAAGAACCTCTTGGCAACTGGGAGGATTCACGGCTCCAGATCCTGAGCACCACGTCAGGGCTGTCACTCTGCTGGTGCACAAGGCTCTTCCCTGGGTTTTTACAGTGCATCTCTGTGCCACTTGGCTACAGTAATGAAGCCCCACCTAATTGCTACTCGATAAACTCCAGTTAAATTAACAGCTCCATCCGATGAGCTCCAACATCTGCTGTTCATCAAGCAGCCTCTTCTCCCCCTCCTCCTCCCCGCGTCTCTTCAAATCCCGATGCTCCCAAATCCAGCCCAGTGGGTCCCGGCTGAACAGGCTRTGAAGGTCGTGCTAGGAGCCTTAATGCAGCGAGGAGGTTTTGTGCTGTGCAGAGGATCTGTGTGGGTCAGGCCAAGGGGGCCGGCTGTGTGTGTGCGGGAAGGAATGGGTGTGCGGGTATACGGGTGTGCAAGCTCTGCGACTGGAGTGCGACTGACTGTAGCTGCGATCCGCCTGTAACGGCATGTGGAGGAGCTGGGGAAGAGGGCACATGAGTCACACTGTGGGCACACGCAGGGGCACCAGCCTCATGTGGGCTCTGTGCTCCCTGGACTTGCAGTTTCTGCAGGCTCAGTGCGGCATCGCCCCAAAGAACAAGACCCAAACCTGGGTTTTGCAGGCAGATTCATTCCGTGTCTATGCACAGACGTGTGTACACGTATATGAAAGCCTCGTGTACGTTGTCCCCTTCAATAGCTCCAGAGAAGGAAGGTCACCTCTCCAATCCTGAGGTTAACAGGGTCATGCTTCACTTGTGGAAAAAAAAAACTCTAAAATTAAGCCTCAGTCTTGCAGAAAGGCAGGCCATACAAACCACTAAAAAAAGGTCAAAGATATTATCAGCTCCTAATCCAATTAGATACTGATTGTGTGGAAATGCAGCACAGCCGCACGGCTAGAGCGATGCTCAGGAAAATGAACATCCCCCCAACCCAGCTGGAGATCGAGGGGGCTCCGAGCGCTGGAGCAGCCTTATGAGCGATTATGCCACTGCCTGGGGAGCGCTGGCTGCGGGAAGAGCGCTGCGGCTGTGTCCCCGGCGCTGCTTTCCCGGGGCGGAGCGTACCTGATGGGTGACATTGCCCTGCTGGCGAAGGAGGCCGACAAATGTGTCACCATCTCTTCTTTTAAATAGAAAATGAAGAAGAGGAGGAGGAAACAAGAATTTCTGTGTGAGACTGAAATTAGTGATGCAGCAGCTTGACTTGTAGGGAAATTTCCAGCAAAACAGTTTTTTAATGGAAAATATTCTGGTAAAACCAGAGTTTCCACGGGGAAATAACATTTTTGCAGTTTACATTTTGCAGATTTTTTTTTTCTTTTTGATGGAGGAGAAAGGAATCCATTCAGGAAAAAGCAGCAAACCTTAAGGAGGTTTCCTACTAGTGATGCTTTGGAAGAAAAAGCTTTCAGCAGGGTACACATCTAGCTGGTTTTAGTCTGGAACTTGATTGCTTTATTAAGGGGATTATGCTATACAGTCCTGGGATACCAGGGGAATGGATTTGCTCCCTTAGCAGGTGGTCTGACTTTGAGCAAAGAGATCTTGTATGTTGGATCCTGTCTGAAAGAGATATGGAAATTACCTCCCATGCCTTCRTGTCCCTTGTCTCCAGACAAGAAGGTCTTTGAATTTGCTTTTAAATAATAGGGCTGAGCCACAGCCCGTTTCTTTTCCTAAGATAGGCACCCTGCATGTCTTGCTGTAGCAGACCTCAATTTCATGTAAATGTGAATGATGCTTTGGGGTCATTTTTTTTTACCTGGAAAAGGGAGAGAGGTCTGATCAAGACAGGTGCTGACTTGGTGCAAATCCCAGTGTACTGAGGACCGGGTTTCTTTATAGATGTTGGCTAAGGGTCCATGGGGAGAACGTTCCCCTCTGCCATTTGCAGCTCTCCCTTCCTGAAGAGAGCATTAGCGTGGCTGCTCACAAAAGGTGATGGATTTAAACCTTTTTCCCTGTGTCTTACAATCTCCCATGCCCGGCTGCACAGAGCCAGACAGCTTTGCAATAACGAGCTGGGCAGCTCTATGGATTTCCAGGGTTGCTGTTTGGCTGCAATGACGTTCTGGTTGCAGCTGCTGCCTTAGCAGAGCAAACACGTTCACCCAGGGCCATGCAGAGGGGCCGGGGGGACGGGTGACCCCAGGGCGGGGGTCCCAAGTCCTGGCCGAATGCAGTAGAGGCCGAGGCAGGACGAGAGGGCAGRGGTGCTGTTGGAGCTGGGAACTAAATAACCTCCAGGAAAACCCTCCGGATCCTAGGTGGGATTGCCCTTAGCTGCCCTTAGCTGCTTGCCAAGAGTGTCTAGCATTGCAGGAGTCAAGCGATCTGGAGGCTGAGTGCCCACAGCAGCCCTTGTCTCTGACACGTGTTTGCTGCCAGACCTTGGGAGGGTGACACGTCGCTTTCCCCTTCAAATTTTCACTCTGAGAGCAGCTCTTTGGCCAGGCAGTAGCATTCGGGGTCTGTGCTTTGAGTTTGCATCAGCCGAACATCTGGGCTGAAGGGTTTAGCCACGCAGGAATAGCCACCGCGTGCGCTTGTAAAGGGCATCTCTTACAGCGCATTAACCCCACGCGGACGTGTGTGCACGGGATTAAGAGGCTGTAATCGCATTCAGCTCGGTGGGCTTCGGAAAGAGAAATCAGATGAAGGCTGTGAACAAGGGCGTCCCCGTGGGGGCTTAACGTGGTTTGGCTAATCCACTTGGAGTGTAAACGGTTTGCCCGACTTCATCGTGCCTGCGAGGGAGTACGGCCAGGCTGGCAGTGAGGGCACGAGCGCCTGAGGCTTCAGCAAGCGGAGTGAGCACTCCTGGGGCTGCTGCTGGGGTCTTGGTCCCTTGAAGTCCATCCCTCCCCATTCCCCATGCAGTGGGATCCTCCTCTGGAGGATAAATGGGGGAAAGCGCTGTGGCCGCTGCCACGGTAGAAAGCTCTTACTTGCTTAAGTGGAAGCAAGAGGAGGAGATGTTGGTAAATAGGCTACTATTAGCACCTGGTGTCACTCCATTAATTTCACAGAATAAATCTCTGCTCTCTTCTTCCTCCCATGGCCTGAGCTGGAGGSTGTCTGCTGGGCTCAAAGGGAGGACCCAGCATGAGATGAGGGCTTAGCCTCCCTGGGAAGCTTGGATGGCACAGTTGCTCTCACTTCACTTTGCAGAGGTCATCAGCAGGTGATTAGCCAAAAAAAATGGGCTAATTTGGTGGTATTTGCTACCTTCTTCCCACCCCTAGAAGAAGACACAGATGCCTTTCAGACAGCATCTATCTGGCTGTTCCCACTCCAGGAGCGAGCACCCAGCTCTCCATCAACATCCGCATCTTCACAGCAAGGACAAAGCCCACAGAAAGGACAGGAAGAGCTGCTGGCCCTGTCCCCAGGAAGGTGCAGGGCTGGCAGGGCCCTGGCTGTGTCTCCCAGACCAGGCCACTCCATATCTGCTGAYAGAGAGCAGAGATTCAGGCAGGAGCACAAAGACCCCAGGGCTGAAATGGTCAGACTCAAGGATATGGAGCATTTTCCTCCCACMAAAGTGGCAAAAGCTCCATCCCTGTCTCCAGCTCGTTGACCTGCCCTCAGGAGGATGAGGTGACTTTGCCAGTGCTGTAAAGAGGGAGCTCGTAATCTCTAACCAGCCTCACTACCCAAAGTCCACAGCAATTCTCCAGTGTAACAAGAAACATGCACCCTTAAAGCGTTGGGTTTGTGATTGCTTTTTAAAAAACAGGCTGTGATAAATCTAAGGATCTTTCCCCAGTGCTTGGTAAATGTAGCTACCACAGGCTCCGTGTGCTCAGTGACGTCGATGTCTGCATATCATGATGAAGTTTCTTGACAATGCTTAATGTGAAGGGTTTATTATATATGCTTTTCTACTCCCCTGGGCTTCCTGGCCTCTAGTCACTTCCCTCCTTCTCGATATTTTGCAGATTCTTAGGATGTGTGAGTGTTTCCTTAGAGCACCAAGCACAGTCGTGCTGAGGGACAAGTAGGAAGGGTGGCAATAGCAGAGTCACYCCGGACTAGGGTAAGAGCACAAGCATCTTTTGTGGCTCGGATACTCTCATGMATCTCCCAGTCACAGCCCCACAGCCAGTCCTGGTGGCAGAGCAGGTGATGGAAAGCACGACCTAGGGCCATTCCAACCAAGGGAGCTCTTGGGACCATCACCATTTAATCCAACAAAGGCACATCCAGAGGTGGCAAAGTGAGATGGAGGATGAGAGGCAACAGTAGATGCTTCAATTTCAGCTGCGCCTGGTCCCGTGGGAAGCCAGAGAGAAGGTGAGAAGAGACCATGCTCTGGCATGCGTCCCTCACACCCCSCTTCCCACCGACTCTGGGGCAGCTGCAACATTCACCACTTTCCCAGCACTCACCCAAGAGGGAATAACGATAATAAAAACAAAATTAGAACAACTCCCTTCCCTGAACTGGGGGGTGTGGGAAGGGAACGAGCTCTTGGGAACGGCTTGGATTTCACAGTCTCTCCTGGCAAACGTGACTTTTCAGAGAGAAAGTCGCCTCCATCGGCTTCTCCTTTGTGTCTGCAGAAATGGGGTCCTCTCTCAGCCTCTCGCTTGTCATTGGATCTTTGTCTGAGTGGCTGCAGTCCTGCYGGTTCTTCCATTTAATAGAGGCAGATTTGCTGGCCCTGCTGCCGGCTCCATTTTCCCAGCCTCGCTGCAGCTCCTTGCCTCACTTACAGAAAACATAGCATAGCCCCCCCGCTCCCCACCAATAACCCAAAGCTTGAAACCTTTTCTTCTCACTTGGTACTTCATTACTGTGATTGGTCTTTATTGATTGACAGAGCTGCTTTTGCGAGGCCCCAGGACCCTTGGAGAATTGCAAGCGGCCGGCCCGTGCTGCCCGTGCACACACGCACGTGCTCTCCCACGCTCCAGCCACCATCTCCGGCACAAGGCGATTGCCCAGACTGTTATAAATTATGGCAAAATGTGTTTTTCTCTGCACACCAAGGGCAGGTCGTGGTTATCAGGGAGTCGCTGCATGTGGGGCACGGTGCTACATTAGTGGCACCAAGGCCCTAGCTGATGTCGGATTTCCTTCTCCTCTTGGAAAGGTCTTTGCTTCCTCCAAATGCAAGGCGGGTTCTTCTGTTACAAGGATGACCATAGTTTTCCAGGGATGGTCACAGGGGATCATGTACCTGAGTCCTAAGAAACCTGCCTCTGAGCCCAGCATTCAAACCTATCCGTGCCCTACAAGCAGACCCAGGACAACCTGCGCTCCCCAAGCACCCCGAGCCCCRTTGTGGAGACCCAAGTGTTTGTGAGCAGGCCAGATTTCAGCTCCTTCCTCTTCTGGGAACTCAAGGATTCATTCCACAGCAGCAAGAACTCCAGGGATTTAAAACCTTGCCCAGACTCCAGGGATTTAAAGCCCTGCTATTTTGAGGCAGGAGCAGCAAGCTGGGGAGCCCCAGAGAGTAAATCATCCTTTTTCCCACTCTAAAATTCTCGCTATGAACACACGCAAAGCCAATTAAGCACAGTGCAATGGTCAGGCTTGTTAATAGCAGGGCTCGGCTGGGTYCGTTCCTGGCTGCCAGCAGGCAGGAGCAGGGTGGAGGACCCRGCGAGGCACTGAAACCGCCCAGCACAACAAAGCTCTGGCAATCTTCCTGCTCCCTCTTGATAGGATTTAGGAGGACAACARCTCCCAGCAGCCAGATCTCCCGAGGTGGTCCAGAGGATGTGCCTGCCTGCCCTGCATCTTCAATCAAACCCACGGATACTTTYGTCTCCTGACTTTCTGAGGGCACATTGCTCGAGAAGTCAGAGACAAAATGCAACTGTCAGAAGACAGATCTGRGCTGTGATGTATGGGGCAGCGAGATGGGCTGCTGCTTGTTATCCCGCGCCCTGCCTCGGCAGCAGACACAGGGACGGAGCAGTAAGGCGCTTCCAGCCGGCAGGCAGATCGCAGGGAGCCAAGCCATAAGGAAAAATGGACTGAAAGGATCACTTGTAAAGGTGAGGAGAGCACTGGCTATTAACCTGCTGCAGACACTGATTAAAGAGGCCCTATCCTATAGATTACATTCAAGGTTTTCTAGTCACACTAGGAAGAGCAATAATTCGTAACCTGGGGCTTCCAGTGCAATTTCSAAGTGTTTTGAATTTTAAAGCAAATCTTTTCTCTCCTTCCAGTAGGAAGGAAGGCTCTTGGTCTGCCCCAGCAGTTCCAACCTGGCCCTGACTTGGGTCAGACCTGCCCTTCAGCACCGCTCAGCCAAGGGACTTAGCACAGACATAGGCTGGAGCTGGCTTAGCTGTTAACTAAAGCAGCAGCTTAAAAGCAGGGGACACGAGMTGAGTGCTTTAGCAAGGCAGGCGGAATGTCCCTCACCTGCACCACCATGTCAGTGCTGCTTTTCCTTCCCAACTGCCCCACTGCACTTGGCAGTGGTCTGGGATCCTTCCCCAGCTCCAGGGCACCAGCTCCAGGGAAACTCTCTTCCTCAGGAGCAGCATTTTTTGGCTGCTCCTACCACCGACATTCTCGGGCCAGGCAACTCCCATTTCCCATCCCATCCTCTCAGCAGCAATTTCCAACTCGGGGTCACAGAGCTATTCCCATCTCCTTGATGGGCAATTAAAAGCAAAGCTGACCCAGCTGGCTCTCTTTTGGTCTGTGGAGTTTGTGCTTCTTGGCTGGGAAATTGGAGGAATCATTAAACTGGAAAATGTGATGTTTGGTGGAGAAGAGGAAGGAGGAGCCCTTGGCCCTTTCTGCTTCTTGATCCTGCTTTGGGATTGGGGCTGTACAATCCGCAGAGGAGAGGCAGCCTGCGGAGGCAGCACCACTGTTCTCACCTCTCCCTGTTCCCTTACCCGGATCACCAGCTTGGAGCTTCCCAGACAGCTAATCCGGGGTATTTCCATCTCAGACCAGATTATCGAGAGCCAAGTCAACTCCATCCAAGGACTCATGGTGTCTGTAAGGGTAACATCAGCCCTGGGGGAGCACAGGAGCAAACCCACAGCATGTTCCCTTGCAAAGGGTTTCATGACYGCTCTGAGTCTCCGGGGACACCAAAAAAAGCCTGACCTGAAGCCATGCTCCCATCCCTCATGGTGCTTCTGCAGCAGGAYATGTTTTTGCCGGCATTTTAGAGCCTAACTGACCTGGATCCCCGTGCTCCCCRTGCGAGTGCATGTCCCCAGCTGGCCAAACCTGCAAGTGTCACCTGCCGGGGATCCTGCTGGAGAAGAGTCTTGCCCCAGGGTGGCAGTGGGGAATGATCCACGTCCAAGTGCTCTCCTGCTCACCAAATCCCAACCTAGGTCACACTGGCACCTCACAGTAGATGGAAGCATGGGCCCAGGACACAGCCGGGTTAGGGCAGTACCTGCGTGATGTTCTGGATGCTCTGGATGGCCATTAGCTCCTCCTTCCCTGCCAGGGCCCAGCAGCAGCCCTGAGGTCCCATCCAGGTGCACAGGGGCCAGGAGAGGAGCTCCCAGCACAGGGTGCAGTGCAAGGGGCAGAGCTATCGGGACTGCACATCTGGACCTCTGTGTCCAGGATGCTCTTCCCCACAGAAAGGCCATCCTTGTGCTGTGTCTTCACTTGCAGGAAAGACTCCTTCCCTTTGTCTCCTTTTCCTTTTTCCATCTCTAACTTAAAGCAGCGATTAGGATGACTCAAGTGAGCAAAGATCCCATGACTGTTTCCCCAAGAGCCAGGATATTAGTCCTTGTATCCTGGCCATATTCCAGCTTGGGAAATTACCTTCTGCCTCCCTAAATGCCCCCTGTGGTTTCAATTGGATACAGGCTCCTTCGCTCTCTCAACAAAACTGCTGTGCGGGGTTGCTGTTTGCGGTTAAGCAGCTGCTATCAGAGGTGGGTGATGGGATTTATCCCTGGGGTGCTGGGGTCAGAGCCAGGAGAGAGCAGGGAGCGCCGCCTGCCCAGCCTCTGGCACTGCATCCTCATCCAGGGGCTGCTTTCCCATCCAAAACAGGGCTCCTCTGCCCCTCCGTGCTTTTTTGCCAGCCTCAGACCCCTGCGCTGTCCCACGAATGGTGGAGAGAACAAAACCAAACCCTCTTTCCAAGCTCCCATGGTGGAAAAGGCATCGACACCAGCCCCTCTCCAGCATCACCCAGCGCCAGCAATGCAGAGTGAATCCCGGGAGCCAGCAGCCCTGGGATGGAAACCACGGAGCTCTCCAGGCTGGAGTTGTTCAACCTCAAGTTAAAAATGCAATGCTGTCAAGCAGCCAGATTTTTTTTGTTGTTGCCATTGTCAGAATCTATACAAGCAAATTGCTCTGCTGTCGGAATACAACTGGAGAGAGAGAGAGGGAGAAATCCCCTGCCCAGGCTGTTTGGAGACATACCTGGAATAGTGTGAGTGGCGTGGCCAGCTCGCTGACACCCGCTGACGTCTGCGGAATAATAATAGATAAATAAATAAATAAATAAAACCAGAAAAAAATCCTCAAAGTTATTTAGTAGATGTGATCTGTGGATAAAATATAATGTACTGTGAAAAGTGGGAACAAGAATGGCCTTCAGTGAGGCATTGTGGAGGAAACCTTGCATCTATCTGTATATGTGTCAAAGGGAAGTATATACATACATTCATATATGCTTTTATATATATTTGTATGTACACGCAAGCATATGTGAAGATATATACAATATCTGTRTACACATACACAGCCAAATGTGTAAAACATTTACGTGTTGCACGTGTGCATATATGAAAACGTGCGTACATGTGTGTTGTCGTGCCATGGACAGGAGACGGGCCAGGAGCGGTGACACTCAGGTCCCCAAGCAGAAAGTGGCTGGGCCCGGGGACAGGCAGCCGGCCTGGGCTCCATCTCCTCTCCATGAATCATAGCGAATGGACGAGGATCAGTGCCGATGTCAGCTCCAGTGCCAGCTCTTCTCCTCCGGCTCCGATTGCCTCTGCTCCCCGCCTCCCCTCTCCGCTGCCCCCCTTTCCTCTCCCAGCAGGATGACATCCATCCATCATGGGCATTTTAAGTGCTGGCATCTCACTGAGGCTGTCAGCCGGCCCCTTTGCTCGGCACRGCGGCTTGGGGCGGCCGTTCCCGTTTGGAGCCTGTAATCCTCCGATTCGGGTTAGTTCCACTCGGCTTCACRGAGCGCCAAACCCGGGCAGCCCGATGGGACCACAGTAAGTTATAGCGAAGAATAAAGAGAGGGCTTGCTCTGATAACTCTGGCTGCAGACATGGGGGTATTTGGATGCACTCACAGGGGTGAATGATGTAGCCTGCCAGAGGGACATCCCCCTCCTGTCTTTACCCCTCTCGACRCCGAACCTGGCAAGGCAAGGACTCTGGGTCCCATCTCAGAGACACCAGGTGTAAATCTGGAATTAACTCCCCTGACTTCAGTGGAATTACTCCAGATTTATGGCTGTGAAACTGAGCTCGGGATCTGGCCCAAGCTGAARTCCAACGGGTGTAAACTGAGCTCCAGCAACCTGGCCCCACGGCCCGCCTCGGCTGCAAAATATTGCGCCATAAGAAGGGGATTGGAGACAGGGTTACTTAGGAAAATCAGTGCGAGGTGCCAGGGAAAAGTCATGTTACTGCCTCACTATCCCTTTACCACGGGGCCGGCATTCCTCGGAGGTCTGCCTGTATTTCATCCCGTCAAATGACCACGTCCTGATGTCAGACGTGCTCTTCAGAGCGCGCAGGCTGTACRGCTGCGGGTACCACTGAGGGCAGGGCTGCCTCCCGGCCCCAGCGCCTCTCTCCTCCCTCATCTATGGGCAGCAGAGCCCCTCGGACCCCCTCGGCTGCCCGGAGGAGCCACACAGGTTGCCCACGCTGGCCTCACGGATGCCCGCGCTGCAGCGAGCGCTCCGGCTGCCATCGTGGCTAACGGAGCCCGGCGAGATGCCCCAGCTGCCTTCCCAAGCCCGATATGTCATGCACGGCTACTCAGGTTTAAACGGGGAGTTAGAGGAGAGGCTTATTTTAGAAGCAAGTTGTGTTTGCAGCGTTGCTTAGGTAAAGCGAAGGCGGGAGAGAGGCAGGGAGATTATCTAATGGGAAACCCCCAGAGCCCAGACCCAAGTATAGGGCTAATTTTAGAGGTCTGAATCCACAGGAGCAGAGACAAGCACCTATGTGCAGGCACTGTCTCCAGGTGAGGACGGACCCCATCCCAGGGGCTGCCAAAGGCAGCAAGCACAAGGTGGTTTATTCCATTCCCTTAGGAAAGGTGCATGGAGCAAGTGTTGGGTGTAGCCAGCGCTGCCCCCCTGGTTTCACGGAGCCAGCAGCCCGGGTGACCGGATCACCCTGCTTTTCTTGCAGGGCATCAGCAGAGCAGCGCCTGCCAGGGCTACGCGTGCCTGCGCGCGCCTTCCCTGCAAGCTGCCAGCCTGCTGATCTATAAGCTAATCCCACCCCGGGCTGATCTATAACTAATTCACTTACAACACAATTGCAATATTGATTCCCAAACTGCTTTGCAGACAGTGCTAAAACGCGTGTGTGTGTGCAGCAGGGGACAAGGGAGCTGGCTGACAGAAAGCCACCGCACAAGGAGGGTATGGGTCAGTGCCAGCTCTTCACAGGGGAGACCCGAGCGTGCCGCAGAAGCAGTTTTGGGCRCTGCCTTTTCAGGGAAAGGAATCAGGTGCCTCCTTTTGTCTCCCCTGCTGCAAAGGTCCAAGCTGGCCGGCACACCAGTGCACTCACCATTCTTGCACCAGAAGAGCAAGGCCTGGACAGGATGCCTTTTGACTGTCCCCAGCAACCCGGGAAAGCATCCCTGGCACCATACTCAATGCCATAGGAATCATGCAGTGCGCAGCCACGGGCAGAGTAGAACTGGAGACAAAGCATAYGAGCAACGAGAGACTTTTTCAAGGTCATGCCTGCCAATGAGGGAGGYAAGGAAAAGGCTGTTATCTCCAGCCTGCCCCAGTCCAAATGAGTGTTAGCTGGAGCAAGAGCGGTTCTTTGTGTCCCCCAGCACACTGTGATTGTCCCCGCCCTGGCACACCAGGAGCCCCTGCCCTATACGAACTGACCAGACCTCGGTGCCACAGATGGGCCAACCTGAGCCTTGGGCCTTGGCAGCAGATGTTGCTCAAATCTAGCTGCTTTGAGGGCATTTGCAGCTACAAAACCCAGCATAGCCTGGGAGATGTGMAGCCAGGACCTTCCTAGACCCCAGGGCAAGCACAGGCTCTCTGTGCATTGCCCTGGCACCAGCTGCTCTGCAGAGCACAGGGAGAGGCCTCGAGGGGAAGCACCAAGTGTGAGAGGCACCCAGCTTCCACGCTTCCTCCCAAAGCTTCCCCCATTTACACCAGCAAAGCTTGAGAAGGCTGAAACTGATGGGGAAAAAAAACAAGCCCCCCGCTTCGGTCAGTGGTCTCCGAGAGCTGCTCTTCATCCTGGGAGCCGCATCTGAAAGGTTGATTTATGCGACACAAAGTAAAGACGACATATTTAATGACAAATGGAAATGTCATATTGATCCTATGGACAAGCTGTGAAATACTGTTGTACACAGGCTGTTGCAGAGCTCACTGAGCGGGTGGAGGAGCTGCAAGGGGGGCAGTCAATACGGGGAGCACAGTGCCCCCGGGTGTTCACACACCCCACCAGCACGCTGGGTTGGAAACCAGCAGAGAGCATCACAAAGGACTTCCCAGTCTATCAGCCGGGGAATTACTATTTGTAGGGTGTCTGCAAGCATGCACTTGCAGTGTGCACTTCATCTGGGAGAAGGATACAGTCAGAGCTAGCACTCGAGTAGGATATCTTACATTGGAAATGGCAAGATGCCCCGGAAATAATGGAAAAATGCTGCTGCTGCCTCAGAAAACTGTGGCATCCTTTGGAAAAGGAGGGTCACCACCACACAGCCACCGGGATCCATTGCTTTGTGGTATCAAATGCTTGGTAGGAGGCGAGTTCCACTTGGAGAGAGCACAACAGAGGGGAAAAGTGATCTTAAACTGGCAAAAATAGAGCATCGGCCTCATATAATTTCTCTGAAAACAAGATTTATTGAAGTTCTGTCTGTGGAAATCGCTGTAGTGTGGAACATTCAACGTATAGATTCAATCACTGACTCGTACCCTACTACATTTTTCATTAGGAAAAATATTGGCTGAGAAAGTTTGACCTCATAATCTCTGCATTTTAAACAATAACCAAGGAAAACAAAAGTGATAGACTAAAGAAATCTCTTCCCCTACTGCAGTTCCCCAGTCAGGAGCTAAAAATCCCTGCTGGAAGAGCAGGTCTGAGCTATCCACCAGGACCCTGTGCGTCCCAGTCCCTCAAGACTGGAGAGAAGTGGCTCCCTTYGGGCACATTTACCCACAGGGTCTCCAGAGTAGGCTCAGGGCACACTGGTACTCACTTAAGGACTGAGCCGTGCAGGCTCTGCACTCAGAGCAAGCAGGGTTTGCAGAAAGGATGACAACATTTAAGGGTTTGGTTCTCACTGTAATTCAGGGACCTGAGCAGGGACAGCCTAAAGGCCTAAAGTGTTCACCCCAAATGGCCACTGCAGGGCAAAGCAAAGACAACCTACATCTGAGACCCAAGTTCTCCCTGCTCTGTTATAAGATCTCCTATCCCTACAAGTATCACAGGGTTAAGAGAGGACATGCATATGGACAGATGCCTACTTTGAGGAGCTGTGGTCTCCACCTTCAATTTGGCCACCACAGCCCTGTCATCTCTCCAGCACCACACAAGGGATGGTTGGCTTCTCAGCTGGCTGCCTCACCACTGCCTCTTTCAAATTAATTCCAGGTTTACAGTCTAAATAAATTTACCCCCATCGATTAGAAGTTCCCAGAGCTTTTAATGTCAGTGTCATAATCAGATATCAGAATGGATTTGCCTTTCTAAATCACAGCTCCAAAAAGCTGTGGCTCTGAAGTGCTCTCTATTTTATGTGTGACCCAATTAGAGACCACCACACATCAGGCCTTGATCTGCTTGCCTACAGCCTGCTTTATACCCTCTGCTTGTTGGCAGTCTTCATAACTGAAAGTAGATCTCATCGTGGCCTTCATCCCTCCATACTCACCACCACCTGCACCCCTTAGTTGCCTTTTGGCAACCATATTCCTCCCCAGCTCACAGCAAAAGGCAAATTCAAGAAAGACAGAGGCAGGCAGTGTTTCTCTTTCCTTCAATCATGCATCACMCATGCAAGATAAGAGGCCTTCAAGCCATTTGCAGAGAGGAGCACAGATGAGGAAACAGCAATTCCCAGCACCAAGGCCCACTCAAGATCTTATACCTGTGGGAAGTCTCTCTGTCAACTCAGATGCAAAATTGAGAGGATCCAGGTATTCTGAGCAATACAAAAGCATCTGAAGAGGAGAGGTGAGAGGACTTTGGTCCCAAGCGTGACTGAATGAAACCCTTTGACCGTGAGAAGCAGCTTGACAAGCTGCCTACCTGGTCTGTATTAACTGGGGTAGACATCARCTTTATAGGGCAGTTTTGCATCTTCTGCTTTCTCGTTGCAGATCTTGGGGGCACTTTCTGACCATTCATCTGATACCAGGGAGAGAATTCCTCTCCACCCCCTCTCCTGCACTCAGTATATCCCTTGCAACTTCTTCCAAAATCCTTTGGTTTGATTTCCAAGTTCTGACACAGCCATTAGTTACAAAGAGCGATTAGTTTGGTTGTTGTCRTTAAGTCATTTTTTAAATGGCTCCAGGCGGCATCAGAGAACAAAGAAACAAAATACCCGTGAAGAGAGTTAATCACAAATTACTAATTATTCCCCCCCTCCCTTTGCACTCTTTCCTCTCCAAATCATGAAATATTATCCCCATGAAGAAAGGAAAAGGTCTGTCCGTTCGTGAGCCCTTCACGGATTTTATACACCTAATTCATCAAACGCGAAACACTTCCTGATCGTCAGGGATTATTTTGAGAGGTGAGCTCCTGACCCGCCGACCCCTCCGCCTAGAGCCATGGTGAGGGGTGAAGGCTCTGATTTACGTGTCCCAAGACACGGCCCCGACAACGAGAGGGGACTGGGCAACCTCGAGAGCTCGAGGAAGGAGTCGCGAGACCCCCGAGAGAGGCGGTAGCCGAACGGGACCCTTCATGTGGAGAGCAGAGATCTCATGACTCCAAATCCGTCTGAACTCGCTCAGCTTTTATGGGGCTGTTGATTTCAAACGCGCCGAGCACTTTGAACAAGATGCTGTGCATGCCATTTGGGCTTTCGTATTTATTTACAGCAAGCTCTTTTATTCCTCCTCCTAGTTAAGATGTACATGATGCAAGACAGGTCTTAAGCTTAAAAGAGCCCAGCAGAGGGATAAAACAGAAGGAACGTGATTCTGGGCTCCTACAAACTTTACTAGAGAGGGTTGATGAACCAACCAGTCCAAGCTAGAGAGACCCCTCCATTGCTGCAGGTCTGAGATCCAACTTATTAAACATCCCCAAAGAACTAGAGTACAGGTGGCCTATCTGTAGGTAAAATTAGTGGGAATAAGTACTCTTGTCAATGAGCTAACTCCCTGCTTGCCCTTGCAGTGTCCTCCTGGCATGGACATTGAGCGTCCATGATTTCACCTTTGCCAACTCTTCATCCCTTCCTCTAGGGTCATCACCTTCTCCTTTCCACTCTCCCCTCAGCCACATTAACCATTAATTACATTAATAAAGCATCTATATACCYAAATCCATGTCAGAGTCTTGGAGGCCCTTAAAGTTCAGCTGCAGAACCACACAACAGAATTGAAGGCAGCTTTATACACAGGCCAGAGCAAAATCACAGGCTTCAAATGCCTCCAAGAGACTTGACTTCCAAGTCTGTAACAGAAGTGAAATCAAAGTAGAAGGCAGTGCTAATGTCAGGATTCCCCTGCACAGAAGGCTTAAGCATACCTTCTGTTTGACAGGTACGTGAAAATCCAAATTTTTCCAAATTTTGGAAAATTACTATTCCAAATCATGGTAATTTTGCATCTTTTAGGAATGGTTCCAATCACAGTCACACTCTGAACTGCATCAAAATCACTTCAACGGGCTCAGATTTTGCCCACTGCATAGTTAAAACCCTTTGGACTTTCTGTATGCATTCAGAAGCATATCCTATTTTGCACAAAAACAAAGCTATTTGTCTAACAAAGACAAACAAATCACAGTCTCCTAGAACCTGGGAGGTGAGTTCGGGAGAAATGTGCTCCTGGGTTAGATAGTGTTTTCCCAGAGCAGACAGAGTTTGTTCYGTTTGCCTAAAGGCTGAACCTGATGCAAGAAGGACCATAAGGGAGTATGAAAATGCATTTGAATCAATAGGATGAAGTTAACAGGATCAGGAGCAAATAGAATGAATCAAATAGGATAAAAATTCCAGTGGAGATGTTAGACTCAACAACGTTTCAGGGATCTCTGCTGAAAGAGCAGCAGGTCCAAGTTCATCCCAGTGTAATTCTCTCTGGTGTTTTCTCTTAGCATTTTAAAGCTTGGTGGATTTTGGAGCTTTGGATAGGACTTTTTTTTTCCCCCTGTCAAGTTTGCCTCAATTCAAATAATATTTAAGATTCCTGGATTTTCTTGATTCCTCTCCGGCACAGCTTAAGAGTCCAGCTTCTACCAATGGCAGCACTGCTCTGGCTATTGCAATAACCAGAATAGTGCCTACACATGAACTTGGGCRATGAATTTAGAGCAGCCAGGTTTGCAAACTAGTTTTGACATTTACGTAGCAGGCACCATCCTGATTTAACAAGCAGACTGATAGCCAGGCTGCTCTCCAAAAACATGTTTAAATCTCTTTGGCTTTAAGGGAGTTTGTGCTCATAGTTTAAGTAAAGCAGGTGCTCTGAGGATTGAATTCRGCATACTTTTAACAGATGCAGCATCTTTCCATGGTCCTTCTAAGACAACAGCGAGAGGTTTTAGAAGAGATGCATAGGTGTTGCTATATGTTTTTCCCCAAAGCTCCCTGCTGGGTGGCACAGCAGGGTACTCCCACAGCTCCTGATGTGCCGGACTCCCACAAAATCATTGTCTCACCATTAAGAAGAAAAAAATCAAATCTGTTTAAACGCATCATCTCTCTGTATTCATTCCCAATACATCTGATGAGCAGGTGTGACTTCAGTGTCTCAGAAATACCTTGGAGCTGATTTGTCTTCTGTCTYACAGAAGCAGCTTGCAGTCCTGCTCATCCTCACAAACCCTGCCCGAGATGCCACCAGCAACAAAGCCTGGTCAAACACCTTGTTTACAACATGACCCTCTGCTCCAGCACGGCAGCACCCTGCAGCCCCATGTCTGGGCATGCTGCTAATTCACAGTGCCACTCAGTGAATCGCCCTTCATCCCACCGCCTTGGCTTTCCCACCCAGCTCCTGATCCAAGGCCGCATGTTGCTTAGCTTAGGAGATTCGATGAGTGTGCTGCCCGCAGCGAGATGGCTGAGGGCCATCGGCTAAAATAGCTGCTTGTCATCATCTCCTTTGTCCAGGCTGCACGCTGGCATGACCTGTCGCCTCCAGGCCCTTTGAGATCCTTTTACACCCAGCCTTTGAAGGCCTGACTGACAGCAGGACCTTGATCTTTCTTGTCATCCTCTTCCCCCTTCTTCATTCCCTTTCCTTTTACACCTGCTCTGGTTATCATCTCTCTCTGACTTTTTGAGGGACTTTCCCTCCCTTCCACATCTTCCCCTTCTCTCCTTCATAGATCCTTTCTCCACATTCCYGGGCAGCCAGTGGACTCCCAAAATAGCCCTGGTGTAAGTTAGGGTGTTYATCTGAACTGCCATCATGCTCCTTCAAGAACAGAATGGCTTACTAAGAGGAGGACAAGCAACGACSTCAGCGAAGATATAGAGGACCTATCCAGAATGACATGTCCTGGAAGATGCCAGCTAGATGGGCTCCTCCTGCTCCAGCATCCTCTCCCAGAAGTACCTGTCTTCTCCCCACTGTGGGGCAGCTGGATCATGTGGAACCATTAAGATGGTCCTCACCATAGGACCTGATCAAAGGAGTCTCTTCAGATGGCACCCAGGGTTGTCCCCAGGCCTAAATCCACAGCAGGCTGCCCCAGCAGTGGGGTGGCCAGTGCAGCACAGAGTGCTCTGCCAGCACAAGCCATTCCTCCCAGGTCAAGGACCTGGCACAGCAGGAGGTGTCACTTACACCCACATGCATGGCACAAGCTGCCGGCCAGCCCTATGCACTCCAGGGGGTAGGGARGGAGCTGGCTTATCCAGGACCTCTGGATCCAAAGCTCCTGGACTCTGAAATGTAGCAGGTTATTGGGAGCAAAGTTGGGGAAAACCAGCAAGGCACTAACTGGGTGTAGGGGCCTCAGCCCTGATTCCTGGAAAAACTGGAGAGTCTGGAAGGGAAACTGAGCAAGGTAGCCTGCAACTAAACACATCAAAGATGAACCAAACTCAAGGCTTGTGCTGTCATCTTCTCCCAGATTGGGAGATGGACATCAGAAGGCCCTATCCATGTTGTCAGGTTGCTCTTTCCAGCTAGAAATGAGTTGCTGCACTGAAAATAATTTATTCTTAATTTTGGCTGCAGGGACCAGAGCATGCATTACCATGGGGTTATGCTCCTTCCAATCCATCTACTGTCCCTATGTGAAGCTCAGATGTCTCTCCTTCTCTCCCAACCCCCCCACTCTCCTCTCAGCTTTCAGAGAGGCCCTCGCTCCCTTCAGTGCATTTTGCTTTTCCCCCCAGCCTCTATCGCTTCAGAGATGAACAAGGTCAGCAACTGGTGATATGTCACCATGAGTCACCATGTAATCCAAAAGGGACCTGGGAGAAGGTTTAGCTACTTGATACCCATTGACAACTGAGGACATTGCTCATGTCAACATTGCAAAGGTGATGTTCTTCTCGCTTCATATGAACTATAGCTCCACAAAAGCACCAAGAAACCAAAGTTTCCAGTTACTGACAGCGATGGGARGATGCTGCTATTGCACTTGGATGGTCTTTGCCACAAGCTGCCTGTCATTTGTGAACCTCAACAGGCTGCAACCTTTGGGTTCTCTCCATCCTGAGCATCCCCAAATGCGCTGCCCGTTCAGACAAGATGTTCATGGGGCTTGGTGAGGGAAGACAGCAAATGGTTGTGCCCTGATGGCATATCTGGGTGCAAGGACAGTGCTTTCCTGTCACCTCCCATCTCTAGCTGTTACCRCTCTGCCTTGTGCACTTGCTCACAACCTGCTTGGAAAAAGACAAACATTACTGGGGGTGGCTTGAGTTAAGATGCCTGGTGCTTTTGAGAGCAGCAATAGAGGTAACACTTAGGCTTTCTCCAGGCACTGAATGTCTCCCCACCAACCCACATCCATCCCATTCACCTGTAGCTGGTCAGTGTCTCCATAGGAGGCACTTCCTGAGGAGAGGAAGGTTGGAGCTCAGCAGTGCTGTGGATGCCCTGGTGTGCACTGGGCCGTGGACACGGGTGGCCACCAGGAGGGTGAGGTAGGACAGGCAGATGAGTTAGCTGTGGGGCATCTGCATTGCRGGGCCATCTGAAACTTTCAAGGACAGGACAGCAAGAAGCAGGCAAAAAGGTAAAAGAAACCTGAAGCCCCCAAAGCAATATTGGTGATGCCAGAATTTGTTACTTAARCCCGTGGAAACCTCCTTAGAGGCACAGTAGGGTCTTGCTGTGCTCAAGGCTCCCAGGGAGGAGGCAGCTGATGCACCACACCAGCACATTGCTCCCCAGCCTTAGCTTCACAGCACAGACCAAGCGTGCAACAGGGTGGCCAGGCTGCCAGCAGCAGGCAGGGGTGGACAGCAGCACAGCGGTGCCGTCCAGCCCTCCACAAGCACAGGGCTCCATGCTGAGGCAGCTCCCACCTCCCGGGCTTTCTTGCATTGCTCTTCCCATTTTCCCAGATCTATTCTCCGGTTTCCCGGTGGAATCACCCACCTGAGATGCAGGAACCAGGCAGTAGCAGCAGCAKCACCGCAGGCACCAGGCACATCCAGCCACCAGCCAGGGAAGACTTGGAGCCTGGTGGGAGAGGGTGCAGCCCAGGCCCTGGTGAGGGGCAAGCCTGGGGCACGGGCGCTCTGCACAACGGCAGGCAGCTGCAGCAAAACCAGCACCAGCTGATTTACACCCCCGCYGCCTCCACACTGCTTGGTTCCAGCAGAGCTAAAGAGCCCGTTTTTCCTGAGCTGGGCCCATCGCTGCGCAAGATCCTGCCAAACCATGAGAGGGATGTGCGGTGGAAAGCGTGTCARGGGTGGTATTGTCTACACGCAAATGCTCAACTTTATGTACTTTTAACTAGAGGTGTAACAGATGGTTGCATTTCAGTCCAAGCAGCGGAGAGCCATGCCCATTCCGGCTGGAGCCAATCAATCCCTCCACTCCGGGGAAAACGGCAAGCTGGGTTTGGAAGTTCGGCTGCCAGCAATCCGGAGGAAGGCTTCACACAGGCTAACGTGGGCCGCTGCCATGCGAAACCAGGGAAACGAGATTAAAAAGACATCGAGGCAGACAGCAAACCGCCACGCTGAGGACCTTCCCTGAGCAAGAGGTGGGAGAAAGGGAGAGCAGCCACTGCTCTGGAAGCACGTGTTGGCCTCCCACCAAATGCCCAGGGATGGGAAGGCGGAAGGTTTGCTGGTGAGGCTGGAAGAGCTTCATAGAGATGGGGAAGAGGCTGGTCCTGGGCAGAGGTGCAGGGCCTGCCACCAATACTCAATGCTCASGGTGCTAAACTCCCCTCAGGACTGTTCAACCGGCTGGGCTTGATATGGGGCTCCCAGGACTTCATGGTTTGGAAGCAAGGAGGAAGGAAGAATCCTGACATAAACCCCATTATTGTCATCAGCTTCACATGAGCTGAGGACACCCTGTGCCAGCTCGAAGGTGGGCAAGGCTGGGAGATGGGGTCCCTGGCAGAGGGGGCACCTAGAGCTTACCATGTAATTGGCTGGATAAACATACAAATCCTGCAGGCTCTTCCCACATTGTAGGGAATCACACTCAGCATCATACTCTCCCCAACCTTTTTCACCAAAGCCACACAAGCATTTCTGCTTTCAGAGCAGCTTTGCTCCATGGATAGCTCATCCTCCAAAAACAAGGGGCACTTGAAATAAAGAGCTTTATCTCTTTTGTCTCTGGCATATATTTATGTTAAGAAAGAAGTGAGGGGGGGGGGGAAAGGAAAGAGTTAGAGGCAATTTCCCCACGCTACTTGATTTCTGTCAGGGAACCTGCAAGGCTGAAGCACTGAAGGAGAAGACAGAGACATGAAGCAGATGTCAACTAGCTCTGAGGTCGTTTGAGAGGCACTCAGCAGATGCCTGGGGTTTGGATGATGCCCCTTGTGAGGGAGCCTCAGAGGCTCTGCATTAAAGCAGTGCAGAGCACCAGATCAGGAACTGCAATGGGAGGTCAGAAGGAAGAGAGTGATTTTGTTTAATGGCTTCTGGAGACTGAGGGATTTAGGAAAAATCACTAGAATTGCAGGTCCTGATGGGAAACGCATGCTCCATTTCAGTGCTGTCAACCCCAAGCAGCCAAAAAGCTGGGAAGCAAGTTCAAAAAAATCACAAGAGGAGGCTTAAATCAATTAAAAAGAAAAATGTTTTGTCCTTGTCCCTGCCCCTGCCAATTTGTCCATAAACATCTGCGCATCTTCAAGAGAGTCTCCGTCACTCAAAATGCAGGTAGAAAACCACACATGTGAAAGCTACTTCCAGAGTTGAGGGAAGCATGAAAAACTTGCAAATACTACAATAAAACAACGAGACTAGTGACACCTAGACTCTGCCCAGCTGCACTGTGTGGACCATAAATCCTTGAGGACTTGCTAGATGGAGACATCTGTATCAAGGAAGTTTTAAGTTCTGCCTATCACTATCACCATTCACCAGCATAACAGTTGCATGTGTATGACCAAGACAAAAACTCCTCTCTGAGCAGGCAAGAAGATACAGGCAACTTTCTGCAACTAAAAAGTAGTAATTCAAGAAAATCTGATTCTTTCCTGATTCCTATCACATACCAAAAGCTTCACAAGTCTCCTTTGGGAACTCCTCTGAAGCCTGGCAG
This sequence comes from Nothoprocta perdicaria, assembly GCF_003342845.1. Classification (NCBI taxonomy): domain Eukaryota; kingdom Metazoa; phylum Chordata; class Aves; order Tinamiformes; family Tinamidae; genus Nothoprocta; species Nothoprocta perdicaria. Next base: position 1,628,044 of record NW_020455976.1, read on the forward strand.
GGTTAAGCTGTTTCTAAGATCCATTCTCCTTCTCTGTACCTCTTCACTTGCTGTCATTTTCATGTTCCCAGGAACCTCTCAGCAGATGTTTACGATGCCTCTGTGAAACATTTCCACTTTCTAGAGCTCACCGAGCTTACTCTTGCACAAAAGGGGAACACAATGTCATGAGATRACTGCTCTGAACACAGATATCTCCTTCTCCAGCTCCTCTCCCTGCCAGACAGCCTGGGCACCTCAGCCAGGCAGTTTGAGCATCTCTCCCCAGTCTGGTGCTTGGCCACTAACAGCACTGCCTTGTATGTTGATGCTGGACACTTTCCACCTTTGCTCAAGACATTGATGACCAACGCAGGTCGACCAGGAGAGCCTAAAGAYCCCTGTGTGTTTTATCCTGGTCCGGGAGGTGCTCCCTGCTCTGCTATTGCTACCAAAAGGCCACGGAAAAGGTGAACAAGAAATAAAAGAAATAAGTGTGTGGCCTCTTCCTGAGGAAGTGTCAGTGGACATGAAGTTATCAGGTGGCAGATTCATAAACAGAAGATCTTATCTGCATAGTTTGTAGTTCAGCCATGAAGCTCATTGCCCCAGGATACTATGGATGCCAAAAGATTATATGGATTGAACAAGTGGCTAGACACATTCATAGAGGAGCAATCAATCCAGTGCTATAAAAAACAAAAGTAGTCTCTGAAACACAAGCTGCTGGAGGCTGAGAAAGTATCCTGGGGAAGCATGCTACATACTCACTAATGTATATATTATAATAATATAAAGCAATATAATCATCATAATATGCTATATAACTGGGTCTTTTGCTGTCTCATGACATCCATCATTGGCTAGTAGTGGAGCCAAGATGCTGGGCTAGACAGACCTCCAGTCCGACCCAGTATGACCTCCTCACCTGCAGGTACGTGGACAATACTGTTCGCTGACAAGCTGACTACCATTAGCACTCATGCAGATACATCACTGAACTGCCTGGTCGCTCTTCAAAGGAGCCACCCTCAACAAGAATACAACCTTGAGAAGCTTCTACGTTGAAAGGGTTTGTGAAGCTAGACCTGCCTTTCAGATCTTTGCCCGCACAGCGTACATGTGTTAAGCTGTGTGCTTAACTCAGCTCCGTGTCTGCAGACAAACATACCCATCCATCAGTCCAAACTATCCCTGGATGCAGAGACCTGTGTCTTCCTTGGAYAGAGCTATTGATGATGGAAAGATTTTCATATGGAGATAGCTTCCTCCCCTCTCTCAGGAACACATCACAAGACCTCATCTCCTCTAACCTAACCCAACAACTGATGATTCTCTCAGCACATCCAGGTGCAGAGCTATCTCCCATGTCCCAGATTTGTCAGAAATCCAAGTGTCATGACACACAGTTCTCACATCTTCACTTGCTCCATCACCATGAGCAAATATGGTCTCTCTTCCCCTTCCACATGCTTGTAGAAAATGAAAGATAAACCAACAGTTTGAAGCAGGAGAACACCAAGATCTTGACATAAGGGCACAGAGTAAAGATGACTACTCCCAGCTTGCAGCCTGCCCTGGTAGCATTCATATCCAGCTCTACCAGAGGCCCCAACTGGAAATGAGATCTGGGAGCTGGGAAACAGGTCAGCTCTGCCCACCCCTTGCCACCCCACCAATATCAGGGAAAAGATTGGAAGAGAAAAAGCAAAATTTCTTTTTCATTCAAACACAGCTAATAATAAAAGCAGTGAAGAGCAATGCTGGAAATATGCTAAGTAAGCAGAAATCTGGCTAAACAGAAGTTTTCCAYGAGGCATCAGGAAATCTCTAAATTGCCACGAGTGTCTTATTTAGTGGTGTGTGTGCTTTTTGTCCACACAAGTTCCAGTCACTGCAGCCATCAAACATTTTTTAATAGGAGCATTAACTTAAGAATAGCTAACAGTAATATTCCTAGCTGTGTGGAAACAGCATTTTATTAAATGCTTCACACAGATTTTGTATAATAAAGATGAATATATTATATCCTCTGCCTCCCCCAGAGTGAAACAATAATAGGAAAATAAAAAAAAAGCCAATAAAGTGAAACATAAATAGAACATAATGGGACTAGTAGCAAACTGAACTGACTATATAACATCTGCTATTGTTTGCCTGGCAAACGCAAACAAGGGTAGAAACCAAGAAATATTTTAACAGCGCTAACCTCTTCCCCTTCTGCTGCAAGGAAGCAGCACTGATATCCAAAGCAAATCTATTTCAGAGCTGATGGAACAGTACAGGATACAACGTGCAAATTTGTCCTTAAACGAATGTGTCAAATTCCCGGGGCTGCTGTGCACTGAGTAATTTTCGGAAGTCTTTTGATGCCAGCCAGTTTGTGTGTGAAAATATTCATGGAGCTGGAGCGTGGTACAGTGCAAGCATTCATTCATTCATYCGAGAAACTCCAGTCTTTGTGTGTGCTCACCCCTCGCTGTTCTCCAGTTTCGAAAGTTTGGTCACCCGGGCGGTTGAGTAGAGACAAAGCCACATGAGCAGGGTGACAAATTGTGCCAATTGAAGAGATACACAAAGAGGCAATATTTACGGGCAAAACCTCAGCTGCCTCCTGTATATCATAAGCAGGGGAGTGCTTGCCTGTATTCAGGACCTTGGTAAAATCCAGATAGTAGAGGGGAAGAAAGAGGACTCAACAGAAGTCAGTCCGTCTGTCCAAGACCAATAAGTCTAGAGCAAACAACCATCACGGGCAACGGTAGCTCAGCATGCACAGAAGTTCTTGCGGTCTCGGTTTGTAACCAAACTTAAATCATAGCCAACCTGATACCAGACTGATAACAAAACTGGCTGGAAGCTGGGGGAAGGAGAACACTAAATGCCTATAAAAGTCATTTTCCCTTTTATTTGTTATCTTCCTTGTAATGATCACACCACGCTTCCTATCTATTTTTGCAGTAAGTTGTATGCCAGTCTCAAGAGGCCCCTGGATGACTTATTATTAACGATGTCTTCTTATTATGGATGGTGATTTATTATCAGAATGATTTTATTTCTACTGGGTATGTAGTTCTGCTGCCAGCACAAAGCTCTTACATCTTCCGAGCAAAAGGTCATGTTCCTGCAGGAACGTGTGTCCGAGACTGCACCGCCAAGCTGGGGGCTTTGTGGATTACRTGGGTGCACAGGGCAAAAGGGAGAGGACCAGAGCAGCTCGGGGGCACCCAAAGCACTGCAAAAGCTCCACAGCCACTGGGTGCATGGGCATTCCTTCTCTGACCATCGGGTTTCATTCTTCTTTACCCACTGCTAACATCCCCTGTGCACAACGTGGTCAATCAAATTAAGGATCTGAACACACACAAACCTCTCTCTYATTACCTTTAGCTTGCATTACCCATCAGCAAGTATTGAGAAGGTTAGATCACTGGTCTAGCCCGCCCTGGAACAGCAAGCAAACCAAGTCTTGTAGACTCTCTYTCTTTAGCTCTAATAATGAATTGGGTGGATTTTGGTAATGTTTGTGCAGTATGAAGGAGATTTTACCCCCAGTTCCTGTGCTGAAAAAGAAGCTGCTCCTGGAAAGCCACCCTGCAGTGTGGGACAAGGCACAGCAGCCTCTCCAGGGCCAGATTCCCTGCTCCACAGGGAGGGCCAGCAGGTGAAGCCCAGGGCCTGGCTGGGGGTGCACGGTGCCGCACAGGAGCTGCACCCTGTGCGTACAGCTTCCTCCCTCTAGTGGCTGCTTCCCTGCAAGCCCTGGCCTCCCGCTCCAGCCCTCTGGGCTCAGGCACTGACACTTATCTTCCAGAACCCGTCTCGGCCCTTGCAGTCTTTCACCACAAACACCACGTGTCTTTTAACCAGGCGCTGCCGCTGCCAGGGGTGGGAGGCAGAGGATGGTGAAGGGTGCTCGTGCCAGCCCAGTTAGTTTGCAGGCTGCGTTACTACTGCTATCTGAGTTCTGGTTCTTGCCTTTGTCAGTCCCTTTTAATAACCTGGTGCTTTCCTTAGAGCTAAGTTATATTTAAAGACAAGAGGAAACTAACTAGTGTTGTCATATGCCAGCAGAATCCAGGCCCCACATGTTGCTGTATATTGGATGTTAGGAAGGACCATCTTCCCTCACCTGTTAAAAGCAGCTGAACTAAAGACATTCTGGGGAAATTTCAAGCAGGAAAAAAAATGGGAGAAATCCTGGAGCTATTCATTACACGGACATTTTTCCAAGTGCCCAGGAAAAAGAAAGAGCCCAACCGGTAGAGTTTCCTTGTCATAAGGAAGGACATCAGTGGGAAGAGAGCCCTGACACCTGACAGAAGGCAATAGGAATCCAGTGCCACACCACACAGTTAACTGGATAGCRAGATGCTCCAAAGCAGGATTGCAAAACACATTTCTATATTTATATCAAATCACATAGCTCAGGGTTTAAGTTATTTTCTGAAATGCAGGAAGCAGGGAAATGCCTAACAAGAGACAGATTTTTCTCCCCACTGCCTCCTGCAGAAAGCTCCTGTCTCCACCTCAATGCAGGCGTGCAGCACTAGGGATAGGGAGGCAGCCTGATCTTACAGCAGTAGGTACTAAAAGGCTGCAAGCCAACAGCAGCTAAAACAYGGTGCAGGAAGTGCCAACCATGGTCACAAGTTGCTGGAAGCACCCACAGAAAGCTACGTGCTGAGGCCAGTTCAAGGCAGGCTGAGGAGTGTGTTTAACATACCTGGAGCAGAAGGCAGAGGAGTAAATCATCCCATTGGAGCTGTAGGACAACTGCAGCCAAGACTTCAACAGTGCTGGGAAAAGGCTAATTGTAGAGAGTGGGTATGGAAAACACTGGGAGAGATTGGAGACTCATCCTAGTGAGCCCTAACATGGATGGAGGCTGCAAGACCGGGRCCCCAGCCCAGACTTGAGAGAGCAAAGCAGGACTGGATCAGAGCAGAAGAAAAGACACAGCACAACAACATCCTCTGGGAGGCTTTGTAGGACTACTCTGCCTGGGCCAGGGGGTTATATTGCTAAATGGTGCTCCAATTTGGAAATGAAAGAACAAGGGTCAGCTGAGGTCTTGCAAATGCAGCTCACATGTGACTCCAAAGGTGGTCGTTACACAAACAAATGAATTGCCGTTTGGCCCTGCCTCCAACTGACACCCCTTTGTAACAGAGCCCAAGAAGGAAAAGAAAACTAAATATAGCAAGCCTAATAGGAATATATGGATTTTAGGGACAGTCACGTTTTTCTTTCAAGGAAGAGCTTTATTAGGGGGAGGAAGAGCTGACTCTTGCCCTAAGAAACCTCGGGCCCAGGAGGCAAAGCAAGGCTGGTTCTGGGCACAGCTAGTCCTTTGCTGCCATCAGTGTTTGGGTCCCTTCAATCTGCAGGCTGTCACGGGTCCCTAGAGCTGTGACAGGGCCTGGGGCGCAGGGACAATGTCCCTAGGCATGTTCCTTAGCCATGCCCTGCTTGTGGCCCAGGGGAGACAGAGACATCCCCAGGCCAGGAGAGTACCCAGTGAGATGACTCTATTTAAGCCTAGGTGGCTCAGAAAGATACCAGTAGCACTGCTGGGCTGGAAAAAGGAAAAAGAGGGATGGAAAACAGGGGCAATGAAAGAAAGAAGAGACAGGGAAGGACAGAGGAACTCCCCCAAACACAAAAAATCAGGAGAGATCATGGCCAAACTCTGGCAGTGTATCCTACTTCACATCTCAGCGCTGCCTTTGCAAGAGGCAGAAATATTTGGTTTTAATTAATTTTCTTACTGCAGTTGCTGGAAGGGGAGGAGGAAGGGGCATCACCTTCAAAAAAGAAATACAAATAACCACTTTAAGAGGAAAGTTTTGCTGCTGTAATTTATTGGAAGGCAAAATGAACTCCGATTACATTATCCACCCGCACTGTGCTGGCAACACGTACTTCGGATATTGCGCTATAATCCAATGACTGCTCCTGAATTATTAACGCCAAGTTGTTATTAGAAGAAGTTGCCTGGCTTATTTCCGCCACTCTCCCCCCTACTCCCTTTATTAAGTTTCAATTGATTCCCCACACCTCCTCCTGCCCCCCAAAAACGAGCCCTCGCCTCCCCGGCTCCTTCAGAGCTGCCACAAACGTTACTTGCATTTGGCAGCCTGGTGAATAATTCACGCGTGCCGGGAGCAGCGGAGATATTGCAGGTCTCGGAGGAGACAGCGCGGCGGAATTGCGGCGTCCCCCCCTTCCAACAGAGTTACTCCGGGTGCCAAGGGCAGGACGAAGTTGCGGTGCAGGGGGTGCGTCCGAGGGAGGCAAACGAAGAGCCTGGTTCCCCCCAGCTCCACGTCGGCCCAGGGATGCAAAGGCAACGCTGCGCGCGATTTGCAGCCCACGCCTGGCACGGCCGGGAGGCCTCAAATGCCCCTGGCCCCATCCCGAGTGAGCCCGCGGGGCCGGCCCTGTCCCACCTCCGCGCCCTGCCCCGCCGCTGCCTCCTCCTCCTCCTCCTCCTCAGAGGTCCCGCAGAATGCATTTAGCGCAGGGTCTGTGCAAATTAAAGAAAAAATACCCGCCGAGGGCTCGCAATGCCTGGACCTGGAACGGGGCAGCTCCAGCAGCTCTTCTCCGGAAGCCACTGGTTTCCTCGGACTAGAAATGAAAGAGATGGAATTTAGGGGAATAAAAATTCGTTTAAATGCGCGTACTTATATTTCCCTTTCGGGATCCCCTGCAGTGGCCTCGTGCCAGTGAGCAGAGCCCGGGTAAAACGAAGGGTCGCAGTGAAACGACTTGTAACTCCGTCTATACAGGCAGTGAGCCCCGGCTGCGGGGGGAGATCGCGGCACGGCTGCAAGGGGCGGCAAGTGAAGCTCAGCCGAACCCGGGTTCCTGCCCCCTTCAACACGGCCTGGCAGRCTCGCAGGGCTCGCCGCCCCCGCCACAGCTCGGACCTGCTTCTCAGCCCCCTAAAAACCCAGAGGGACACGGGGAAGGTCTCCAGGAGTGCCCTGGGGAGGGGATACGTTGTCCCCCACCGTTTGGGACGGAGGCACCGGCTCGGCCAGGRGGAAACGCTCCCACCGCTCCTCTGGGCTGCACGGGCGGCTGCAAACGGGCAACCCGGCCCGGCAGTTACTTTTAGTTTGCTCTTTAGCCATGTTTGAGGCTCTCTTCCTTGTCATCAAGCCCCAATCACCCTGGCCCGGAGCATTCCCCTCACCTCCTTCTTTTCGGGCTCTGCACCCACTCTGCGCTCGGCCAGAGGCTCGCTCAAAATTGCGGGAGAGTTAAATCCTCCTTGTCTCCCTGGCAGGGACCGGAGGGCCAACGGGTCGGAGCAGAGCCGTGCCCGGCTCCAAGCTAGGGGAGGTGCCGGGGGGCTGGAGGGGGGCTATTTGGCGAATAGCAACTTGGCCCCAGGCAGCGGCTTGGGGCCGGGCAGGGGGATGCTCTGGGTGGCCCCAGTGCCCCTCTTGGGCCCGGAGGAGCAAGCCGGTCTCCATTCCCCCCAGTATTTARTTTGCAAACGAAAAAGCGAGGGAGCAGGGGCGGAAAGAGCCCTGCGTTACCTGCCCGCTGGGGAAGGAGTTCTCCCTTCTAGTCCCGTTTTGACCGCGCATCTGGGGCAACGGTGCTCCAGAAGCCCCAGGAACACCCGTCGGGACTGGGGCTGCCCGGAGTCGCCCGCTTTTCTCTCCTGCAGCCCCGCTACCTTTCGGGACGGGGAAGCGGCACTTTCTGCGCCTTCCCCCGCCCGAGAAAGCTCCGGGGCTGCGAGGAGGTGCGCGGAGCCCGGGCCGCCCGCCCGGCCCTTGCCCGACATTGCGCGGCCTCTTGGGTCATCTTTATTTTTGGTGTCGCGAAGTTTTTTTCCCCTGCCGGGTGCAAGCTGGGTACAAGCGGGGCGGGTGGCAGCTCCGAAACGAGCTCCGGAGAGCAGCTGCTCTGCGGGGTCTCTCCCCAGCTCCGCGGTGCGCCCCCGCCTCCCAACCCTCCCTTCCCAGTGGGCGCCCAGCTTGGACCAGATCTTTACCGACGGAAGCGGGAACGAGTCGTGCCCTCATTGAACACCGGGGACACCTGTGGCCACCTACGGCTAAATTTATCCCACAGCTTTGCAAGCAAAGGCCTCGAAACAGACCTCGGCCCCCACCGTGTCGCTGCCTCCTCCGCGCTCCAAGATGAGTCCCATTGGGTTCTTCTCCTGCCAGCACTCGCAGCCCCAAGCTTGGGGAGCCTTCAAGAAAAAAAAATATATATATATATATATATATATATATATTTAGTCGGTTCACCCGTGCATGTTGCTGTTCCAGCAGCCTGCGCTCGCTATCATACAGAAGGCTCGGACTTTGCTCCTCTCCTCTCTGCTAAGAGGGAGCTGTAACGTGTTTAGACCACTTAAACTAGGCGGACATAACTGGGAGACATGTACGGCTCAGCTATGCCGGGGAAGGAGGTGTCATTTGTACGCAGTTACTTTGGTGATCAACACTTGAATGATTTATGCCGCCTGCTTTAATTATATTCCTGTGACATTTTCCTGGACAAAAGTGAGCCACGCACAGCCAAAACGGAGCCAAACCCGAGCGGTCACGGCGGAGGCGCCTGCAATGCCCAGGCGGCTGCTGGGGCAGCGCAGACCGACACGCCGGGCCCAAAATCGGGCTGGGGGTGACGTGAGGAGACTCTTCCGAAGAGGTTTTGAGACGTTTACAGTTGGGGAGGGKGTTTTTTGATTTGGTTTGGTTTTATTTTCCCCTGTGTGTTTTCGGATTCAGCGTGTGCTTTCCGCTCCGTGGAGGGGGATAGGCCGCTGTTTAATTCGCTTTCTTTTTCCCGTGGAAAGCAGGGAAAAAGCGGCCCGGATCCGATGCTTCAACGACGGCTCTAGGGAAACCCCTCATTCACCCCCAGTACCCTGGCGGGGRTAGTGAGGAAGAGAGGGTGCTGCCTTCCTCTCTGCTCTCGGCAGGAGACTGGACCCAAACTTTTCCTGTCCGCACTGGGGCCCCCATCGAAGGGGTCGGAACTGGCGGGGAGGAGAAGGGGGCGGATGAAACACTCTGGATGGGGGCGTTTTGTTTTGTTTCCCCGAACACCCCCAAAGCTGGGAAGGAAGAGCCTCAGCTGCCCTAGGCGGCGGGATGCGAAGTTTCTCCGCGACTGGAGCTGCCTGCGGGCGGGCCTGGGTGCCCCACGCCCGTACTGGCCTCGCAGTGCAGGAGGGGAGACGGGAGGGGGTCTGCAGAGAAGCAGGGACGGTCCTTACCTCGGGCTGCCTGACCAAAAATAGATAATAAATAAATAAACAACGAACACAAAAGATAAGAGGGCTTCGGACAGGACGCGGGGCTTTACTCTTTACCTGAGCTCGAATAGGGGCCCCTTCCTCTACCTTACTCTCATGTAGACGCCAGGGAGTAGAGGGGCACTTGCGGGCAAAGAGTGGCGACGATGGCGGTGCCAGGTGAGAGCAGAAAGAACCCCCCCAAGCAGTCAAATAGTCACGGAGCAGGAGGCAGCAGCGCGGACCTCGCCGGGACACCCGTTGGGAGCGACCCGAGCCTGTCCCCTTCCCTCGCAGCTCTTCTCCTCACCCCGCTCCCTGCTGCCCGTTTCTCGGGGCTGCGCTCCCCGGGGGTGTGGGGGCGCAGAGCTGCCCCCAGGCCCGTGCCCCCCGGGCTGAGCTGCTCGTGCAGAGCCTGGACGCTGCTGCCATCATTTTCCGGGGACGGGRTGAAGCAAACGAATCAGGCCCCCGCCGGCTCGGGGAGCATATCCTGGGGTTGCTGCCCGGGCCTCGGGTCTCTGCGCTGACGAGAAGACCAGAAAAAAAAAAAAAAATGGGGCGCATTTAAAACCCGACGTCCTCTCTGGCACCTCAGAGGACGAGGGGCGATGCGGTCAGGAAGAGCTGCGGGGCAAYCCGCAAGCTCGGCCGGGGCTTTGCCGCTGCCCCGGCAGTTTGGAGCGGGGCTGTGGCCGGGGCTGGGGGCGCGCACTGCGCCCCGCGCTCCTCTCCGCGCCGCTGCAGCCCGCACCCCGCCGGGACCTCGGCGCCCGCAGAGCAACCGCGGGCAGACGCGCATCCCATCGCGCTGACCTGCCCCAACTCCCCTCCTGAAATAAGCTTTCGTTGTTTTTGTTTTTTTTTGTTTGTTTGTTTGGTTTTTTTTTTGTTTTGCCTTTTCTTCTACTACTTTTTTTTTAATGTCGTTTCTGTAATTATAACACCAGCATCCTTGGGTGAGTTCTCAATAAAACCCGGATCCTGACATAAAACGCCACGCTGAAAAATAATGCGAGGGGACACAAGGGAGAGGAGGAAAGTCTCTAATTGGTTAAAATATGTTTAAATCACTTCATAAAACCCGAGCAAAGCGAAGCAAATAATCCACCTAGCAAAGCAAAGAAGCCCAGCGATTTAGAATCAGTGTAATTCACTCTTC
>NW_020455976.1:1638578-1639601 GCF_003342845.1 Nothoprocta perdicaria
CGCCCCAGCTCTTCGCAGTATTTGATATGATGAATAACCCAATATAGGCCTTTAAAAATAGGTCACTGCATAAAGAGACTCCCAGAGAGCTATAAAAAATGGGAAGAGGGCGCTTTAAGGAGAGAAGCCATTTGCTTCTTTTGTGCTTGTTTGGTACCTAGCGGTCTGGGCGCCCACGCCGTGCCAGGCCAGGGGAAGAGGCAAAGTTAGGGCCGGTTCCAGCCCCCGGGCTCCCCTCCGGCTCCCCGTCCATCGGGGCGGCCTCCCCGGCCGGCTCCCGCCGCTCCACGTGGGTTCGTGGCTGGGCCGTGTCCTGGGTGGAGGGCAGGCGATGCCCGGCGCTGCGGGGCTGCGGGGTCCCGCCAGCCCCCGGCTTTGTCTGCGAGCGGCGACCGCGACACGGGCTGGCGGCACGGGTGAAAATTGCGAGGAATTGTGGACCCCACTGCCGCCCGCGATCGCTCGCTTAGATTTCCACCGAGGCTGGAGGGGGTCCCGAATCCTCTCCCCCGCCGCTGTCCGCCTCCGGAGCTGCCCTAAGGCCGTATATATATATAAAAAAAACCTCTAGCTTGAAACCGGCCCAAGGGCCCGGTGAGGGCCGCGCCGAGACGGACCAAAATACGCGCTCCGGCCCTGCCCTCCGCGGCGGGACCTGCCGCCCCCGGCCCAGGGTCCCCGGGGTGCACCCCGCTCTGGCAGGTCAGGCGCGCACGGAGCCCAAGAAGCCACCGAAATATCCCCGGAGCGAGGCCGGCCCGCGCCCCGCCGCGCAGCCCCTCCGCGCTCTAGGCCCGCACCCCCGAGGAGCGATTTTGCGGGGGGCAGAGGGAGAGGCAGAGCCCCCCACTCAACCCCTCCCCGCTGCCTCGGCGCACCGCGCTCCGACCCAGGGCGCTGGGAAAGAGGAGCACCACAAATTAAGCGGAAAGCTTCGKATTTTATTCAAAAGGAAAGGTCTGTCTTACCTGAAAACATGCTCTCCCCTTCTTCTCCTCATATTTATATATGTATATATATATT
>NW_020455976.1:1640227-1641474 GCF_003342845.1 Nothoprocta perdicaria
GTGGGGGGGAGGGAAAGTGCTGCGATTTGGGGTGTTTCTTAAAATAGCAGCTGGGAAGAGGAAGCGAGAGAGAGAGAGAGAGGAGCGCGCGAGAGAGGGAAAATCCACCCGACCCAAAGCCCTGGGACAGGAGGTGCGGCAGGACCAGCTCCCGGCGAGGGACCGACGGCAGCTCCGCTCGCGGCCGCAGCCAGCGCGGGGCCGGCGCCAGCCCTGCCCGCCGCCCGGCGTGGCTCTCCCCGGCCACAGCCGGGGCTCCTCGGCCGGAGTTGGAGGTGGGCTTCAACTTTTGCTCGCTGCCTCCGCCGCCGCCCCGCCGGGGGGCTTCTCCCCGCCGCAGCGCATCCCCGGCGCGGGCGGCCAAGGCAGCCCTGCCCGGCCCGGCCCCACCATGACTTCCAAAGAAGAGCCCAAGCCCTCCTCGGGGGAAGAGCGGCGGCGGAGCCCCTTGGATCACCTCCCCCCGCCGGCCAACTCCAACAAGCCCCTCACGCCCTTCAGCATCGAGGATATCCTCAACAAGCCCTCGGTGCGGAGGAGTTACAGCCTGTGCGGGACGGCCCACCTCCTCTCGGCGCCGGAGAAACATCCCCCCGCCGGGCTGCCCCTCTCGGGCCGGGCGCTGCTCTCGCAGACCTCGCCGCTCTGCGCCCTCGAGGAGCTGGCGAGCAAGACCTTCAAGGGGCTCGAAGTGAGCGTGCTGCAGGCGGCCGAAGGTAAGACCAGGGGCCTGGGGGCTCGGGGGGGCTTGGGGTGCTCCGCGTGGCCGCCCTGTAGCGCTCGGGGGTGGCTTGCGGGCCCAGGGACCGGCAAAGGGGGCTGCAAGGTGGGGGGGACATCAGCCGGAGGGGCGACAGCGGCGAAAATGTGGCGCCTCGTCGGCAGGCAGAGACGGCATGACGATCTTCGGGCAGCGGCAGACGCCCAAGAAGCGTCGGAAGTCGCGGACGGCCTTCACGAACCACCAGATCTACGAGCTGGAGAAGCGCTTCCTGTACCAGAAGTACCTGTCGCCGGCGGACCGGGACCAGATCGCGCAGCAGTTGGGGCTCACCAACGCGCAGGTCATCACCTGGTTCCAGAACCGCCGCGCCAAGCTCAAGCGCGACCTGGAGGAGATGAAGGCCGACGTGGAGTCGGCCAAGAAGCTGGGCCCCAACCCCGCCGTGGACATCGTGGCGCTGGCCGAGCTGGAGCCCAGCGGCGAGGGCCGGGCCAAGGCGAGGCCCGGTTCCCCGCCGCCCCCC
>NW_020455976.1:1641523-1646523 GCF_003342845.1 Nothoprocta perdicaria
CAGCGAGGACGAGGAGGACGAGGACGAGGAGGACGTGGAGATCGACGTGGATGACTGAGGGGCGCCCCGGCCCCGCGCGGTCCCGGCCGCGCTCCCCGCTCCCGGCCCCGGCGGCTGCTCCTGCTCGGTACAAGCAATAAGCAATAGAAACCCAGGCCACACACACATTCACGTAGGGTAGAGTCGGTGTGTCCCTCCGCCTGTCACATCGCTGGAATGGTGCAATCACGGACGGCTTCTGTATAAATATTTAAACCTATATATCGGATTTTTTTTTTCCTTTCCCCCCTTCTTTGGGAGGTTTTATTATTATTATTTTTAATAGCTCTCAACTATGATTATTTTGTCTATAAGTGAGACGCGTAACCTCGGAATAAACTCGGCTGCCGACAGATGTTTGGGGAGGCAGTTGTTCTCAAAGACTTGCGAAATGAACCAACCACTTTAGAGGAGATTTAAGTTAGATTTCGAACAAACAAAAAAAAATAGCGACTTTTCTTTCCTTGCATGTTTCAAATGTGCACGACGTATTTTTTTTTCCTTTAAAAAATATTTTCCTTTGCAATCTTGGGAATTTGGGCGATGGGTTATAATGCAAGTTTAAAAATATATACTTTCTTTTTTTTTTTTTTTTTCCTAGAGCATAGATTTGTCTCCAATGCAATTTCTGCCTCATTTTACCAATTAAAAGCTATTTTTACCATTTTCTGCTATTGTTGTGCTTTTATTAAAAAGCTGCCTTTCGTATTTTTGATATGAAGGTGGTAACAAAAATGAAAATTAAAAAAATCCTAGAATTATTTTTTACTCTTTTTAGAATTTTTGCATGCTATAATAAATGAACGAATCCCAAGAACATTACATTTAAATATTACTCTATAAATTAAAAATGTACAGATTTAAAAAAAAAAAATGTTTTTGTTTGAATTGTACAAAATTTTAAAGGCCTGCTATTTAAGTTTCGATAGGGACGATGTCGCTTTATTTACTGTCTCTTAGAATTGTACAGATAGCTCCTTTTTTTTCCGATACAATAAAATCTTTACCATTTTAATACACTTTTAACGTCCTTCTCTGTGAACTCAAACCCCTTTCACTACCTCCCATCCGTTTGAGAGTGCGAAATACATTTCCCCCACAGGAATTGCCCATCGTGGTCGCATTTAAAGTTACTTTCGCTGCAGCACCTGTGAGAAAACGACAGGGAATGGACGCCTATGAGGGAAGTTCCTTATTCTTTTTATATTTCCCTTTATAAATATATACATAAGCTTAGGGAAAGGTAGAGCTCAGAAGAAGCGACTTTYTCGATATGTTTGKTTTTCTTTCTTTCTTTTTTTTTCTCTTCCATACAGAGAAATTAAAGCAGAGGGCGGCGCGGGGCTGGTAGCAACGAGCAGAGCCGCCCGCCTGCCCCGCTGCTCCCAGCCGGGCACCAGCGCAGCCAACGGCGCCTTTTCCAGAGCTAAATCTCGGAGAGGAAAAGGGGGGAAAAAAAGCAAAGCGGAGAAACAGCCACGAGTTATCGCCGAGCCCGACAAAAGGAGCCGCATGTGGGAGCAGAAGGGGGGATCTGTCCTTCGCCAGCCTTGCGAAACCTCCCTGCTTACGGGCAAAAAAATCTGGCTCTCCGGCACYTACAGGGATATGAGGATGGAAAATGTTTAATTCTCCTCCTTCCCCCCCCCTTTTTTTTTTCCTGCCAAAATTAAGGCTGTCGTGAATTTGTTTTCTTCTGGCAGCGTGACCTGCCTTTGGAGCTGAGCAACGTGTGTTTCTCCCTATTCTTTGCAAAATTTATGTGAGAAAGACAAATCTGGTGTACAGTGGCAGAGCTGCCCAGAGAAGTGTCCAGATAAGACAGGGTTGGTTTGTAGGGTGGGTTTTTTTTTTTTTTTTTTTTTTTTTGGTCCAGTTTCTCCGAGGCTAAATAAATCTTTCTCCTCTTTGAGAATGGATGGGGTTGTAATTTTTAGCGTAAAGCATGAAAACTGGGGACAAATGAGCCCTCTTCTCTGAAGTGACAAGCGACAATGGAGCATATACAGCCTCCTGCGGTTCGCCATGCTGAAACAAGCGTGCCCCTCCGCAGCAGAGAGAAGGCGAGCGCTTGGAGACCATATGGTTTTTGAATTTTCTTCACAATTTCCAGACAATTTGATGGATTAGGTTAACCCTCCCTTCCACTGTTTAACTCCCCAACAATGGGAGCAGAGCTGTTCTCCCTTCGTCGGGGCATCTGTGCGCTTCTATTCTTCTCCCTTTCTCTCTTGGTATTTGGAACAAGCCTATGAATTACAATGAAATCCACTTTCTTTGGTATTATTTGGGAGAGCACTTGTTTTCCGCCACCTCCCGCCCCCTCCCCGCCATCCCTGCTTTTTTATTGTTGTTGTTGTTTGTTTGTTTGTTTTTTCCTCTCCTCCAAGTGATAGGTTTGACTTCTGTCCAGATCTCTCGGAAAGCCTTCAATCTTGTCCTTAAGTGTTTTTATGCTAAACAGGCAAATCGTAAATGCTGAGAAACTGTGACATTTATGTGAAGATCTAGTTAAAGGGCTTTATTTGTTTTCTTTATCTGTTCTCCCCCCCCATTCCCTCTCCTCCCCTGCCCCCCTCCCTCCCCTTAGTCTTTTATTCTTTTGTCTTCGAATGGATTTAATGAGGCTGCAAACACTACAATTCAATATAAGCAAGAAAAAAAAAAAAAAAAAAGAGGGGGGTGGCTGGGGCTATGGAAAATAGGCTCGGAGTTCATTTGAGTTTCTGATCTATTGACTCCTGTGTGCAAACAGAGGAGCTGCGGGGCTGCCTTGCGCCCGCAGAAGTTTTCCACACGTGGCTGGGGCGGGCTGGTAAATATTGCCTCCTCTTGAAGATTTGCAGCGTGTTAATTTGGTTCAGCCTCCCTTCCAAATAGCCAGCGTTTTGGTTATTTAATTTACATCCAGAAAGAAAAGATATTTTCCATTTTCTTTTCTTTTTTTTTTTTTAACTTAAAAATCGAGAGCAGACTAGTGCCCCTTCATCTATACCCCCCCCCTTTATTTATTTATTTTTTTTCTGAACGCGCTGTTTCCTTGGATGACCCAACCGGACGGATTTCTCATTCCAGCTTTGCTCCTTTTAGGATTTTAGGTACATTTAGAAATTGGATTTTTCCTCTTATCTTTAATTTTGTTTCTCTCTCTCCCCGCAGCAGGACTAGGGACGAGGCGGAAGAGCCGAATCGCGCCCTTTGGGTCTGACCCAGCCGCAGCTTTTCGGCCGCCGGCTCCGAGCGCTGCTGCCGGCTCCGCGCTCCCAGCTCGAGGAACCCCCCCACTTCCCAACCACAGCCCCAAACCGGGCTCAGTCGACCGAAACGGTCCCGGCACCCGTCGCCATTCGCCGCTGCGCACCCGCGTCCGTCAATACCGGGGGCGGGGTGGGGGTTGCCCACCTTCCCCCCGTTCCTGTCCCTGCCCTGCTGCACATGGGCTGGGGGGTGAGGGAGGCAGAGCCGCGGCCGTTTTCTCACCCCCTGGGCAAAACTGGGCGCACCCGGAGAGCGGCGGGCCGCGCAGTTGGGCCGCTCCTCGCCCGCTACGTGTCCCGGTGCGCCGAGCCCGGGAGCGGCTCCCGCGCCCGGATCGCGCCGGCTCTCCAAGGTCAGGCCGGGGCAGGGGACGGGCTCCCCCTTCCAGGAGAAACCAGAGCGAAAAGGGTCCGGATCTGAGTGGGCCACGCGGGATTCCCGACAGGAAAAATAACTGTCTGAAAGCCAGTGCGGCGGGATCCGCATCCCCCGAGCCCGAGCCTTCCCATGGTGGCGCGGCGCCCCCCCACCTGCTCGGAGCGCGGGGGTCCAGGGCACGAACGGGGCGAGGAGGCCGCGTCCCCCCCGTCGAGGCTGGACGCGGATCGGGGTCGAGGCACAGGCAGGTGCTTAGGCTGCTGCTTTAGGCAGGTGGCCCCACTGCGGGGAGGGCTGGCGGGCTGCGGAGCTGCTGATGGGGACATAATAACAGGGAAGGGGGTTCCCTGCTTACCCCACGGCCCCTTGTCCTGCACAGGACCCGGGCCCAGCCCGTTTGCTCTCGGTGGAGACCGCGTGGATTAAGCGCTGTGCAGCCCCCCACACACACATACACCATCCTTCATCCCCAAACCTGGCACTGCCTTGGATTTCGTTTGGAGGTGGGAGGGGAGCAGGAAAGGAGGGGGCGGTGAGGGTTGTTCTCTGCCTGGAAATGCAGAGAAATCCTTGGGGTTGTGGGATTTTTTTTTCTTTTTTTTTTTTTCCTCATTCTTTTATTTTTGAGGGGAGAAGGAAGGGGGGGAGAAGATCCATATTTGATCTTGTTCACTTCACACAGGACTCCCAGACGGAGAATAAAGCCCCCTCCTGAATTATCCAACAGGGCTAAAGCAGGTTGAGTCAGTGAAATTCAGTTCCTTATTTTATGAGGTGTCAGGGCTGATGTCGAATATGGCAACGATAACTAATACTACAGTCTGAGGGACCAGAACGTGGTAATTAATCCCAAAGACTTAAGTGTATTTTAGTTCAGGAGAAAAAAAATCACTAATTCAATCGTCCGGAAAATTGAAGTTTGATGCATGAGTCTCTGCTGAAAGGAAAGGCTTTTTCTTCCTGATTCTGGGGTTGGGGCAAGAATTGCAGCCCCTTCGCTGTGCTCCCCGCGAGACCCCTGACTGCGACAGGGAATCCCAGGCACCGGGGTACCAGGTACATTAACAACGGGGCATCGCTGAGGAGGGGAGCACAGGGACCCCCCGCCCACCGCTCTCCCAGCCAGCCCTGTCACAGCCTGTCGCGACCGCCCGTTCATGTCGCCACGGTCCGGAAGGCCACGCGCACCCCTCACCAGCACTAAGGAGACCCTCGTGGGGCAGGGCCCCAGCCCAGGGGACGCAGGGAACAGCGGAGCCCCGGCACGTGGGTGCTGCATTGCAGCCTTCTGTGGGGCCAGAAGAGGCTCTGCTCCCTCTCCCCAA
>NW_020455976.1:1649023-1657460 GCF_003342845.1 Nothoprocta perdicaria
ATGCTTTTCGTACCTTGAAAGAGCCTCTCAGAGCCTTCTGTGGTGCTTTAAATATTTTAAATGCAAAGTAAGGTACAAGGGATGCTCAGAATCCCCCCTCCCGTTGTATTTTAGAGGCCGCGCAGCACTGTGCTGATTCCGCGCAATTTAAATAGACCTAAAATGCAGGGGAGCGAAGATGAACAGCTCCCGTTTCTGCAACTGCATCTTGCAAACTTTCCTGAGCTCTTCCTCGTTTCCTCTTTTTTTTTCTCCCTCCTTCCCTCCCTCTCTCTGGTGCTGTTTCGCTTCAGGAATATAGAGACCTAGAGGCACGTACACGATCCCTTTGTTTATTTCCAAATATATTTAAGAAAATAACAGCCCTGGGTTTAATGCTCAGAATATACAGCCTGTATCTGGTGCGTGCTTCTATACATTTAGGCTTCTTGTTTCCTCCCAGATCCTTCCTGTGGAAGCTCCCAAGGTAATATTTCCTTTTTAGTACTTTGCAAGCTTCTAACTCAAATTGTTATTGCTTCACATTTTTAAAGTTTACTTAGCAAAAGGCCCGGCTAACGTGAGCTGCTTGCAAGCTCAGAAAGACGAGAGGGCCTTGCCTTCAGCTACGCTGTGCAAATGCGAAGGGATAGGGGCTTTTAGTGATGAGTTATACTGCAATCAGCTTAGTAAATCTGCATGCAGAAAGGATGCTAATTAGTCTTAATAGTCTACCAATATGCCCCAAGACTGGAGACACAACAACGTAAATCTGCTACCGATAAATATTTTTAATTGTTAAATTTACTGGAAAGAAAAAGTGTATTTTCCGCTGCGAGCAGCGGCGGGGCCGGGTTGCCGCGCAAGTTGCAGCCCCGGGCAGCCCCATCCCCGCCGGTCCCCCCTGGCCGGGGGCACCGGCACCCCCGRCCCCCGGCCCCCCCGGGGCCGCCCCGGCGGGGGCAGCGGCGAGCGCCTCCTTAGCCGGTGCGTGCTGAAATTAGTGATGTATCACGTTAATTACCAGTGTGATCTTAAAATGGTTGCAGGCCCAAGGAAAATTAATGGAAATCCAAATTCTAATTATGTGGCTGGTGTTAAAGAGTTGAACTAAATACCCGGGAAGGGAAATTGGATGATAATGTGGAAAATATGCTGCATTTTCTGGCTGCTTCTGCCTATTGCATCAGGAAGCCTAATAAATGCATTAGCCGAGAGGCTGCTGGAGAATGAGCTTCGGGGAGACAAAGCGGAGGGAGGGAAATAGCACCTGAGATAACAGATCAGGAGCGCGAAAGAAATCCCGAAATATACTAATTTTTAGGTCTAAAGCTGCAGGCAGGCGGGGAGCCCGATAGGGAAAGCTGCCCCGCACGGTCCCGCATGGGCACTCCCGGGACCTCCCTGCCCCGGACCCCCCCTCTACCCCCCCATAATCACACAAGAAGGATTAATTAATTATCAACGTTAAGCTTGCGGGACCAGGGGTTGAGGAGGGGAGCGAGCCGGAGGGGAGCGAGCGCGACAGACTGCCCTGTGGGACCCACGGGTGTCCACYGGGAACAACCTCCTTTCCACGGGCTTAACCCCTTCCTCACCACCGGCTCAGGCTCCAGCTCTCAGCCTCATCCATCACCGAGTTTAAAAAAAAAAATCATCAAGGAAACCAAAGCAGACAAACACATCAGACTCAAGAGTGGCGACCCTTGGAAAAGTCAGGGTCCAACCAGATATGAATCATTTTTCTTTGCATACTTTAAAGGAATTACTAGTGATATGCACGGCTGTCACTGCAAACTACATTTATGGATTTGCAAGTCATTTCCATAAATCAGCTGCATTGGATCCATCAGAAGAGCAGAGCCCGGCGTCGGTGCGGAGATGATGGAGCTCTCTTTGAACGTATAATGAAGTGTTCCAGGGGCTGCAGTTATTTTTCTGCTTGTTAAGGATTTTTTTTTTTTTTTTTTTTAAGGGGGAGGGGGAACTTTGCGAATTTGATTTTAAATTAAAATGTCGCCAAGAGATGTTTTATTGGTGATCACCCTTATGATAAATTTATGCCTCAATAATTACTTTTCATGGGATATCGATTTCCTCTGGCTAAAGCCTTTCTGCCTCCTCCCAAACCCCTGTCTCCTGCTTCCCGAACATGCCAGTGCTCCCCACCCGGGGGCTGCCTTCCATGAAGGCAACACACCAGCAGCCCCAGCACAGGTGAAGCAGACCCCTAAGAGGGAAGTGAGGAGGTGGCTCTAGCTTGAACCACGGCCAGGATCCCTCTGCAGTCCCCTGCCCCCCAAACCCTTCTCCACATTAAGCAGTGTCATTACAGATGTGAAATAGCATGCAATGTGCTGCACATCTGGCTGCAGGATGTAGGGAGCAGGATAAAGGAGCTGCTGAGGATCCCCAGGAGCTCCCTCCAGGCTCCCTCTGTCTCCATAGGTCTTGGGAGATAAACTGCTGTTCCACACCTGCCCTAGTCTCAGCCTGCCCAAACCCACCAAGCAAAACATCCTGTGAGAGTGCGGGGTCAGTCCTTATACCTGCTGCTGGAAACATTCAGGGTGTTGAAGCAGACACAGAGGGTCTGCAAAGAGCTTTTAGCAGAAAGCTGCAATAGGATCTTCTTGTTGCATAAACACTACATTACCAAGGCATCAAAAGAAACATATTCAAATTTTATGAGATGATGAGGAATCTACTCAGATAACTTCTAATCCACTTGTTCTTGATCAAAACAAACCATCAAACAAAACCCCTCCCAGCTTCCCCATTTATTATAGAAATAACTTCCCCCTTGAAATGAATTCACACTATTACTGAAGAACAGAACAGCAAGAGCAGGGCAGGACAGCACAAGTGACTGCAGGAGCTCAGCACCGATGCTGATGCCTCCACTTGCAGAAATGCTCCTCTCCTGACACTGTCAGCTGGCCTCCGTTTTCCCTTCCCATTTATTTTTGGTCCTTTCCTAAGAAATATGAGGAACATGATATTTGGTGGAAAAAAATGGTGAAACTGTGTGCACAGGACTAGTTTCCTTTTGGGAAGCCACTGAGCCCTGCCTGCACAAGCTGCCCCACTGTGAGCCCGTCTCGGTGCTGGCAGTTGCCATCCTGGAGGAGCTGGAAGCCGGGCAGGATCTGGGGCTGCCCTAATGACATGTCCCCCTGCACTAGGCACAGGGTCTGTGTGCTCTGCACTCCCGATGCTCCACAGGAGACTTGGCTGAGTCCAGCAGAGATTGTAGGGTGGGCACAAGGGGACAGCAGCACAAAGCCTGTGCCCATGGAGGTGCCTGCACCTCACTGCAGAGCGGCTGCCTTTTCCCAGCTGCTTGCACTATCACTGCGTTTAGCTGCCACTGGGAAGGGATAGGATTACCCTGTTCTTCTCCAGAGCAATGAGTGTTTCCTGTGGATATTGTCTATTAATCCAGCTGGGCCCTGTTGTGGCTTCCTAAATTCCCATGCACTGCCCAAGACACAGTGTGCACAGCACCGACCCACACTCAGACTGGTGGGCTCCAAACCCACCACCGACAGACCAGGGCATGAGCAAACAGGGAGGTGAAAGGGCCGATCTCATCCCACTCTCTCTCCTGAGTTTTCTTCAGGTTCCCTCTGCCCTTGGTACAACCCAAACCTGCTCCTGTCTCTAACTGGAGTTTGGCTACCCACAGTCACAGGACAGGCTGTCACAGGTCAGCCCCACAGACGCTTCCCCTGCAGCTGCAGGGCTTTATGTCTCCCTGGGATCCTGCTTCAAGATTCCTGCTGCCCACGCCTCACACTGCAGCATCCCAAAGGGGAGGCCCGGCCCGGGGTTGTCAAAGCACTGCAGTCACCCATGGGTGGCCCCGCTTTGCTATAACACCCGGGCATGCAGAACACCCAGGCGCCAGCCTTGACCCCATGCAGGTGCCTGGGGAACAGCAGCCCCAACACATGGATTCTCCCTTTCCATGCAGATGCAGCTCCGGGTTTGCGCTGTGCATCCGCCTGCGCTCGCTGGCTGCGTCCCTTCCTGCTCAAACCTTAGGCAAGGGGGACCTCTGCAGGCCCCGCATCCGCCTCGCCACCACAGCCCTGCCAGACGCCTTTCAGGGAAAAAGTTTTTCCAAAGCTAAAATTCAGAGACTTTTTTTTTTTTCCAAATAAAACATTGCATAGCACTTGTTCTTTGACAAGGCGAGTAGTCACTTGGTGTCCTATCTAAGTCCCCTTTCCCAGGCTTGTCACAGGAATAGCAGACAGCCTGTCTGAAGGAGCACGTTGCTCCATCCTCTACCAGCACTCGGAGATGCAGGGTGCTGCTGCACCAGCCTGGCCTGCAAGGTGCAACCTGCCCACCGCTCCTTAGCAATTTCCGAGAGCATTTCTGCTCAAAACGAAGGGGCAGCAGTGCTGCAGTCAGCACTGGGGGGATCTGGGGGACCGAAGGGAAGGTCAAATTAAGACACAGCAGGGCCAAATGCAACATGAACACTTGGAGAAACAGTGGGGCAGGGGGAAAGGACCAGCAGCTTCTCCTAGGCGCAGTTCTATACACGTGTACACCCATCTCTATCCATGCCCTTGTCCCCTTGAAATTTAATTCTCCTGCCTGACTTCAACCAAAACGTTACCTAACTGGAGACAGCTCTAGTAGACCAAGTTCCTACATGTTTCCAATCCTGCTGCATTGCAAACCTGAATGTGTATGAGCTCCCTGCTGAAGGCACCCAGCTCCTTTGCAGCACGTTCACCTCCAGCAGAAGCTCTTTCCCACCTCCCACTTCACTTCCAGAGCCTGGGGGCTGCATATGAATGATGGGGTCACAGCCCTAGGAACAACAGGATACTTTAGGAACTGATAACATACAGTCTCTTGTCCCCCATAATGTGTTTTCTTCTGGAAAGAGGTGGCTTCTACATCTCTCCATGAGCTTCTCTGGCTCTGTTTCATCTACACAGCTTGCCTGACCTGGGTGCTGGTCTCCTGGGAGCCAGGATCACACCAGGACTCTCATGTCCCCGCCAGCATCCACACACTCCTTTATGTTCACACTGGCAGATCCTCAAGGCAGCTCCTTCCTCTGCCCCACGTGCTTGCACATCACCCTGYGTGGGCATCCCCATCTACAGCAGGGATGATTTTGGAGGGGGAGAAAAGGAGCTATAAAAAAGACGGAGCCAGGCTTCTTGGAGCAGAGAGAAAGACCAAGGCACAACTATAACATCAGTTACATCAAGGAAAAAACAGATATTAGAGGGGAAAAAATGAAAGARAAGTCTCCATAATGACACAATGAGAGTAGTCTAACAGTGGAACAGGGACCAGATGTTGATCTCCATCTATGGAGATCCTCAGAGCTTGACTGCACAAGACCCCAYGCAACCTGATCTAGCACCAGAATTAGACCCCTCTGAGGGAAGACAGGACTGATGCCTCCTGAGACCATTTCCAATCCGAATTATTCTCCGATTCGGTGATGGTTTACCCAAACTTGAGCTGCCCTTGCACCTCATCCCCTCTCTCCACATCAATGCTTTCCAGATACCAGTATAAAGTGAAGCAGTGGAGTTGCTTCCAAGCCCATCACCAACACAGAGCAACTGGTAGGCAGCCTGCAATCAACAGCTGATTCTCACTTCTGAAAAACACATTTTATGATCCAGCAATGCTTTTCCCAAATGATCCCATTTATTTCTCACCTAATTCAGCCACAGCCTTTAATTGTTTTGGTACTAATAGTTTTCATTTTTTTTCCCATTTCTCCTTTCTTTGCCCTGCAGGAGGAATTAGCCACAACATCCTGAGCAAGGCTGCAAAACAACTTCTGCCCTGCCCAGCCAGTGTGTGGTAACTGGTCAAAGGGGGATGCAATTTGGCCTATCTGATCAATTAATATTTCAATGGAATGTAAAAGGGAAGAAGAGGGGGAAAAAAAAAAAATGTTGTCTAGTGCTAGATGTGAAGATAAGGTCAGGGTCACCCCAAAATGAAAAGAAAAAATAAATGATCTGCCAAATGGATACCTTGTTCCTTCTTTCCTCAAGCCTTGGCTCCCATCTAAAGCCAGGAATACTGGCTCCAGAGGAAAAAATGCCCAAGGTAATCCATTCCTTAGACAGGGATCCAGAAGGTGAAGCTCCTGGCAGCCCTGCAGTTGGTGGAGTTGCCTCCCTGCATCTGATACCCTTCTCTGTCTGCCTTGAATAATAATCATAAGAACAACCCTGTGACAGACTGATTTTGATGGAGTACTCCAAAGGTCTGCTAATGGTTTTCCCATTAATCCTTGCTTTTGAAAGCAGAGCTAGAGTTGAGCAGGAATAGTTATGAGAGTCCGGATTGAGAGCTGAGGCGGGATAACAGACGCAGAGGAACAGCTAGATGGGCAAGCGCTGCCATTTCAGGGAGAGCCATTGGGTTACTCATGGACATGCTGCCCATGGAAGCTCATCAGGCCTGGGGACCTCCCCATCCGGGAGCACCAGGCAGCATCAAAACTCCAGCCTTACCTTGCTGTAGGATGAGCCCTCCTTGCTGGCATGGGCACACAGAGCATCCCTGGCAGGTCCCCAGCTGTGGTCAATAAGCTAAAGAGGTCGTCTGCAAGAGAGGAGGCAGCAGAAAGTGGGATGGAGGACTTGCAAAGGAGGAGAGATGTTCTCTAGAGGTCCCTTCCAACCTTAAGCATTCAATGATTCTGTGAGAGGGCAGGGAGCTGCGTTAGCTCACAAGTAGCATCTGCCCGTGGCTCCAGCATGCCCAGATCCAGGAGACGTAGGAAGCGCAAAATCTTACCTTGYGAGTCTCTGTCAAGGTCTGTGGGAAGAGTTTTCCCACAAGCCATTACTGCAGGGAAAGTACGGAAAACATCTCCAATCCTCTGCCTGTACTGGAGATTGGAGCTGACTCTTGAAGTGCCTCCCTGAGAAACAGGCCTTTTCCTCACAGAGAAGACCCCAATCTGCCCCGTATTGCATGAATCTAGCTCCAGGAAAGAAGTGATCAGGCACAAAAAGCGAGCCAGCCCCTTCCCCAGCCACCCAGCTCCTTTCCTCACCTGGAGGGGTCATTGCTGAGAGAGGCAGGAGCAGCTTCCCACCTGCCTGCACTGCCGATACTACCTCCAAATACCCCTCATCCCCATTTGTCAGGGGGAGAGGAGACGCAAGGAGGAAGAGGAGGCAGTTGCAGGCAAGAGAGGAGGAGGAAGGATGGGTGCTTGCCATCCCAGGGAGGTTTCCCCTGGTTTTAGCCTAAAAACCCTAAAATTAGCCAGGTCTTCTGGACAGCAAGAGAAAAGCATTTTGGAAAGTGCTCTGTTTATATGGGGAAAAAAAAAAAAAAAARTTTCTTCTCATTTTTCCTAAARCTAAGCAGCAGGAGGGAAGGTTTCTAGGAGCAGGATTGACAAACAAAGTTGGTCGGAAGAGAATTAGTTGAAGGAGATCCTGCCTCCAAGCAAGACTGAGGACAAGGCAGCCTTACAAAGCTCTCTTGTGCTATGTCCTAGAGAAGAAGAGGAATCCAGGAGGAAGATCATAAAACCAACAGTGACAGAAAAGAGCTGACTTAGAACAGAAAGTTATTTTTGCTCTCATACCTGCCTTGGCTGCTTCTCCATCTAGCCTCCCTCAAACCACCCCCCAGCTGCCTCTAACTCCTCATTAAGCCCGAGCCAGCTGGGCTGAGCTTTTTTATGCTCTGATGGAGCTCTGCCCCTTCCTGTTGCCTCCTGGGAAATGTAGTTTGGGGGCTGCTTGGCCATTTTGGAGCCAGCTTTGCTCCCTTTAGTTTGCAGAGCATTGGGGCTCAATGCAGGAAAGATTTTTTGAGGAGGACGGAGATGGGGTGAAGTTTTGGGTGAATTTGCTGCTTGCATCATTAATTTTATATCTCCAGAGTCAGGGATTGGAAAATACTCCCTCTTTTTTCCCTCTGTCCTCAAGGAGAAGAAGGCCTGGGCAGCTGAAAGCTTGCGAGAGGCTGAAGAAGAGACGGTGGTAACGGAGGGCGGCTGCTCGGGCTGCCGCGCGTCCCGGAGCGCGCGCTCGCGTGCCCGGCTACGTCAGGGCCACGCAGCAGCCCCTTCCAGCTCGGCTTTCCCAAGCGAGCGTCTCGCTTGGATGCATCCTGTGCACGGAAATGAAACGGCTTTGGTGCTGAAAGTCCTGCAAATCGGGCCTGTGTGGGGAGAGGGGGAGCAGGGGGCATCAAGAGGCTTAAATGGACTGCAGAGGCACGGATAGTTTCTTGACAATGGGAGGGTAAAAAAGGCTGGGGGTGAAAGCTGGAGATGAGCATGTGTCTATCCCGAGCAAAGCTAGAAAAGCCCCGGGATATGCAGGATTTGCCAAAAAAAAAAAAAAAAAAAAATTTTTTTTTTTTTTTTCCCCTCGCAGAAAATCAAAATATTGGTCAAGAAAACGGCTTTGGTGCTGAAAGTCCTGCAAATCGG
>NW_020455976.1:1657539-1724119 GCF_003342845.1 Nothoprocta perdicaria
GTTTTTTCTTTCTCTCTCTCGGGAAATCTGAGTTGCATCCAGCCTACACCTCCCCATTTTCCTGCTCAAAATAATAACAGCCTCATTCGCTAAAGGCACTATTAGGATATTAAGTGAATATGAATGTGACTTAATTCAGTTGTTATTTTAGGAGCTTTGCCTCGTCAGGGTTTTACAAAGCTTCATTCCTCCGCTCACTGGAGACCGGCTTTAACACGCCCCTGCTGAGCTGTTGCTGCAAGCCACAAACCCATCACGCGGGGAGTTTTACTTAATGCTAAGGGCTGGATTTTATTTTGCTTAGTGTCGGAGTCTGCCTGCCATGCTGCTGGGGGAGCCGGGGAATGATGAGCTCCAGTCCATCATGCTTGGGGCAGAAATGCCTCTTGGGCCGGTGATTTCTTAGGCAAAATCCAAACGTTCGCATGCCCGGAAAGCACCACATCCCTGTTCCTCTACCTCAGAGAGGCTCAGGGCTTTACCAACYTGTAGCACCAGGTCTCATCTCCTGCTTGGCATCCCAACCTGCATTTTCCCCATCCACTGCTSTGGAGCAGATGTGGTGCTGTCCTGGAGACCCTGCTTGGGGGATGCAATTTCAGCATCTCTCAAAACTGGTTGCACATGGGGATGAGGAACAGCTGTGATCCTGCTCTGGTATCATTGGGCACTTTATCCTTAAAAGGAGGAGTGAATCCCTGGGGAGCACCAGGGTCATGCAGAACAAACCTTGCTCAGGAAWTGGGTCCTGGTTCCCCATCACACAGGCAGGTGATGCCCCCACCCAGACCTGGCAGAAACTTAGAGGGGGAGAAGGAGGAGAGAAAAGGAGAGGAGGGACCCAGGCTTTGCTGGGATAGATGCTGTGGCCTTTGCCCTGTGGCAGGCAAGCTCCTGGGTGCCCATAAGTATACGACATTCGCCAGGGCTTTTGAAGGATATACATGTCCTTGAAATTCCCCATAGTGCGAGGGGAAGAGAGACCGTGACCCAGAGGGGCAAGATGAAGGGKCTCAGATCCCCACCAGATCCTAGCCTGAGGGCAAGAGAGAGCCTAATGCTCCTTAACACTTGCACAGTTGGACTGCAAGATCCATCACATACCTCCTCCCTCCTGTTCCTGCAGCAGAGATGGAAAAGAGAGGATAAGACCCCAAAATAAACTCACACATGGTGTCAGGACATATTCATGTCCGCAGCAGCAAGCTGGAGGAGGAAGCCCTCCAAACAGGGCTCTCCCGGCCCCTAACCTTGCTTCATCCACAGCCCGGGATTTATGGCATAAAAGCTTGGCAGTGACCTCTGATCTGCTCCAGCACCGAGCGYGGACTCGGATGGCATTACAGTGTGATGTACGGCCAGCGGCTCTGCCGGGCGGCCTCTCGTGAGCGATGGCTTGCGATATTTCTGGAGTTTATACCTAGCTCTCCAGCTCGACAGGCTTGCTGGATATGATTTGTGCCCCGTGTAGCTCTATAAATATTGAGCTTGGAGCATTATATACGGCGACAGCCCTACAGCACTCCGGGTGATATATCCCTGCGTTTGCAGTTGTAGGCGAATAATTTTAGTTTGAGTGGTGTGGCAATGAGAACAAGGAGGAAGTAAAATAAAAGGGTAATTCAAGACCAAGTGAGCAGCAGGGAGCGTGTGTGAGATTTGGCTTATCACTCAAAGCTTTTCCCACCAAATCATTCTGGAAATTGATGGCTGGAGTCAATTCCCAAATTAGTTACCTTATCCCTGTGTAGTGCTSCTGCCTGCAAAGTAAACAGATGTCACCTAGCCCTCTTTTGCTCCTGATTTTAAAGGTAAAGGAGAGAAGGCATCAGAACAGTGTAGGAAGGAACAGAAGATGAAATTGATGCTCCTCTGCTGTGGGAATCACCATGTCTCGTGGCATTAGAGCATTCCCTGGTGTGAATCCAGCCTTTTCCTGCAGCAGAATTGCCCCAGGAACCTGTCCTAACAAGCAGGTCATGGGCATGCCTCACATTTGAGGACATGGGACATGCACCCTGCATGTCTATACCAGGAATGTGTTTACAATTGTGGGGAAAGGGACCTTATGACATCCCCAAAGCGCCCCATGAGGACATGACCTGGGCCAAGCAGCGATGATGCAAGAAGCMGGTCAAGGGCAGGCGAGAGCATTTAAAAGGAGCTGGGATATTTGCTCTGATTTTGTGCGGAGATGGAAGTTCTGCAGGGATAAATAGAGCTTCGTGGTGACATTATGTCAGGCCAGGGATTGCAGCCATTTGCTATTGCATCTATTGCAGGCACAAGGGATGCAGGAATTGATTGGGTTTCTTCCTCCGGCAAAGATTCAGAGGAATAAAAATGATTTCCACTGGAAGCTGCTGCTTTAATCTTGAAAAGACTCAAAAGGCACAGGGAAATTGGGATGTGGCACAAAACAATTCAAGCTTAAGGTTGCAGTTCTTAGCATGGGAGAAGCCTTGCAGTGCCATGGCAGAAGGGCAGGATCTCCTTTTAGCAGAGCCCATTAATCAAACTTTGATGTTCCCTTGGAAATTTGCAATAATTTAGAGAGATGGGGTGGGCTGGAGCACAAATGAGGGGCGAAATGCTGGGCCTGTAAGATCCCATAGTCAAATGAATTGCRAGAAAGATCCTTTCTGGTCATGAAACTCATCAATCCCTCACTTGAATGAGTCATTATGACTTGAATCATCTCATATTCCCAAGACCATTTTTTGGGGATGATTTTTCCCTCTGGGGAGAAGCAGCAATGCCAGGCCCCAAACCATGCAGCCCAGGAGAAGRGACCTGCAGACCAGAGCCAGCCCTTCCAGTCACAGCCAGGGTACTGGACTGTGGGAGGCATTTTCAGCACATGCTTCTCCATGGTTTTCCATCTTTATTTCCTCTCACCAGCAACTGAAGACATCCTGCTGAGACCTTCCTGTAGCCTATTAGCACAAGATTTATACTGCAAATGCCCTGATTGTTTAACATCCGAGCCCTTTCCCAGGGACTTTTCATCCCTCGTGCTGACAATATTTCTCTCCAAGAAATACAGCCTGACTGTGGCTAAGCCATCCCCGTGCCCCTTAGTCCTTGCTGCCCTCCCGACCGCTCTGCTCGCTTGAATGAGACACTTCACCCTACTCTCTACCAGCCAAATGCACCTGGGAGGAGGAATTAGCTGCTCCGGTGACAGCTCGGTTCCTCAGGAGGGTCACAGTGCAGTTCCAACAGCAGGGAAATGGAGCAGCTTCCCAGGTGCTGGCAGCTCAGGGCTCTAATTCCCCAAACATCCCCCCAAACCAAGTACTGTGTCAAGTGGGACTCACCTGGGTGTTATCTTGGGGTGCTAATGATGTGGGAAACGAGGCACTCCATCATGTTCGCTTTGCGTTCCCCTGTGCTCCCTCCTGCCTGGGGCAAACAGCTTCCATCTCTTCACGGCTTTTCTTCCTACTTCATACATCAATGAGCAGCCTCATCCTGAAGATCTGGAGAAAYTGCCCAAACAGCCTCCTTTCCCCCAAAACTGAGGTTTTCTGGGCGGAGGAGAGCAGGTCACCCTGAGAGTGCCCATGCCAGGATGGCAGGGACAGCTGCCTCCTCCTCTCCGCCCCGCAGGTGGAAGCCCACTTTGAGCAGGTATCTTCAGGACTGCCAAATTCAGCTGAAATTGTGTCAGAGAGGACAAAAAATACTAATAAAGATGATGGGCACTTGCAGGCATTTATCCACACGTGCACACACCAGGTTGCACTCTCAAAATCCTTGCTTTTTTTTTTTTTTGCAAAACAGGCTAAAAATAGGAGCCAAAGAAGTGAAAATTCACTGCCAGTAGGCCATCCAGGGAATGTTTATCCCAGATTTCAGCACATCATTTTAGATCATGTCCTGGCCACTGCCCTCTGGGCTCTGTTTCTCTGATAAATGCACCATGGAATAAACACCAAGTGATGGCAGAACGTGAATAATCCCTTCTCAGAAAGAAATACTTTTTCTGATGGATGCTGGGGAATAAATGCAGCTTTAAAAAGCAATAAGTTGTTAAACAAACACACACCAGCAAACCCCATTAAAGTCATTTGATGTAAGCCAGGGAGAAGCGTCTCTAAATCACTTAATTATTTTAGAGACAAAAGCACATTTGTCTAAACTGGTTCAGATCACCTTTGGGGAAGGAGGAGAGAGGGTTTGTGTCTGCACCATTAAATGCTTTGTGTTCCTGCAGCTCACCCCAGATCGCAGCCAGAGGATTGCCAGACTTATTTTGATTGCATTAAAGACATTCATACRCACTAATAAAATAAAGGAGATTTCCTTGAGCTTTATTGGCTTCCTACACCATGAAGAGAAAAACATTTTTTCCTTGTCTGTTTTCACATTGCTTTGGTTTTATTTCTTTTCTATCCTGAAAGAAAAGGGCGTTGATTAATGCAAGCAGCTTCTTGGTGGTCCTTGAGGGCTGTTCCTCAGCCTGATGCTKCCAGAGCCTCCTCTTTTGACTAAGTTCATCCTTCTGCGCTTAGGAAAAYCCAACTTCTCCACCTAGGATTTAGGTAGGCCATGCTAGCCGGGAGAGGGCTAGTGGGCAGAGCTGGGATGGAACCTCCCTCTCCCTTGAGTGTTCTACCAGCCCTGGAGATGCACAGAAATGCCTCCACTTGCTGCAGCCTTCGGCAAGGTGTTCACACCACAGGTGTTGAACATGCTTCCCTGACAATTCCTGGCCCATCTCAATCTACCCATTCACTGAAGCACCAGGTGATGGGACATCCTATGGAGAAGCTGCCAGGCCATCACTTACAAACCCCAGAAAACTTTCTGCTCTCACCCCAAGTTTCTCAGGGCTGGCTTTATACCTGATGAAATGCATGCCGGGCAGGTGTGAGCAGATGAGGAGCAGGTGAGCTGCTCGTGGGCACACCTTTGCAACCTGACCGACTTGACCATTCTTTGATGGCATCTCCCTATGCATTAGGGAGAACTTTGTGATCATGCTGTGCCCAAAAAGACCCTTTCCCACTGGACCTTGCCACACATGTCCCAGCTGTCACCAGCACAGCCTCCCCCTGTGCCCATTTGGGGCATTGATTTTAGCAGCTTGGGTCCAAGGGTGCCCCACGCCAAGGGCCTGGGGTGACCGTGCCTCTGCACGGGAAATGGGGTTGGAACGGACGGGGGTGATGTGTCACTGCTGCCACCAGGAKAAGCTGTTGACGGAGCCGCCACACGCGCTCTCTTGCCCCTAGATGGAGCTCGGTGCCCACGATTTACTCCAGGGTGGCCCGAAGGGCTGGGAGCAGCGCGGGGCCGGCCGGGCGGGCAGGGATGTGCCAGGACAGCGGTCCCCGGCGAGGGGCCAGCAGGGCTGGGGTGYCCCCAACCCAGCCTCTCCAGCGCACCCATGGGTGCAGGCGCTCGGGCGGCAAGGAGGCCACGGAGCCACCAGCACCTGGTGGCAGGAGGACAGCATGGGCTGGCTCCTGACCTTGGCCGATTTGGGCAAGTCCTGCTGCAGGGGGCAAACCCCCACTCCRCAAAAGAGAGATGGAGGAGAAGGGTCCATGAAGCCTCAGGTCTGTCCCATGCTTCACGCTGCCTGTCTCACCTCCCGCTGCTGGAAGCAGCTCTGTTACACACGGCAAGGCCAGGTTTTGGATCTATCATAACAACCCGCAAGGTTTGGGCACTTGGTTTTGCTGAGAGGAAGGCCGCTCTACCCCAGCATTTCTACTAGGAACATCCTCTTGCTGGTTTTGGTTGCTAGGAATGGGCAGGACAACAGGTCACATCCCTCCGCGGAGGAGAGGGTCCCTCCCGCGGGATGGGAGCAGGAACCCAGCAGTGMATGGCAAGGCCAAACCGCACGTGGCTCCAGGCCCCGGGCTGCAAACCCTGCCACGGAGCAGCCCTGCTCTGGAGAGCTCCACAGCGAATGCTTCACGACATGGAGAGAGCTTATCAGCCTTTTACCCCACCGCTTTCATGGGAGCATCTCCCTCCTCTTGCTTTTCGACCTCTTGGAGGACTGGCTGGGTTTACACTCCTTTCCTCGATCCCACCGGACCCACAAGCTCCAGCTGCCTGGTAATGGGTCCACACTGCAGCTACTCTTGGAGCTGGCCTGGAAGAATACTCCAATAATGCAGGGAAGGCGCTGAGCCTTGAAAAGAGGGAATGCAACTCAGAAAGCTGTTATAAGCCAGGAGGAGACCAGCAGGCACCAGCACATGTGCATTTTTTTTTTAATCACTTTTTTTTTATTATTTTAAGGCTACTGCCATTCCTGCTCAAAGACCAAGGCTCTTCATACACGAKGATAATTGGTTTTCCACTCCCAAAGCCCATGAGCAAAGGGAGACACAGGGTGACTAATGCACCTCCAGCCCAAGCGGACGATTTGACTTCACTCAGCGTTGCTTGCCTGCAAATATTTCTCAGCTTTCTGGAGTTCAGCTCCCTAGGAGGTTTTGAGCTTGACTTTTCAAAACAAAACCCAAAAATATTAATTTAAATGACCAAAATAGCAAATCTTATTGATGGAAGTGAACAAGGACAAAGACGTTGATGCTCAAGTCTGGGGCAAGTGGGATATTACCCACAGATTTCCTGCTGCAACTAAGGCAAAAAAAAAACCCAAAACAACAACAACAACAAAAACCCCAGCATACTAGACAGTTTTCAAATAAAAAAAGTCTGGAAAAAATGGAGAAAATCGGCATGGTTTGATTCCATCAGAAGTTTGTTGTGAACATCAGTAGTTTGAGATACAATTGCATAGTATTTAAAGAAATAGAAAAATATTTCTCTTCACAAATTGAAAGCTTTTTATTAAAAAGAAAATCAGGATAGGACATTTTGATTTCATGTGTTTTTCAGATAAATGACAGTCAAAGCTCATGGTGGCACAAAGAACCCAGCGTTACTCAATCAGTGATTTTCTGCAAGAAAAAAGAAGTCACAAATTTAAAACATTCCAGCTGTTCCAGAAACAAAGACACAGTCTGAGCTYTGCTTTTTAAGGAAACCCCAACAGCTTTCAAGGCAAACAAGTCCCCATTCTGTCCATAAAGGCAAGGATATATCCATGCACGGGAGCTGAGCCAGGTTGGGAGGACTTTGGCCCTACCAAGACCTGAGCTCCTGTTGGTGCCAGGAGGACTCAGGAGCCCTCAGCTGATTCCAGATGTGTCCAAGCAAAACGGCGCCTGCATCAGGGGCTGCCTGAGGCCGAAATTCCCAGCCAAAATTCCTGGCCGAAATTCCCAGCCTCCCGCTGGAGGCTCGGAGCCGCTGCTCACTCGGGCGACCCCGGGCTCAGCTAATTGCCTAAATGGGGGCCAGACCTCACGGTCCCTCCTGCCCAGCTGGGACCGAGCCCAGACAACCGCAGCGTGTCCAGCTGGGCTTCGTCTCCTCCAGCTCCGCACAGATGTTTCATACTCACTTTCCTCCAGCAAGGGCTATTCCCCCCAGCTCCCTTTTTTCCCTCCRAAATCTCAGTGCATCTATAGGTGAACTCAGAAAATCTGTTGCTCCCAGTCACCCAAGGCATCTCCATACGTGCCATATCCATACGTGCAATCACTCCATGATCTCCTGCACAGTACCTATACACTCAGCTGCATGTATTGCATATATAATATACACTCCCAASGCGTGCTCTGCCTTGCTTTGCATTTCCTAGATCTGGGCGAGCAAAGAGTGGAAAACCAATCCGTGCTGGTGCCGGCTTCACCATGGGGATTTGCTCTGTTCGTGTATTATAGAAGGGGAAAGTGTCTCTCCAAGCCTCTTAATGCAGTTTTATTCCTGTTCCCAAACAGGTATAATGCGAAAAATGAAGTCAGCCTGGTATGGATGGCCCCAGGACACGTCTGAGGTGATCAGTCGGCAAACATATAATTATGTCTCCCCCTTTCATGCCATTGCTTACTGGTTTAATTCCAGCATATTTCAGACAATTTTTATTTTCTAGGTGTAGATCATCATGTTATGATGATAACTGGAAGCGTGTATTAAGATCGCAATAAAAAACTCCTGTTACCAAAAGAATTTTAGGAATGAATTTAGGAGAAATATTTTCACAGAAGACTGTCTGAAAGCAATCACTGCAGGAACAAAAAAGATCAGATAATTATTTTTCTGGTTCCAACATTACATATAATGTCATTTCAAGATTTCTTTCTTTTTTTTTTTTTTTAACAGGAAAGATTGATATGAAAAAGAGGAAGTAAATAGTTTCTAGAACAAGATGTAGCTAAATATTGTATCTAAACAATTCTCTTGAATTTGCATCATCATGCATTCAACTTTACCGGGAAACATTTTGGAATATGAAATGAATAATGTGGATATTATAAAATGGCTGTCTCGGAATTAAATTTTAAGATATTGATGTGTCATAATAATAAAATAGAAAACATTTGTAATATCAAGAGTGAGCCCCGTGATCAGTTTTCTTATTTCACGGCTGCCTTTTTTTTTTCCCTATGCAGAAAGCTTGGGATGAAAAAGAACCGTACACTCCAGCAAACTGTGAGCTGTTAAAGATCTGCAYGCAGCGATGCCTCCTGAAGCAGTAAGCCCTAAGCACGGCATTACCTTTGCAGCCAAAGTTGAACATATATTAAACCATTAGCTGAACCAGCTCCTAAAAACCCATCTTTGGCATGAAACAATTCAAACGAAAGACATTCATCAAATTTACCTTGGGAAAAAAAATGCAAGCAAATATATTTATTTTCACCTTTTTTTTTTTCCTCCCCACGAGTAATCAAACATCTTTTGAAAATATTTCATAATCTGTGTCCTCTGCAATGTACTTATTTTTCTGGTCTTTCTCATTTTCGGCTTCTTGTCCCTCCTTCTCCAAAGAGGCCTGTGTTTTCCTGCCTGTGTTGTACTGCAAAAAGGGAAAATCCCCTTATTCAGCCCCATCCTGCATTAATTATGTTGGGGAAAAAAAATACACTGTTAACCCTTGCACTTAAACTCCCCAGCAGTTCCGCATAGCTCGCACAGAGAAGCACACCGGGATTTGCAGCCTTGGTCCAGTGGCTCCCTGCAAGCGCCGAGCGCCTGCCTTGCATTCCCAGCCATCCAAGCATCCCTTAGCCTTTGCTTTCCATGGTATTGGAGGGAAATCTCAGCTCAGTTTCCCAGGAATAAACCTGGAGTCTTCCCCCCGTTTGATTTTCCCCTGATCAAGTCTTCTCCAGTTGGGGAAGGTGATGGAAAATAAGGTTGAGGTGAACTCAGTCCCTAGAATAATTCCCTGCAAGACTGTCTCTAAAATACACAACTCCTGATTTCTATATAGAAAACCTTTCTATATAAAGTTTAAGCACTAACACATCTAAATTCCCCCAGCCCAGCCATGTACCTGTGGCCATGCCCAGGAATTATTCAACATGTGAACAATTTTCTTTTTTCTTTTCTTTTCTTTTCTTTTCTTTTCTTTTCTTTTCTTTTCCCTGTAAAGGCACTTGACTTAAAGCAAGTGCTAAACTCACAGCTGGGTTGAAGACCAAAAATGTTTGCAGGGGTCAGGAATCAAAATATATCAAATTATCACCAGGGCTTCCAAAGCAGACTCCAGCACAAACGAAATCAGAACATTAACTCCATTTTCATCTTAAGCAAATATCAAAAGCTTCAGTATTAAGTGTTCTGATGTGCTGTCTTCTCTCCGGCAGGTAACAGACAGGAAGAGCAAGGAATTAAATGATTTATTCAGTACCCTGGAGATTTTCTTTTATTTTCTTTCTCGTTTCCACATAAATTACACAAGCACTTTATAAAATGAATACACATAAAACACCTTATAAGTGCATAACTTTAAAAAAAAATCAAAAACAAAACAAACCTTTAAAAATCTTGCTGAAAATAGGTTTTCTGATTGCTTGTTTGTTAGCCAGTTGCTTAAATTGGCGGTGCTGTTTTAGATAATAAGTAACTGAAAAATATATACTGTATATATATAATATATATATTCCTGTCATTTGCTATAAGAAGTGCTTTGTTTAATTGTGTCTCATTCCTTCAGTACGATTAAAGAAACGACTACGTTAAAACGGCCAGAAGTGAAATAGCTTTTCACCATCACAAACCGCCCTCTAAAAGAAAACAGGTAAAAAGAAAAATACCAGACAACGTTTTGCAAAAGGTATGGAAACAATTCATGGAGAGTAACAGCGTTAACCCTGCAAACTGCCGCCAAGGTCTTCTCGTTATTAAAACACAAGCTGCTCGGCACGGGATCCACGGGGGCCAGGGCCAGTTTGGGCTCTTGGTGCGACTGAGGTATCATATTTACCGTCCTCAGGAGTCTGTCACGTCCTTCTCTTATTCCCCTCCTTGCGAGAAGAAATTAATGAAAAAGGGGAGGAGACCCAGCTAGGTGCAAGCCGGCAGGGCCACGTCTGTCACGAGCAGAAATTGCTGCCAGGAGGGAAAAATAAGAAAAACCCGTGTGGTTTCCTGCATTTGTTGCATCCCCGGACGCCTCTGGCGTGAGCCGGGGTGATGCTGAGGAGTCCTGATCCAGAAACAGGCTTTCCAGGGAGCTGTGTCCTTCTGTTTTGAGCCAGCGGTCCGATGTGTATATATATATACACACATATATGTATGTGGGTGTATATATATGTATATATATGTGTGTGTATTTATATATATATATGCATATATATATATTTACACAGAGATGGGTGCAGAGCCCGGCTGTRTGCCGCCGCCAGCAGGACCTGCAGGAAGTTTTCCCGGCGACGGCCGCTCTGTCCCTTGGGGCTCGGCTTTGTCTGCCGCTGCAGCGGAAAGTTCATGGTTGGCACCGGAGCCCTTCGCAAGGACAAAAGGGGCCGGGATGAGGGGGAGAAAACCCTGTTGCTGCCGCACGTGAAGTGTCCCGGATGCCAGCGGAGCTTCCCGGCTGCCCTGCCGGCTCGGGAGCGGCCTCACTCGCAAGCGGAGGCCACGGTGGTGACGCTGGTGATCTTGGTGGAGTCATCAGACCAGGGCTGGAGGTTCTGCAGGGCGAAGAGAGAGGAGTTGTGGACRCAGATGGGGTCCGCCTGGATGGGCTGGTTGATGGTTTTCTGGAAGGCCTCCTGCTGCAGCTGCATGAGGATGCGGTTCGCTTGYTGCCGCTCTGCCTCCCTCTCCTCCGCCGTCTGCCTCCTAGGAGCAAAGGGATTTTAGCAGAGGGAGAAGCAACTTGCTGGAAGGGGCAATCAAACTGGGAGCAAAGCTGGGAATGAAGCCCCCGTTCCAGGTGTTTTCCCACCCTGGACTTGCCCGCACTGGGGCCAGCAATGTCTCCTCCTGCACTCCAGCCAAGGAGASCCTGGATAATGGGACACCGTGTCCACAGCAGGCAGGACAAAACCCACACGCTTAAGCTATAAGGAGAACATAGGCGAGATGCTAGAAACCAACTTTTAGCACCGAGCTCAATCAAAGAGCAGACACAGTGCAGGGAGGAGAGGAGTAAGAGCAGGTTAAACACAGATCTTGCTGGAAGGACACAGGCAGAGCTGAGCCTAACAGTGGGGTCACTAGGGGCCTCCAAAGGTCCCTTCCAGTTCTGCCTCAGTCCAAGCTCTGGATTTTCTGGGAAAAGAGGACTTGGTCTGGATGTGCTGTGAAATCTGCAGTGAAAATGCTGACCCTGCTGTGCTGCTGGCTCACTCTGGAGGTTACAGTTGCCTCCAATTTACTAGTGATCCTCTCCGGCACCAGGAAACATAGACCCCTGGAACAACATGCTCGCGTCCAGGCTCCAGCCGGGAAGCAGGTAGCTCTGGGCTCAGGTCCCTGCTCTAACGACYGTGTCAACTTCTCCCATCAGGCATCCCGGGGAGAGGGGCTCCAACAGCTCCGGCTCTGTTGCCATGAATATTTCATGACTCCTGGCACAATGGCGAGATGCTCCAAGAAGGAAGGAGGGACCCTCGCAGCTGGAGCAGCCGGTGGCCCTGGGACACTGCTTGACACCAGCCCCATGGGCTGTGTCTGGGCCCGCTCCCCAGCATGGAGGCCACAGGTCCCCCCTTCCCCTCCTCCAGGAGCACCCATGCTCACCACTGTCCCATCCAGGAATGCAAACACTGCCAATGGCAGCATTTAAGAGCTTGTGGTCCTCTGTTTCATGCCAGTGTAGATTCTCCCACGTCTCATACTATGGCTGAGGTCATGCTGCAGCCTTTCCCTTACAGGGAACTGAGCATTTACGTCTCTTTACCCAGCTATTTTTGTGAAATGGCTAAATAAGTTTGCATCCTCTGCTCCTCTGCCAAAGAGGCTGAACTTGGCCAGCACACTCAAAGACTATTGACAGACAGAGAGAGACCCAGCCAAGCTGTGTTTGCCTCACTTCCTTAGGAAACCAGGTTAGAAGACAAAGCTGACCCCTCTTTGCAGGCCCTAGTGGGACTGTTCCTCCTCCTTCTCCAGGACTTTACTCCTGGCCAGCAGAAATCATTCCAGCCAGAGACTTCCTGGCATAGGGGGTCCCTAGGAAAGAGCCCATCAGTGGGGACTCACCCACTCCCTTGCTTTAAGAGCTCGTTGTCCTCTTCCCCCATCTCTTTCCAACTCCAGCCTCTCCAGGCAATCACAATCTCCTAAGGGGGAGACCCTTGGGAAGCCTTTTTCCCCCTCCTTGAAGAAGCTGTAGAAACAGCCAGGAGGGAGGACTTAACCCCCRGGTAAGTTGCCAAACACCCAGGCTCAGACTGCCACAGCTGCACGCCTAGAGCCCCTTTTCCTGCCCAGTCTGGTTGTGCACGCCCCATTCGGCAAGAGGAAAATAAAATGTGCCTCCTACAACACACAGCCTGCTCTGAGGCACCCAGCACCCAGCTCCCTTCTCTGACCCGCTAGGGAAGCTGCCCCAGGAGAAGGGGATGGTCCCGGAGATGGGGTATCTCTATGGGGATGCCCCACAGAGCTGCACTCAGCAGAGAAATGCAGGCACAACAGAGCCCAGGAACCTCGGAGTGAGCCCTGATCTCCTGCATGCCTTTACCTTCATATTTTGGAGAAGAAAAAAAACCCATTTTTGCCAGAAGAAACAAACTCCAAAGGGTGAAAAGCAGTGTGCTATGCAGGACCTAATGCACGAGGATAGTGCAGGACTTGGCTCAGACCCCCTCTCTCTCTGCTCCTGTCCAGCACGGCAGGTCCCATGGCCACACACTGCTGCTGAGGACAGCCCCAGCCCTGGGACAGCTCCGGCTGTCCCGCTGTCTCCAAGCTCTGGCATCACAGCACAACTCTGACCGGTGGTTGTTGTGGTTCCCCCCGCTCCACTCCAAGCTGGGCTCAGTGCTTGCAGCAGCCCCCACCACCCACTGCTCCCACCAAGGGAGCTGTGGGGGCAGCTGCACCCCTGAYTCCAGGGGCCCCTCACGGCGCGCRCCTCCTGCACCTCTTACACAACACYGTGCATGCAAATGAGTCCTGCACACACACAAATGCACACAYGCTTGCACATGTACATACTGCATACRCACCCAGCCATGTGCTCGCTTGTTAAGTGCACAACACTGGTGAAAACTGTGCACAGRCCCTATGTGCATGCACACCCACACGCGTGCACAGACCCCGCACGCTCACACACACGCACAGCATGTGTGCGCATCCCCACATGCAAACACACAGCCTGCACACAACCGTGCTCAGGCACACCGTGCACAATCACACACACGGTTCCCCACATGCATGTGCACACGAGCCGTGCACACACAACCAGCAGAGAAAACACACCACAAGTGCATTCACACCCGGCCCCTTGAACCCCCCTCGCGCTCCCCCAGGCCCCAAATCCTCACCTCCACTTGGTGCGCCGGTTCTGAAACCAGGTCTTCACCTGGGCGTCTGTCATCTTGAGGGCCTTGGCCAGGGCGGCGCGCTCGGCCGAGGCCAGGTACTTCTGCCGGTGGAAGCGCTTCTCGAGCTCGCAGATCTGCAGGCGCGTGAAGGACGTGCGCGGCTTCTTCTTCTTGGGGG
Organism: Nothoprocta perdicaria; assembly: GCF_003342845.1. Lineage (NCBI taxonomy): Eukaryota > Metazoa > Chordata > Aves > Tinamiformes > Tinamidae > Nothoprocta > Nothoprocta perdicaria. The sequence goes on from NW_020455976.1 coordinate 1,671,541, forward strand.
GCGTGCGGTTCTGGTAGGGGTGACCTATACGGCGTGTTACAGTGAAGGGTGAGAGGGCCACTGCGGGGGACACGGGAGGGGGGATGAGAGGGCAAAGAAGCAAGCAGCGAGACATCAGCAGAGGGGCGGCCGCGGCCCCGCGATCCCGCCGGGCCCCGGGCACGGGCGACATCCGCGGCCCCGACGGGCTTTGCCTTGTCCAGAGGCAGGTCCTGTCCCGGCTTTGCCCCGGGAGAAAGGGGCCGGAGAGGGGAGCGGAGCCGGGGGACCGCGAGCAAGAGAGATTTCAAGCCGCCTTCTTAAAGAAACGAAAAAGCAAATGGGGAGCGCGGCAGAGCGGGGAGCTTTGCGGCAGGCGCGGGACGGAGGGTGCCCGGTGCAAACCCGCGACCACCGCGGTCCCCTCCCGCGACACCGCTAAGAGATCGTTGTAGGCGCCGCTCAGCAGCGGGCCCCGCTCGGCCCCGCCGGTGCCGCCCGCGCCCCGAGCGGCTGCGCCGGGCCGGGCTCGGCGCCTCCCGGGCCTGCGCTTTCTGCAACCCAGTTTCAGTTTGCCGTTTGGCCTGGTGATATTCGTCACTCCGACTYTCCGGGACTGGAAACGAGAGTTCGGGTTTGGTTTGCCTTTTTTCTTTTTAAAATTATTATTATTATTTTCTCTGCCTCCCTTTTTTTTTTGAGAAAACTATAATCGGTAAAACTCGCTGTATTTATCTGCGTTGCTGGGCCAGGGAAATGCTCTGAAAACAAAACAAAAAAAGAAAAACCAAAAAAAAAACAAAAACAAAGAAAAACAAAGAAAGCCCGATTGCCGATAGGAAACGGCCAATTTTTACCCCTCCGTCGCTATCGGCGGGCGACCGAATCGAAATCAGTGCGATGGAATCGAAATTAAGCGTGAACTTGCAAAAATCGGGCCCGGCTTCTGCCGCCGAGAAGAAGGGCCGATCCGGGCGCTGCCGCCCCGGGAGGCTGATTCCTCTTCGTTCCCATTTCGTTGCATTTTTAACCTCTCTTTTCGAGCTCTGGCTTTGTTAGCGCCGAGGGACAAACCCAGATGTACCGGGAAAAGGCAGCGGGTCCGGCCAGCGGCTCTCGGCTACCAAAAGTCCATTTCGGCCGGGAAAAAATGGAATTGAAATCGGCAGCGGGGGAAGCAGGAACAGCAAGATGCACGGAAAAWATATATATATATATGAATATATATTAAGGCTTTAGCCTTAAAAGCGCCTGAAGATAGGCTGACCACTTCTGGGACAGTTGGATTTTAGTGCCTAAAAATATCCCTAAATTTAGCAGCAAACTTTGCGGCAGGTTTTGCTCGGCAGAGACCGGGAAAGCCGTGCCCAGGAGCGGGCCCTGCGCGGAGAAAGAAAACAGCAACAACGAAAAAAATAAAAGAAAAAGAGAAATGAAAAGAAGAAAAGAAGGGAAAAAAAATAAAGAAACGCAACCATAGGCTCCTGGATTCGCCCAGTTTGCTTTTTCTTGCTCGTGGCCTCCTCCGGGCCGCGCGGCGAGAGATCCGGGACGCCGCCGTGTCCGGCTCTGCCGCGCCGGGAGAAGGGGACGGGAAGGGACGGGGCGTCCCGGCGCCCCGACTCACCTGTGAACCTGTCTTTCGTGTAGCGCCTGTTGCTCTCCATCCAGGGGAAGGTGAGCCCCGTGAGACTGTTCATGCCGTTCACGGCCGGCACGGCGGCGGCGGCGGCGGCCAGGGGCTGGTGCACGCCGCCGGCCACGGGCCGGTGCGCGGGCACGCGGATCACGCCGGCGGGCGAGCTCAGGCTGTTGCCGTTCATGCTCACCGCCATGTTCACGTTGTAGGAGCCGGGCAGGGCGCCCATGCTGCACGAGGTGCCGTTATAGGCGCCCGCCGCGCCGCCGCTCGGCCCGTAGCCGCCGCTCACGGTGTTGTAGGCGCTGCCCACGATGCAGCCCAGGCCGTAGTCCGCCGAGTCCTGCAGGCGCGGGTGCGACACCATGCAGCTGCCCGGCTCCGACGTGTTGAGGATCTGGTCGATGCCGAAGCTGATGGGCTCGGCCTGGCCCTGGTGCAGGTGGTGAGCCCCTATGTGATCCATGCTGCCCCGGGCACCCCTGCCCCGCCGGGCCGCGCGCAACGAGCCGGCCCCGAGTCACGCAGGACCGCGGTGCACGGCAGCCCACGGGGCTCGCAGAGCCCCGCACAAGCGCTCAAGCTCCGAGGCGCAGCGGGACCACAGCCGCCCCCCGGGGCCGGGGCCGGGACACGCTCCCCCGCGACCCCCGCGGAGCGGCGCGGAGCGGAGCGCGGCCGCGTGCGAGTGCGAGCGCCCCGCCGGCCTGTTTGCCCATCAATCACGCTAGCCAAGGCCTGCTCCTCGCAGGCCCTCACTCTCCATTGGCTGCATGCTGTGAAGAGCCGCGTGAATGACAGCGGAGAGGCACGGGCGGAGGGGGGGAAAGCGGAAAAAAAAAAAAAAAAAGAGAACAAGAAAAGAAGAATTTCTGCCCCCCCACTCAAAGGCACCTTATAAAGGCAGCGCGGCGGCGCTCGGTGGGCGCAAGGTAGCGCCAGGCCTTTTGGGTGGGTAAAGGAGCCGCTGTCGCCTGCCAGSGTCCGGCTCGGCTCTGCCGTGGGGGGACACGGGGCGCCCCGGGGACCGCGCAAAGCTCGAGCCGAGCGGAGTGGCAGGTACCGGGCGGCGGAGGAGCCAGGCAAAGGCTGAGGGTCCCACCACCCTCGCAGGGGGAGGCAGGGAATGGGGCGCTTTTTATCCCAAAGTTTTTGGCCGGAAGGGATGGGGCTGCCGGGGAAGACGAGGTCCCAATTTCCAGCGACGGAGGCGGATTTTGGGCCCTCGCGARGGCGCAGGGCCGCGGTCGCCGTGGGCCACCCCTAAACAGCCCCGCGGATCCCAGCAGCGATGTCTGAGGCGGGAGGGACCCGCAGGAACTCGGACGGAGAGGGAAAGGACGTCGGGATCCCCGAGTAGCGCCGCCGGGAGCCGCGAGGCTCTGCCCCAGCCCTGCGGGCCGCTCCGGCCGCGGCCCCTGACTGCACTGCCGGCCCCAGCCCCGCTCTGGCCCGTGTCCCCCCTCATCCCGGGACACTCCTGGCAGTCTCCTATTGAGAAGCCTTGGCATTACTCGCCCGGGAGGGGCCGGGGGCCACCCGGTTCCTACTCGCTCCTTTCAGGTGGCCAAAACCGCTCGCCAGCGGGAGCGGGGAGGCGCCGGGAGCGGACTGAGAGCCCCCAGCTAGGACTCGCCTCCCCAAGCTGCCCCCCACCTCGGGGCGGGCGCTGCCAACTTCCCCCTCCTCTCCCCACACCACACAAATGCCTGATTTCTCCAGCTGGATTTTCTCACCTTTTGATTTTCAGCAAGTTTAAAGGCGCAGAGAAGAGTGCCCATCTACAGCTACCCTCACACACACACTCCCGCAAGCCGAAGGGACTCCTGAGGGACCCCAAGGCTGTCCGGGCCTGGAGGGAGCTGCCCCACAGCGGGAAGCGGAGGACAGCCCCCCGAGCACGGCCACGGGGGACGGGGGCTTCCCCCGGAGCACGGCCGTGGGGGCACAAAGGAGGGGACACCGGTTCGGGGCCCGGGCTGCCTCCAGCTGCTCCCCCGCCGCGGGGCTCCGGGCAGGTCCCGCAGGAGCCGCGCGCGGCGGCAGCAGCGACGGGGACGGAGGAAGGAGCCGCTGCTGCCGCCCGCCGTGTCCTGCCCTGCCCGGGGCTCCGCCGGGAGCCTCCCCGCGCACGTCCTCGTGAGGAGGCTTTTGTTCTTGCATTGCAAATGAATTACCACAAATAAACAAATAAAAAGGATGACTGGCGGCAGGATGGTGGTGCGAAACTTCGTTTGGCTCCGTTTGGCTCGGAGAGCAGTTTCCGAGCCTGGGCAGCCCCCTCCTCCCCAGCGGAGCTCTGCAAAGAGCCCCTGGTTTAACTCAAGGTACAAAAACCCGGATCAATGCGTGCTCTTCGAGAGCCTCCCGCAAAGACTCTCGTGGATCCTTGCCCGCTCACCGACACGCGTGCCGGCGGYCACACGCGTTTATACCCACGGACACTGCACTTTCCTATGCACCAGCCTCCCTGCTCACGTTTGTGCCCCCCACCGCACACACTGCCTTTCCACACACACATAGACCTTCTCTCGCAGCTTCTCACACCTACGCGTTCATGCCCAGAGCTCCACAGCCACACACATAAGAACGCCCTTAAATACACGCGCATTCCCGCACCCCCAAATACACACACAGTCCCGCGGGACCCGCTATCCCCGCTGCACCCATGGGCACAGCCCCGCGTGGGGATGCTCGGAAGTGGGGGAGAGGCAGGGTCCGGTGCCCGGCGTAGTGCCCAGTGCCCGGCCAGCCTGTCCTCCCCCCGCTGCCCAGCCCTGGCCGCCCGCCGGGCTCGGGTTTCTCCCCTCCCCGTACCTGCCTCAGTTCTTGACTTCTGAACTCTTCAGGGAACTCGCTGGCGCCAGCTCCATCAACCAAAGTCCTTGTGGTTAGGAGCTGAGAGGGGAGGGAGGGAGAGCTGGGGCCGGCCGGGCTCGGGGGGGCTACCCTTGGGCAGGGGGACTTCTCAGCTCCTAGCGCCACATCTGCCCTCATCCCTCTTTGGAGGCAATCTGGGGCACTCTTTGRGCCCCTTCCCACATGGGGAGTGGGGGGCAGACCTCATTTCCCACCCCCAAAGCCTTCAGGTTGCCTATGAGGGAAAGGCACACACTGCTCCAGCCTGGGGACGTGGAGGTCCCTTGCTCTCCCTGGGCTCCAAAGGGAACCTAGCACTGTGGTCAGGACCTGGGCAATGCCCCTTCTGTAGTAAATAACCATCACATGCTCCTTGTGACTGTGAGCATYGACCAGTGCCTTCAGTCGGTGCATGGCCCTCTGCACGGTGGGCAAATCCTGTTCCCTCCCCAGCACCAGAGATCCCACAGCTCGAGCAGATGCTGAGGGCTCCAGAGGGACGAGCCCCGAGAAGTCACAAGGTCACCACCACTGAGCCCGCCTGGGTGATGAGGGTCACAAGTCACCAGCTGCTAAGGTGGGGGCTACCAGGCAGTAAAATCTGCCAGAACAGAGACTGCAGGTAAGCTCAAGCAGGGCATTTATTTGCCAAGTAGCAGTGAGGAGAAAAAGAGATGAGCAGTCAAGGTTGTGATCCTAACTGGGATTTAGGACAATGGAAACTATTAATAATTTTAGGGATGATGCATAGTTGCAAGATTCCATTCCTGCTTGAGCCACAGACTGCACCTGCAGGCTTGGGAAAGTCCTGCAGCTTCTGGCATGGAAACTTAGCGCACTGAAAGTCTAAATACCAGGGAAATACCCAGGTCAGATGCTCAAGTTCAAATTTCTCTCCACCTCAAATTTTCCCTGCAATCTACAAAGGAAGGAGGTATTGAGATAGAGGGATCTGCAGACGTGTGCGAGCTCCATTCACCCACTTCCCTACCAAGCTTTCTACCCATGGTAGGATAGGACCCTTACCCACTCAGGGACCACTCCGTATCTCTCTCTTTCCCAAGATCCTACGGTATAGTCCAAGCTGGAAGACTATATCCTTCATCCCCAAAGCTGCTGAAGACCTTCAAAGCTGGATAAATGTGATAGTGGGATCTCAAGTCCAGCAGAGGCTTCATACAGACTCTATCAGCCTGACATCAGGAAGAGCTTTCACCACCTGCTGAGTGCTTGTTCTTGCACTGGGAGGTGCAGTGGGAGCTCTTTTCTGGTCAGAGAAATACTCCCCTTCAACACCACATTCAGGAAGCATTTCAAGAAAAAGCCAKATCAGCTTTCTTGGGAGGCAGGCAAGAAAAAAAAAGTCTCCAAAATCCAAACTTCAAGTCACTGCAAAAACAGTGAGGTGAAGAGCCCAATTCCCTTGATTTCTAGTTCTTCAGAATCTCTCACACGCACTTCCACCTCAAGCACTAAGGGTCGCTCACCTATTCGTGTCAGCTTCAAAATTTTGTCTCCTTTCACCTGCCAGGCACCAGCCCCCAGTGTCCTGGTGCGGGGCTCCTGCTTCCCCACGGCCACACTGCRAGCACGCAGGAGCCCCAGGGAGAGGACAATTCTGAGGGGGGCAGAGGCGGCAGTGGAGATGAGGGGACCTTCTGGGCCACACAAATCCCCCCTCTGCCCTCTCCACCGCGGGCTCTGCCCAYGGAGGTCTGGGGACCCTTTCTCAGGTTTTCTCATTGATCCAGAGCATCTGCCTCCAACTTGCAGAGAGGGAGTGGGGCAGTCCAAGCCGCAGCCTCCTTCCCTATCATCTTCTGCTGAGTTTTGCTGGCTTTTGCGAGCTCTGCTCAAGCACTGAGCTCACCCAGATCGCAGCTCTCCCCCCGGCCATCKCTGAGCCTGCTCCCTGCCTTTGGCATCAGGCACAAGCAGACTCCCAACCCAACATCTGCTGCGAAATACCAGCCACCCTCCAGGGTGGAGTAGGACAAAAGTGGCGTGTCTGAGACCTTGGCAAGTTCCCAACAAAGCGCACAGGACCCTGCRATCCGAGTTTTGTTTTTTAAACCACTAAATTGCTCCCAATTACCTGAAGAGCGACCGAGGGACTGCAGGAGGCGACATGGCTGCAGCTGGCCATCACCTTGACACCTCAGGGTGCAAAACACACGCGCACACACCGCTGAAAGATAAGCCCAAACTCTCTTCCTTTCTCACCTCCTAATTAATTTATTTCGTTTTGGCAGCGGGGGTGGGTGCATTGACCAGCACCGGGTGCTTACTCAGCCCTACGCCCATCCATCACTTTCCKCACTTCTTTCTCCCCTGCCCCTTCCCCTGTGAAATCAATTTCCGCGGGGCCGCGCGGGACGGGGCCGCGCACGAGGCAAGCCCGCCTGGGAGCCCCACGGCCCTCGCCTCTAACTATCCCGGGGGTCCCGGGGGACACGGGGCAGCCGGCCAGGGCCCCGGGCTCGGGCTGCACCAGGAGGGAGCAGCGGGACSCGCCGGAGCCGCTTTCCTCCTCCTCCCCGCTGTTTTTAACCGCTCGCTTTATTTATGGCCGCCCTTTCCACGGCTCTCCTCGGGGGGTGTCGCAGCTGTCGCGATACTGCTCGGCTTTAGAGCCTCGGTCCGTGCTCGGTGCTGCACAACGGCGGCTCCCGTCCCGCGGGCACATCGGCCTCCCACGGGCCGGCTGCCCCGACGGAGCGCGCTTTGCCAAAGGAAATCTCGTTTCTTCTATATTCCCGGGAAAGAAAAAAAAAAAAACAATAATACCCCGAGAGGACAGACCCTGGCTCCTCCCGGCCGGTGCGGGGACTTCCTTCTTTAGGGCCCGACATCGGGGACCGAGGCAGCCGCCGAGCCGCTCGCTCTTCCAGGGCTCCTTTTCTCCGGCTGGATGTCCACGGGAAGGACGGGCCGCGCTTCCTGCACATTAAAAGCAATTAACACCATTTGGAGAATTTTTAATTGCTCTATAAAGCACGCCGTAAATAATTACTCCCAGCTCTGTTGATCCCTCGAATATCTACTGACAGTTGTAATTTATGGCTTTGCAAACGTGGCCCCTTGTATTCAGCATAACTCCTTATTACAGTAATGACTTAGCTCCTCTGCACTTAATGAGTATAAAGTGCTCGGCGCAGCGGGAGCGGGCGAGAGCCGCAGCATCGCGCAAACTTCGCCCGCAACAATATTTCTCCCCTTTATGGTTACAAATGACCGGGAGCCTACGAATTAATACAGAGTGGAAAGAGCCGCTGTGGCTGGGCTGGCTGGGCCCGTGGGTGCTCGACACTGTCCCCAAGTCCAGGGAGGCCTCGCGAGGAGCGAAACGCCCCCCTATTCACTAACCAGTTGTGTCCTCACCCGGCTGGGAGCCGTCTCTGCTCCCAGAAACACAAACCGGTGCGCAATCGGTGTTGGACGCCACATCAGATCTGAGGCTGGCCCCCTTCTCCCCGGTAAACTGAGAAAACAAAACTCCCTGTGGAGGCAGCTCTAGCCCCACCAAAAACAGAGTTAAGGGAAGTTTAGCAACTCCCCTCACCTCTCCTCTCGGTGAGGGCCGTCTGCGCGGGGAAAATTAATCTTTTGCAATCCCCTCCCTCGGATGAAGTGGGTTGTTCAGGCGAACGATCCAGTAGCAAGAGAACTGTCGCAGTTCAGCTCACCTATGGGCACAAGCGACTCAGTGCCCTGCAAATCAGGTCGCCCCCCGCACCCAGCCAGCTGTCCTCCCTGCCCCTGCCCAGGACAGAGCCTTGCACAGAGAATGCCCAGCTCCGTGCAACAGGTTGGCGACTTCGACGTGAGGGGGGAGAAGGGACAGAGCCCCCTGGATAGGGACACCTGGAGCGGGGGGAGGTGCTGAGCCCCTCGGGACGCTGTTTTGGGAAGGAAGAAGGAGGCAACAAAATACCCGGCGGCGCCCTCTGAATATTCATGGTCCCTTTCGCCGGAGCAGCATCTGCCAGTAAGTTATTGGTGCACTGGCACCGGCCCCCGTCGCCACCGCGCAGAAATGCGTGTAATCCCATTAGCCGCTYCCCCTGCCCACCCGCCCGCACCAGCCCTGCCGCTAATGAACGGGGGCTGGTCGCCCCCCGCCCCCGGGGAGGGGGGAACACCGGGCCCGGGCGACCCCGGGGCTCCGCCGAGGGCGAGGCACCTCCCTCATTAACTCTCCGCTTAATTACCCCGCCCCGCTTAATTGCGGCTTCTCGCAGCACAGAGAAAGTGTGGGATGGAGGGGGTCTCTCCCGGGGGCGCCGACCCTCGCGGTGCTGCGACGCAGAGGGCTTGTCGCGACAAAGCGGGTGGCGGCGGCGGCGGCTTCTCCAGCGCGCTGCTTTTGTCTCCTCTGCTACTCCCACCCCAAGGCCTCTCCTCGAGCACAGCAAGTCTTGTTTTGCCAACATTTTTTCCTTGGCTCTGTCGAGCTAAAAGGCAGCCCTGGTGGGCAGGAGTGGGGGGAAAGGAGGGCACAGGTAACTCCCCAAAAACCGTGACGGGGGTGGTGGGAGTTCCGCTGGCAAAGTATTTTTCGCTAATGAACAAGATGATGTGACAGTTAAGGGTCCTAATGACTGCAAACACCGTTCCTGGCTTAGCTGTGAAGTCTCCAAACCTCCCTCGCTCAATATTCGCCTTTCCGTCTTTAGTTTCCTTTCCTCGGCTCGTCCCCTCCGCTCGAACTGCGCMGCACATCCAGAGAGCAGGGGGCAGGAGTGGGATCACAATCCCCTTTCCTTTAAAAATATTAAATATAATATTGATCATATATATTTACATATGTGGAGAAAGAACCGGCTGGGGCTGAAGGAAGGCRGGGACAGCCTCGGCTCAGGAGGAGCCGGGGGACAGACACGATCCTTTAAGTCACTATTCCCGTCGCCCAAACCACCACCTTCGTTTGCAGAGCCACAGGGAGCAGCTCAGGATTCAGGYGCCGTTTCTGCACGTGCAGAAACCAGATCAGCTGCCGCACAATGTTTGTAAAACTCACCACGCGTTGTTCTCCCCTCAGAAGTACTATCCGGAGGAACCAGAGYGAGTTTCGAGTTTACTACAGCTGAAAACGGAAAAAGAGGAAATTGATGATAGACGTTTCTAGTATTCTTTAGAATTTTCTGTATTWTTATGTATTTATTTATTTCCCCTACCACCACCACCCCGTGCAGGGCTGACACAGGTATTCTGTCCCCAGCCCGCCCTGCTACCTGCAAGGCTAAAAACACATCTCGAATGCTGCCTAGGGAATTTACTGTCCCAACTCCAAGGATGTGCACTTCCCAGGGATCACCTGGATTTGAAGGAAGATCGAACATTGATTCTAACAGCATTCACCGCACTTGTGAATTAAATAATTGTGGATTTTTTTTCTCCCAATTACTATGTTCACTGTATTTTTGCCCCTGCATTTCGTTACAATTCCCATTACTGCAGCTTCCAGGACTTCAGGGAGGATTCTCGATGCAAACGGAGCCCTCTCTACCCTGGAGGATTGGCAGTTTCTGGGTTTGCCTGTCCAGAAGGGGGGATCCTGAACGCCAGCTCAGAGAGAGCACAACTGAAAACAAACGAATAAAAACGAGCTGGCAGATATAAGTCACAATTGGCTACACAAGTACTTCAGTCCCGTGCATATCACTCGCAGCTCTTATTTGCCGGTTCTAACACAGACAGGACAGGCAGGGTAGGGGTTTTGTGCGAACTTGTGCTTCCACGATGCCCCTCTCCTTGCCTTGTCACTGCAGCAGCTGGACTCAGTTCGCAAAGTCCAGCAGGCTCCGAGAAACACCTGGAGAAGTTAACGCTGCCATGGAAGCTCCCCAGCTCGGAGGTGCCCAGATGCAGGGCTCTGGATGCAGCCCCACATTCCAGCTCCAGATCTGAGCTATGAGCATCGGCAGCGTTTGCAGCCTGGTGAAACCTCCTGCTCTCCCTTCCGAGCCTGCAGTCGGAGATCCTGTCGGGAAAGGCAGAGCTGCTTCAGTGGATTTCAATCCTGGGAGAAATCCCAATCAATCATCGTGCTTAGCAGGCAGCATCCTTGGAGCTTAACCCYGGCCGCAGTCTCGCCGGGGACCCTTACAGGTGCAATTAAAAGCAGGAGCTAAGCTCAGGCAGCGAGCGAGCTGGCAGCTCTATTGGCAGAGAGGCTGGGAGAGAGCTTGGCTCAAATACAACCTAGTGCAGAAAGAGCAGCAGCTTGGCAAAATTCTGCTCCTCATCCCCACTACATTTCAGGTATAGATCACCAAAAAGCTTAGATGAAGGGCTCCATTAAACACCAAACTTGCTACGACAGAAGCAGCAGCCCTGACATCACTTTCCCAGGTTCATATGATCCCCCACCCCAGCATCATTTTTTTTTCCTCCCCAGGATTTTTACTGCTCAGAGTAGATGAGCCAAGACATTTCCTTCTCCCCTTTCATAAATATTGCATCTCCCAAATGCAATTACCAAGGGCGAAGCGACACAAGTGTTTGCTAAATAAGATTATGTGATAATGTTAATGTATTTTATGTCTCTGCTGTGACACCAGACAATCCCCCTATTAATAACAGCTCAATGAGATGTGGAAGTTCTTAACAGGGGTTTGGGGGACTCGGAATTTTTTTGCACCACTTTAGCAGGTCTCTGGCAGATGCAGAATCAGATGAGAAGAAAGATGAGGCCCTCATTAAAGACTCTTTAGCTCTTTTTGAGGGGGGGGGAAACACTGCTGTTGGATCTAGCAAATCCACCCTCACCATCTTTGYGGCCAGCTCTCACCTGCAAGAGGARTGCACTCCAGAGGAACCGTGATATGCTGCCCATTGCCACTGCACTGCTCTTGGGGTCTCTCTCAGGGAGGCTAACACTACAAACCTGATGAGCTGCTTAAGCAAAACCAGGGCAGCAGTGGGAGCATCACAGAAGTAACATCTGTACATGATGTGGTTACTCCAAAGAGTCCACACATTTTGAACATAGACAACAAAAATGCATCTATCCAATAAGCAGGCTGATTATCAGGGGCCAACAGAAGTGGCAAGCAGAGCCATAAGTAGCCTGGAGGGTCCAGTTGTGCTGTATGTAACACACAGCTCAGTTAACAGCTACCAGGGTACAAATCACTCAYGATACCTCATAATGCAACAGGTCTAGAGAGATTTCTGCACATTACCATGATCTTGTGCCTGAATTACTGCCTGGCTATCAGCCATGCATTACCCAGCATTTGTGGGCCCTGTGGGCTCATCAGAAGTGTGTTGTGCCAGTGCATGTGTCCCCAGCTATTAATAATGCTGGACAGAGCTGGCCCCTCTCTCGGCTGATGTAGAAGAGCAACAGAAAGCATCCCTCAGTTCAACTTCCCTTAGTTAGGACAAAAACAACCCACCCACTTTTGATTCTCCTTTCCATCTCTCCTGGCTATGACCTGTATCTGCTTGTCCTTCGTTTCCTCCTGTGGCCATGTCCATCTTGTTGGCACATTCGTCCCTTGTGGTCTCTGTCTCTCTCATATCACTCACATACCCACTTCTTCATGGCCCAAAGTAACTGGCATTTAGATTGCCTTGACCTGAAGCATTTTGCTGCACCTTGTGTTGAGAAAGTCGTTTGAAAGATGTGGTCAATTCCCAAGCTTTCTCCAGAGGTCCCAGTAGATTCAACGTGTAAGCAGCAGCTCCCAGATGCATCCTGGCAGCATCCACCTCTACAGCCAGGAGGAAGAAAGAAAGAGCCAATACAGGCAGGTGCCACAAGATAAACAGTCTGGGCGGCCACAAAGCCCCCTGCTCACCCCACCATACCCAGGGACAGGCCATGGTCCAGGTACATAACCGACAGCAGCCCCAAGATGTCCTTGGGCCAAGCCATTACAAAATCCCATGCTGAAAATAAGAGACAGCCAGTGTCCAAGTCAGTGGATCCCCTATAGTCATTTCCCTTAAATCTGCCCCTACCCTTGAGCCAACAGACAAGGACCCTTCTAGAGGTGGTGTCCTGAGCTTGGCCCTCAGGGTGGCAGGGCCACCATCACCATGTTGTTGCAAACAGTGACACACAAGTCCCTTGCTTTCTTTGATGCTTCCAGGGAAATTCCTCCTGAGTCTGAGAATTTTGCCTCTCCATTTCACATTAGCACTAGTTTGTAGCTGCCCTCTGGCCCCGTGGGTGGAAGGTCAATCCTTTATTTACTTAGCTCCTCACTTAGTTCATCTGCGTCCCTTTTAGTGGTTTTGAAAACAGAAACAAGGCAGGCTGCAAACCTGCTGCCCGACGCACTGTCTGTCTGCCCCAGTTCTCCTCCACCTGGGAGGAAGAGGAGATCAACCTTCCTCGGGTGATGCCCCGCACAGCCAGACGGGCTGGACAGGCACCAGCTCTTCCCAGCACSCAGGCAGGTCTCCTACAGCATAAGCTGATGTGCCCCAGAATCAAACCAAGCTCAGRTTAAAAATTATGAGCAATAGAGAAGAACTGCATCTTGACATCATCTACAGCCTGGCAGGTACCTGTAGAGCTGTCTGCACCCAGGGTTTCACTGCCCTGAGGAAGGGCAGTACATCCAGACATTGCRATTTCATTGTGCTGATGCCCTCCTTGRCCAGAGGACATCAGAGCCCTGCACYGAGCAGAGGGACCTCACYTGCTGCAGGCTCTGCCCCAGAGCAAGCTCTCCTCTTGGCCCTGTGAGAGCAGTCTTCAGAATATACGAGTCCTGCAGGTCTGAGCTCAGCCCTGGACTCTGCTGAGGTAGCTGGTGGCTGGGCTCAGAGAAAGAAAGTGGCTCCAAAGCATTGGGGCTTGGGTTTGTAGGACTGCRAGAGTCCACCAGGATGGGGTCCTCAGCCCATAGGGCACCTGGTGCCACCTGGAAGCACAGCAGCAGGTCACTACTCACCACAGGKCTGGGAGGGTGCTGACCACAGCAACATCCTGACAAGGAGCTGCACCAGCCTGGCCCCATCCAGCTGTGCTGCACATCTGCGTATCCACAAGCTCTGCCCCTCAGTCAGCAAATCATCCCCTCTGATCATCACCATGCCCTGTGCAAAGGATGAAGTAACAGGACAACAAGACCTCTTTCCCATTTTATTATCATCAGGCCTCCTCCAAAATAGCAGGAGCCCAAGCCACCCTGATACAGCACCTGGCCACCTTTACCATGGCACAGGCCAGGTGCAGTCACAGAGTAAACACTTTACTTGGATAACGAGGTGCAAAATGCCTCAAGAAACAGGGCAGCAGCTTCCAAAACGCAATCCTTGCTTTCACCCTGTCTTTCCCTGCAACTCCAGTTCATGCAGGTTTCCCATATTCAATAGGAGCATTAAGCAGTAATCAAATAACATCAAAATGAGTTAACTTCAGCAATCAAATAATAGTAATACCAAATCATTACTATCGAATAGTTTTAAATAATACTTCAAGGGTTAAGAACTTTCCAAGAACATCCATACTTGGACAAAATTTAAGTCCTGAAGGAAAAGACAAGAGACTCTGACCCTTTCAGATGATGCCTTTGTCACCAAATCATTGCTTAGGAGCTGCCCATTCCCAGTCCTCATTGGTATCACTTCTTAATAGCAAGTAACCCACTTTGCTAGCAGTGGGCACGACTCTTTGCAAGGACTGGACAAAGCAAAGGTGGCTTCCAGAGGCCACCAGAAGAAACAGCAGGTCTTCCGTGAAGGCTCCAGGCATGAGGAGGAGCATCAGCCCCTCACCAGGGTACAGGGGCCGGGTGTTTATTCAGGCTGCTGCTCACGGGAAGGATCCCGCAGAACAATGGAGCCGGCCGGAAAAACGGCCTCCCTCCGTCCGCATGCCCCACATCACCCTGAGCCTCCCGCAGGGCGAGCCGGTGACTTGGCCCAGAGCCACCCTGCTTGTGTTTGTCACCACGGCGTCTTTTTTTAATCTTCTTGTTTTCACACTCTCCCCTTTCTTTGGGGGATGGGAAAGGGCAGCTTCTTAAAGGAGGCATAAGGGACTTCAGGAGTTTAAGGTCCAAAAGGGAACATTTGCTCATCCATCCTGCCTGCCTCTTGTTGGCCCCCACATCAGTCCATCAGGGCAGGTTCCCAGCTCTGCACCTCCAGCACCTGCAGAAACACCTTCCAACAGCAGCAAGCAGCCAGCTCCAATTAACACCAAACTGCAGCCCAGGCTGGCAGCCAGCCCCTATGACTTCCCAGTGCCAAGGCTCCTTCAAAGCCCAGGCTAGAGAGGAGCACAAGGCTAAGCACAGCTCCTTTTCCCAAGAAAACTCATGCTGATCCACTCTACCCCTGTGAAACAGGGGCCTCCCACAAAAGCATTACTGGAGCAACAGCACCAGGATCATGGGATGTAATTCTAGCTCTGCCACATCCTTCCATCTACATAGGCTTGAGGCTGTGCATCAGCAAACTGCCAGCAACATTCACCTGCCACCAGTTTCAGATGTCCTTCCTGCCCTTGGAGCAAGCAAGCATATCAGGGAAAATCCAACCACCCTTCCACAGTCTGGGAAAACAGGCCTGCATCACCAAGACTTGCCTAGCACCTCCTGTCTCCCMGTCCTGCAACCAGCCTTGCTTGATTGCAGCAAAACACCCCAACCTCTTCTCTTGCTCCAGGGATCTAGACAAGGCCACCTCTGAACTTCACTGGAAGAACTCAGCACAAACCCACCTTTCCCAAGGCACCTCAGAGCTGGAGAAACCAGCCTAGGTAGAGAACAGCACCACCTGCAAGCCCATAGACCAAAAGCTCAGCCTCCTCTCAGGTGCTCAGTATTTATCAGAATGAACCTCTCCCAGGTGTCAGGATTTTGCCAAGCAGCACTGTGCCTGCTGGTTGCATGCAAGCCATGTTCCCCAAATGAGACTTGCTCCTGCTCTGATTGCATTATGGGATGTGATATACTGATATTTCTCAGCAAATTAATGAGCTCCGAATACCTTGCCAATCCATCACCACCCCAATCAGCTACATAACACATTAGCCACCTTGGCCACATGTCCAATGGTGCCAGCACATTGAAGGTCAAGAGGAAACTGAAAACGTGTCTTGGTTTTGCAAGGGTTTAATGCAGCCGTCAGACAGACATGGGGCTCARTTCGCTGTCCAGGGGCTGTGTATCCCCTCGCCTGTTGCCGCACCGTGCCCGAGCCCAGGGTGACATTGCCTCTGCAGGCAGCAGGGACAAGAGGGTGCAGAGCTGTCCCAGACACGGCTGCCATTACCCAGCTGAAGAGCCAGCCCTGCATTTGGGAAACCTTCACCCGGTGCCTGCAAATGCCCCCTCCGACGCTTAGTGTCACAAGAGAGGAGAGGTGACGGCTCCCTGGGCAGATGCCAGGTGAGCAGCCGTCCTGCCCGGCTCCATGATGTCCCATGTGAAATGTCCCCCCATCCATAGGGGCCAGGGTGTCCCCCCGCTGCTGGAGGGCACTGATGTCCCCATTCCTTGGGGGACATTTCAGAGGGGACATCCCAGCCTTGCTGGCAGCCTTGGCGCCGGTGGCTGCTATCCCCATATCTCCCAGTGCAGCATCTAGAACTGAAGGGCACCAAGATGCCAAAAGCTCCAGAAAAAGGAGATATCAGCAAACCCTGTCAGTGATATCATTTGCTTCACAGTTTGCAGGTGGCAGCCTTAGGTAATATCAAGCAAAACCCCATGGCCAACCAACTCCCCCAGGGTCTTAATGGGGATGAAGGTGTTTGCTTATTTATTTATTCTACCTCCCAACCCATCCTAACCACACACAAGGAGGACAACTGRAGGCAGAGGGTGACTTCGCCATCATTGGAAGAGGGCTGGCTGGAAATGCATTCAAAGCAGCTGCTTCTTTCCTTGAAAAATGGAATGACATTAAAGCAGCTTCGAAGTGGCAGGGCAAATGCCCATGTTGCTGTTTGCACTTGGCTTTGTCTCCATTGGGTCATTATGGAAAATGAAGTTTTCCAAGAGCGTCGTTTGTTCTTCTTCAACTTAAAAAATTCTCTTCCACCTTGTTCTCCTGGTAGCATTTTCTGCTTTATCTCATTTTTCAAAAAACAGAATAATAAATGTTCCATTTCTGGTTCTGGAAGAAATAGATACAAAAACYTACCGATTTAAAACTTTCTCMCTAGCAAACTGGGCACCAAGTGAAGCMTTTTTTTTTCCCCCAAMAACATACATTTGCAGCCCTTGAAATTTTTCAAAAGGAAAGAGCCACCAAAACACCAAAAATCCAGTAGTTTCCTCCCCAAACTGATGGAGATCTCTCTGGAGGAAACGTGCCCGATAAGCTAAAGTAAAGCTGCCTCCCCTGCTTTATCTCAAGCCGCGTGTCAGATGGGTATTTCCAGCAGGATCTCCCCTGGACACTCAGAGCATCGAATTACCCCCGTGCCGCGCTCCTCCACTGACCTGCTTCGGCACAAAAATGTGGGGCGCCCGCATTGCAGAGAGGTGCAATCAGGTGATGCTCACGTTGGGACTTTTGTGCCTCAGTTTCCCCAGGGCAGASGCCGAGAGCAATCATCTCACTAGTGGCTCTTGCAAAGCCAGTGTCGACCAGGGACGTGGGCGCTTCTAAGCTGAAAAGCACCCACTGCCCACGAGAGCGGCGAGCAGACATCCTGGCACCCAYCCCACTCTGTTTTCCCTATTTTAGGCTTTTCTGGCAATATTCCCCTTGCACAGAGCACTATTCCCACCAGTGATGCCTACCTCGGTCACGATTCCAAGGCAATCAACCCACATCTCCCTTCTGTATTTCCCTCTGGGTTTGCCATGGAGATGCCCCTTCCTTCCCAAAGAAGCCCAGCCCGGAAAAACCAACCTAAACCCAGGCCAATTACCCGCTAATTGATGACGCTGCTCCCCAGTGATTAATTGTGGAGAGCAAGCGTGCGACGCTGTGCAAGCCCAGACCCCGGCGCAGCGACACCGCGGGTCCTTTATCAGCCCCGAGGCCAGCGGCGGCACCAGCCTGTCTGAGCCGGCCAGGTACCTCCGAGTCCCAGGGCTTGTTTGTTTTGGTGTAAGCCGGGGCGTAATTGGGGCCGGAGAAAAATACCCACAGCAAAACAAACGCGGCGCCAATGATGGACACAGCCCTGCAGCCAGCACGAAGACGGATGGAAGCGGAGCCTGTCCGGAGAAGCCCGGCTTGGGATGCTTGGAGAGTTCAACGCGCTGCTGTCAAGTACACAATTAATTTCCAGCGGCCCGTTTGAGGGTGCGGAGCAGGGCCAAGGGCTTCCTGTGACCCGCATTGTGCCCATGGCCAGAGGGATGGATGGATGGGTGGATGGATGGATGGGTGGATGGACGGACGGATGGATGTGCAGCCCTCTGGATCCCCTATGGGACCCCAAATCCTAGGAAACATCAGCTCCCCATGCCAGCTCTATGCATATCCCTCTGGATTAAGCATCAAGGTGCGGCCTGATCCCCCTTGCCCATTCCAGGTCTGTGTAGCCCTGCTCTGCCCTCATCCCCCCCACCACCACCCTGAATAATTCATGTACAAGACAGGGAAGAGGATAAATCACCAGCAGTGATTAACATGAGTTATTTTACGTGCTGGGAAGATCTATCGGCCCGGCTCCACCAGGTTGCAGTGATTAATGCAACTCTGCTCCCCTGCACAGAAGCCCTTATATTCAATTACAAATGCTGGTGGGCTCCCAGGCAGCAAGAAATCAGAGAAGACACCGACTGGAGGAGACTCTTGGCCACCATGAGAGGTTTCAGCTTGATCTACCTCTATACCAGCCTTAGCCAGGGTTAAAAGTGTCCGCGAGGGTTAAGAAACCCAGTGCACACAGAAAATGGGCAAGTTCGGAAATCCTCTCACATTGCGATGCGGGGCAAAGCCATCAAAGCTGCTTCCTGGGTCCCGTCCACCAAGACATTCTCCAGGATTATCAGGACAGCTCTTGGTACCCTGCAAGCAAACAGCCCTAGCATGCAGAGCTGAAAAATAAAACACACCACATCATGGCTTGATTAAAGAATTCATTAAAAATTCTTAACATTAACTAAATAATAACCTGAAAGTTATTTTAATCCYGAGGTCACGATTCACTCCATGTTCCTATTTTCCCGACCCAGCTCCTCACRGTAACCCTGAGGTTGATGATATTGCTGTTTGACTGAGCCTGCTGTTCCCAGATCTCTCCCTGGGCCAATTTCTTTGCAGAACTTCATCTCAGTGCTGCTGCAGGACACGAGGACTTCTCTTCCCAGGCCCCATGTCCCCTTTCTGGTGATGCCATTGCCTGTCAGGGTTTCAGCCAGGTAAATTGGCAGACACAATAGMGCACAAACAATTTTAGAATAAGGTACATGTTGATCTAGGTTATGCTGTAACACGGTCTAGAGCCTTGATTGCATCAGAGCCTCAACGCTCTCTGCTCCGTCCTCTGCCAAGGAATGATTCAGCCCCCGGTTGGACACATCAGCCCCACTTTTGCYTCCTCCTATCCCTGTGGCCACAGTGCATGGAGGGCAGCTGGGACACCGGAGTAAGAGCTTCACTGGCAAGACTGAGTCACAGCCAGCGGGAACTCAGTAAAGCATCTGACCATGCTAAAAAGGGAGGTTTCAGACCTCTTGTGTGTTCCCAAATCCTTCAGCTTGGCGGCTGATGGAGCAAAGGGGGTGAAACTGCTCCTTCTTTGCCCAGAAATGAGGAGCTCCCCAGCACCCTGCACGAGGTGAGGCCGGAGCTGYGGGTCCTGCAGGCCCGGTCTGCAGCAGGACAGAACTTGAGCTCAGATACCGTGACATCAACATCCTCCCCAYGCTGGATAGCGGTCTGCCAGCAAGGACTTATATAGGCCCAAGCCATTAACACAGAAAATTATTAGTAGGCTCTTGGGCAGAGTCTATTTTCATATTCATTTGCCTAATTAAATGTAAATCATTGCTCAGGATTACCACAAYAGAGCCCCAGCTCCATTACTTAGCCTGTATTCCTAGGGGAGAGAAGGTGTCACCCCTTGTGCAGGGGGTAATTCATGGCCCTGCTGGCTCGTGCAGTGCCAGCTAGCAGATCTATCTAGCAATGGATCTAACCCACATCCATGCAGGYGATGACGAGCACAGGGGTTTTATTTGGGCTCTGTGCTGTGGTCGTCCAGCAGCATCTATCCCATGCCTGTGCATTGCCCGTGATAGTGCYAGGAGGCCACTTCTTCCAGCCCGCGGGGTGCTGAAAGCGGTGACATCTGGCCGGGTGACAGCCGCAATGGCAGGGCTTGGAGGAGGCTCCCACAGGCACCTTGGTGGGGATCAATATTTGGAGCCTGCTGGTCCAGCCTGCCCTCCCCAGGGGTTGGCAGAGCATATGGGGGATCCCCAGCCACCAGCTAGTGTTGCAGGGGCTGTTCAGATGTCACCGAGCTCCCCACGGGACCCTCTGCCAGGTGATTCCCGCTGCCTGATCTGCTGGGCTCTCTTCACCAGCCTGGCCCTCATGTCCTGCTCCCGACACATCCGTGTCTGGGTATGGAGGTGACCGCTCATCCCCAGGGACAGCAACCCCAAAACACCAGAGTGCAGAGCTTGGTGCTCCCGATGGGACAAGGAAGGGCTGCAAGGAGGTGGAAGGGGTGGCGATGGATGCCCTGGGAAGCRGCACGGTGACTCTTCCCCGCGGCCAAGGCGCCTGCAGGATGGACGCGGTTCCTCCTGTGTCAGCCTCCTACSTCTGCTGACCGTGTCCCCTGCCTCCTTGTCCGGCCTCGTCCGCAAACAGAGGCACGGGTGGATCTGGTTTCGCTCCCTTCCCCAAAGCAAACAAACACAGACATCCCGGGACACAGCACGTCCCCGAGGGCTCTCTGGTTGCGCTGCACACTGGCAGCCGGCTGCGCCCTGCCGTGGTCCWGCTGCTCGGCCGTGGCACCGGCTCCCCCTTGCTTCCCGGTTCTCCCATGTGGCTCGGGGTGGCCTTGCAACTCCCGCACCAACGAGGCCGCTGTCGGACTCGACACGCAGTGGGTTTAGGCTAGCAGGTCTGCACGGAGACCCGGGGCAGCGGTGCAGCTTCCACAGGGCCCTCGAGAGATGGGGAAGGGGGGCCCATAGCCGAACATCCGAGCAGGGGAACGCAGAGAAGAGCGTCAAGGAGAGCTGAGGAGCTGCTCAGCCCTGGCCTCGCTCCTGCCGTCTGCATTCCGGTGCCTCCGGCCAAATCCCGCTCAAAGCCGCCCGCCTGGCTGGGGGTTTGCATGTCCCGGCTCGTCTCGAGCGGAGCCACCGGGGACCGGCCAGCAGCTGGGGAGGAGTGGGGAGTCCGAGGGGGCACAGGCACCCTGAGACACCTTCAGCACCCACCAGGGTCCTGCAGACAGACCGGACTCTGAAGCAGCCGGTCAAGAACATCCCTGGCCTTCTCCACAACTAGGGAGCAGGAGCGGAGCAGCTGCCGTCTGGGGAGCTGCCCCAGGTGGCCAGGACCCTTCCCACTCCAGTCAGAGGAGCCTAACATAAGATAGAAGGAAGAACTAGTTGATATGGAGAGTGCAAACACCTGGCAATGGAGTAGATTTGTGCCCCACAGAGTATTTTAGGTCCCAATCCAACCCAGCTCTGCTGCTACGGCAAATGCACCCCTGCTAAGCTGGGAGCACGCTGCTGGGTGGGGGTGTATGTGTGTCCTTGCCTGGTCCTGCAGTCCCCATTCCAATGCTGGGGTGGCAGCAGCAGCCCCGTGCCCAGGACAGGCCTGGCTGCGCGGCTCCGCAGGCTCACGGTCCCTGCCGCCCTGCGTTATCAGCTGCAGCCATCCCACCTGTTTTCCTTGCGGTTTGTACAAGTAGCCCTGTCCGTATTAACCCCTGACCCCGTCGAGCTGCCCTTTTCCTCCTTTGACACTCGTGTTTACCGAGCACTCGGAGGTGTCCTTGTTCTCCATGCCAGAGATCAGCCATCCTGTCTCCAGCCAGGCCTGCGCCCGGCTCGGAGGGGCCGTCGGGGCACCCAGGCACTGCTCCCCGCCAGCTCACGGTGCCCCCAGGCCCGTTCCGAGGCAGCAGGTCTGGCTGAGACAGGGGCAGCTGCGGGGGGAAATGCCAAACTGGGGAGAACGTGAGRGTTTCCACTAACTGTGCAGCACGTCAGCTCGCCCAGACCTCGAGGGATTTCCCTTCGCTCTGCTCCCCTCASCCCCTCCTCCTTATTCTTAATGGGCAAGCTCATAAGAGCTTCTATTAACTTTATTACCAGATCAATTAGTGCTTTCTCTCTCTCCCCCTTCCTCCCCCCATGCTAATAATCCCATCAAATATGAAGACAGCATCCACACTGGTGCCCAGCAGCCTGGAGAAGGTGCAGGGAAATTTGCTCTCATCTGAGCTCCAGATGCTCCATTGGACGCTTCTGAGATGGATGGATCCTTCCAAGGCACGGCTGGGCAAGGAGGGGAAGGGGACAGAGAGCCAGAAGATTAATCAGAGAAGACTTTGGCACCGAGTGGCTCCCAAATCTGCTGTCGTGAGCTGAGCAGGAGYGGCTTGGCAATGGGATAGGGTCCTCCCATCTGGAGACCTGCACGCTGACGGGGTCGGCACAGGATACAGGTGTTTCTTGGCTGGCTCCAGAGGAAGGAGCTGCAGCATCCATCAGCAGCTCTCAGGAGCAGAAGAGGGATGTTGGTGACGAGCAGGGCATCTTGCAACCCTTCCCCACTGGGGGACAGTCTGGGGACCCAGCCCAAAGGGCCTGTCCCCCTCTGTCCTCAGCACAGCCCTGCAAGCTGCACCCGTGCTGAACACCCCAGCACGAGCAGGGCCACAAGGGGCTGACTGACAGCCCCTAAGAGAGACACAAAGGGAAACTGTGGGAGCAAAAGAATTTAAATCTTTTTGACCAGGGGACCTTGCTTGGAAAGCAGCTCCTCTCGCAGGGACACCAGCTCCTCCCTCGCAGCGTTCCTCGGGAGATCTCACGGCCTCCCACACAGTTTGTTCCTGGCTGGGAGCACCCACTTGAGCGTCCTGGAAAGGCCACAGCTTTCCCAGAAGCCCGGGCCACGTGTCCTGTCTGTGTCACGCTGACGGCTTGCAGCTTTGGCAGCAAGGAGGACTCCAGGGCCACAGCAAAAACACAGTCTGYCCTGAGCCACGGAGCAGCCCGGCCACATAGGCCATGGGCTGCAAGCTCGGGGGGGCTCAGGGTGGGCTCCTGTTGGGTTTGCTGCTCCTCAGCCAACCAYGAGGCTCACGAGGACGGTAGCATGAGCAGGACTTGTGCTGTTGAAGCCACACAGCGTTTATTTCCTGATGGCTTTTGGGAATCAGGAAATACATACACACAGAGTATGTGTAATATATATATTATATATATATTTTTTCACAGAGTGCTCTGCAAAAATGTCCCCAGTCAGAAGAGGTAATAGGACCTGCTGTCCCACCCTCCTTTCCTGAGGAGGTAAAACCAGAGACCAGCCTCAGCAAGGAGCCAGGACACAGCCGAGATGGGCACAGTGACTTAGAGGAGGAGGTGGCTGCCTCTGGTTTGACCATGTCACAGCTGTGGCTGAAACATGACAGCTTGGTCTGTGGGGCAGAGCACCATCACAAGGAACAGAAAACCGCTTTGCATCTTCCCATTCTCAGGCCAAAAAAAGTGCATTCCCYGGAAAAAATATCCTAAAAACCTCCACATTCATGGTTAATGGTTCCACCCAGCACCCCATGGCCTTTCCCAGCCCTGCACCACACACTCAAGTGACCTTGGGCCAGCCTCGCTCACAGGCCAGGAGCCCAGCTCTGGAGATGCCCTGTGCCCACAACTAGCCCAGCTCCTTCCACCCAAGGCCTCTCCCCTTCATGCTCAGATATGGCCAGCACACAAGGGACAACAGCGCTCCACTTGGACACTGCTATTGCTCCTGGGATCCAAGGAGGAGAGAACAAACCCATGCTGCCTCCCTCCCTCCAGCCCCTCCAAAATAAGCGGGCCTGGGAAATAATAGTCAATGTGAAAGGAATTAAAGAGGCGCGTGCGTGTGTGTGTGCGTGCGAGTCCTGCCAGGTTAATACTGCTGCCTATCCGCCTGACAGCTCCAAGATTGATTACCCGCCTCGGCGCTCTTTATAACTTGATCAGTCGAATTAATCTCTGGCTGCGGGCCCATCTGATGCCAAGCAGCACAAATTTAATTTGGAGGTGTACGGGATCTTTTATGTCTCTCTCCCTCCGCCGCACCGCCCGTCCCTTTCGTTCTCTGCTCCGCTCGCAGCACGCRCGGGCGCGAGGGCTCCTGCTGCCGCGCGGGTGACCTGGGCTGTCAGAGCCTCGCCGGCGCTGCGGCGAATAACATCATCAGGTAAATCCGCACTGTACACAGGAGAGGGGAAAAAAAGGGGAAAAAATCAGGAGGGCAAAGCAGACACTAAGTAAGACATATTAATGTACTAAAGACTTAATGAAGTTGGGGGGGGAGCGGAGGGGAAAGTGCTTACTTTATTAGTTTATGGCCGATTAATGGGAACGGTCATTACAATGATGGAGATGGATTGCTCCCATCAAACCCAACCACCAGCTCCTTTCGGAAGGTAGAGGGGTGTCCGGCAGGAAGAGCTTGCGCTTGGCCAGGCCTGGACCAGGAGGTCTGGGCTGGGGGTGCAGCCTGGAGGCAACCTCAGGCCCCCAAAGGCACATTTGGCWTCCAGATCCCGAGGGAGGGCATGTGGGGCAACCACAGCCCAGGAGGGGACAGGACAAACAGACTCACCAGGAACCCAGACTCTGTCCCCAGGTAATGGGACAAGGCCAGGCTTGCTACTGGCCATGCAACTCACCCAAACGAGSCTGATTCTCCTGGAAAAAGAGGGACACAGGGATACCCAGCTCAGCAGCCTCCACACTGCCTGCCCTTAGTGGTCTCAAGAAGCAGCAAAGACCCTTCCAGGAGCCACACCTCTGTGTCCCCCTCAGCTGCAGGATCTGCCAGTGGCCACCATCAAGGGACAGGAATTTGGTGGCCACAAAGCCCTGGGGTCTCACAGGTGCCCCCACACCCTGCAGTCCTCACACATTGTGCTTCACCCCAACTCTGCACCACCAGTGAGGACTTCAGGACCAGGAGGTAGAAATCACTACAGTTCACACTGTTAAATACCTGCTCAAACCCCAGGTGCCCCATGGCGCTGACCCAGAGGTCCCTCAGCACCTCATGATAATCAGAATTATCTAATAACTCTCCAGCCACTAATTGGTAGTTACCCTTTAAATCCCTGGGGCAAGGCAGTAATTCTTATCCACCACAAGCCAGGCTACCGAGTGCCATTTACCAGGGCCAGGGGAATAAATGCAGCAGGGAAATACTTATAGTCACTCAATGCCTTTAATCCCTCTTGTGCTGTGTTTGCATCCCCTTACATTTGTCTCCCACCAAAAATTCATATCATGGGGCAGCATTTTTTTCTTCTAATGACCATATAATCAATGTGGAGAGACAGCACAGAATATCTTGGATACTGGTGCAAACTTCACTGTTTGCCTGAGAAGCTGGGACCTAGCAAGCTTCACACACGGAGGAAAGCAGCATCCCAACCTGTCCATCCAGGCATCCATGGGGCAGGGCTCCCAAGGCCAGGGCAGCAGAGGTACAAAGGCCTTTGCCAAGATCTTTGGAAGTAGCTGCCCCCCTTTATGGCACCGTCAGGTCATTACCTGGTGGCCAGGGCAGTTTCCCACGCARTCCCTGGACAGGCGCAGGCTCCTGCCCTGCCACCACCACCGCTCTCCCAAATCCACTCGGGCTCACAGCCTTTCATCATTCCCAAGTGATGAATAACCATCCTAATGAATGGAGGAAAATTGGATTAGCACCGAACACCYGTGTGCTTAAACTGTGCCTGATTAAACCCCCATCTGTGCAGGGGAAGGCCGAGCCGGCCCGGCACTCCAAAGCAAGGGAGCTGGCAGCACTCWTGCGCAGCCTCCCCTGCAGCCTGCATCAACCGCTTTGGGGAGTTTTCCACCTCTTTCTCCGGAAAAGATCCCTCCGAAGGCTGGAAAGTCTCGGACTGACTTTCGCTCGCATCAGGTATCTCTCAAGCCACTGACCTGTTCCCAGTGGATGGCTTTGCAGTTGAGAGGGAAACAAGTTGCAGAAGTCTTAATGACACCCTTGGATTCTGCCTATGGTTGAGGATGGGGAAAAAAWWAAMMAAAAAAMCCCACAAATCCATCCTCCACACCTCAGTTTCCATATCTCTGATACAAGCAACATCCTCTTAAATGTTAGGATACTAGAGATATTAAGGCTAGGAGAGATGCTGGGAATTTTCTACTCTGTCTTCTAAAGTAACTCAGAGGTATCTCCAGCAAACCCTCAAGTCCTGAGACCAAAAATCTGCATTTGTCTAAAGCATCTCTGTGAGAGAAAAAACAGACAAACAAACAAACAAAAAAAAAAAACACATGGAAGAGGACCTCATTTTGCTCTGAAGACAATAAAAGCTGGCTAAGTCACCTCTCCTCTTGGTGGACAGGCTTATTCCAGCCCCCTCTGACTGTTTAAACTATCGAAAAACAGTTAGAACCTATTCTCATGTTGTTTTCATTTTTAAGCACAGTCAGTCTAGATTGATGAACCCCGAAAGTCCTTTTTTTTTGGTCTTGAAATCCCACCTGTGGCTCTTCACACCATGACCCAGCACCCCAGGACAGACAAGTCCTCAGCTCCGGTCAATGCCACCCCCTCTTCTTTAGCCACCACACATGGACACAAGGGTTTGATCAGTCAGCAGCTCTGCCAAGAGTCACTTTGGATCAGCACAAACCAGAGTTTGGCTGCCACACTGCTTTGGCATTTATTTTCTCTCACATTYGTACAAGAAAAGGCTGCAACATCTGCTGAATGGACATTGGTATGTAATGAAATATAGGCATTGCTCTGATTCATGATCCAGAAATCCTACTTCATGGACTTCCTGGAAAGGCTCAAAAGCAAAAGGGAAACCAAATCACTGCCCCTGGACTGATTTTCCTGTTTTTTTTTTCCTGCATAGAACTGAGTTGGTGCCATACTCAGAGATGACATGGTTGTCCATCAGGTTGAAGAAAAGAGCCATTGCCTGTGTTTCGTTGGGGTTTAGCTACTAATGCTAATTTAATTGCCTGGCTCATTTGCTGTGGTGTCCTCAGGAGGCAGGTGGGGAACCATCAGCTTCTCAGCACGGCTGTCATCTGCAAATCATGCCAAGGCCAACAGCATYGGGGAAGTGACCAAGAACTTGCCTGTGGGGCTGCAACCCCAGAGCATCAGCATGAGACAGGCAGGTACCTCAGCACAGGGGCTGTGGGATCAGGGGAATGGCCACCACTGTCCTAGCCAAATTGACATCATGGTCCAACACATGCTGGACAGTAGCCTGAAAGCCACCAACCATKCTCAGTTCACATCTCTAGCAAACAAGCTCTCCAGACCAAGACAAGATTGCCCGTGAAGATCCCTGACAAGGCCAGAGGAGCTCAGGTTCTGTAACACTCAGCTTCCATCCAGATGCCCAGGGTCCTGTCCTAGACCTAAGTCACATCCCAGCTAGGGTCGCTGCTCCCCAGTTAAGCTCCATCCCAGGAGAACCCAGATTCATGCTATCTGTGCTCCTGTATTTCACCTACACCAGAGATGACTTCCAGCAGTAAAGAGAAGCAGATAACATCCTGGGAAGAGGAACTCACCTTTCTTGTGCACAACTTCTGCAGTGCAGACCAGGTCTGGCAATTCACAAACAAGCCCTTGCCACAGGACCTGCAAAGAGGGACCCCTGAATGCATCTTTTTGCAGGGCTGACTACCCAAAGAGCAGTTCTGCAGAGCTGTACTAACCCAAGAGCAGTTCCTCCAGCCATCACACTGAAATTGCACCAGGATGAGTAGCTATCCCAAATTACTCCTGGCCAGCTGACCTCACCTGCAAAGAGCTGGCAGTGCACAGCTCGTTTCACAGTGATGCACTGGATGTCCACACCCCTGGCCACCAGTCCAATGAATATCTGTGCTAGAAGTGGGATGGAGACAGTGATCCAGGGCTGGGAGATGCTGTCCAAACTCCTGTTCCAGATGTCCCACCTGCATGAACTGCATAAACCATTCCAAGAAATGAGGTCAGCAAAAATTATCTAGAAAACTACTCCAGAGAACAGGAATCCATTCGCTGGTAGACTAAACACAACAGTTAGACCTGGAAGGCCCCTTCCCTGACACAAGACCAACTTTTCTTGCCCAGTGGGCATTCGACCCTTCTCTGCAAATGAACTAGAAAGACTGTCACAGTTCTGCCTTGTTCATCCCAYATTGCCCAGCGCAGCCAAGGGCCCAAGTAACCCTCTGCTCACAGGAGTTTACTCTACTCTTAAAAGTTTCCAAGTGATGGAGGACCAGAACTCACCTGAGATGTTCTCTGTGGCAGGGTACCAAGCTTTTCCAGATGATGTCCTAGCATCTGGCCTGGTTCCCTCCAGACTCAGGACCCTGAAGGTGCAGCCAACCCCTTCTCCTCACCCTYGAGGGCCACTCTCTCCCCCTGTCTCATTATCCAAGGCCTATCAACTGTTCCCGTTCCTCACAGTCCACATTTCCTAGATGCCATCCTTGGAGGCCCTCAGCTAGCCCATGTCTCAGGGACATTGCCCAAAGCTGGAGACCGCGCCAGGATCTCAGTGCAAACGCCAAATAACCCCACTTAGGTGCAAAAGACTCCAAAGCCTTGTCTGTTATATCCGTGACTCTTGCCACCACGCCAGTGTAAACCCCTGCAATGTGGAATCCCTCAAGGGCTGTGCCGTGAACTCCCCCTCCTGGCCTGCCCACAGAGGTTCCTCCTGCCAGCTTCCAGCTGTCCCCAGGAGCAGGGGTGGCAGGGAGCCCTGGCTCGCGCACCCAGCAGGGAAGGGCTGCACATGCCAAMATCTCTTCAACCGTAATGAAAGTCTCGGGTATCCCAGCCCGGCCAAATCACCTCCTACACACACAGCACAGCACCGGAGTAGCAATAAAAGTGTCAGGGACATCTCCTTGTGCATCACCAGACTGCAGCATTTCAGAAGCGGCCTGTGCAGAGGTTAATTATTGCTTCCCTCTCTTCCCCTCTYGCTCCCAGTTTAAGATGGATCTGACTGTCAGGAGGGGTGACAGATGAAGACAAAGCACAGGTACGGCTCCCATGAACTCTGTGCCCGCCTGTATCATCCTAGAGCAGCTGGGAGCGTGCGGAGCGGAGCTGGGGGGAGGCAGAGGAGGGGGGCGAGCTGGAAAAGGCTCGTGCTGGAATAGAAATGCTGGTGGGGACTTCTGGGCACTGAACTGGGAGAAAGGGAACTGCAGCTCCTTTTGCCTTCTGCTCTGGGAGACTCCTCTGCCTTCCTTTGCTCCATACAGTGGAGGAGGTGGTCCCCACTGGGATGCAGTTTTCCGACTTGGGGATGTTGGCAGAGGTATTTTGCCAGTGATCAAAAATTGAAGTTGAAGAGGAGAAAGGGAACACAAGGGAAGTCTTCTTCTCCGTGAAGGTCCCATCACTGTGAGTATAAATATGTACTCAGGCATCTCCCCCTTAAGTTTAAGGTAATAAAATCTAGGATGAGGGTCCTGYCCTGTCACGTTCACAAGTCTAAAGTCCTGCTTTGTAGAGGTGTTCCCAGCTTGAGGAGCTGTTACATTGCAACTTTCCTTGGGCTGCTGGGGATGGAAGCACAGATGTCAGGGATTGTTTTCTTGGTTTCCCTGGAGAAGTCTCTTAACTCCAGAGATTATTGGATTTGCCAGCCCGCTCTGAACATCTTCAACCGAGACCTCTGCAGCTTTCTCCTCCCATAATCAGAGGACCAGATTCACTGCCCAGGAGACACCCAGCCTTGCAATTCCCAGCAGGATAAGAAACAGTGCCCTGGAAGTGACTCCTCCATTTTCTATATGGATGGGAGAAAATGACTGGAACATGCACCAAAAAAAATCAGTTCCTGTGCAGCAGACATGAGCCCGACAGGTTCCCCTATGAAAACCCAGCTGCTTTGCCTCCAAGGCTGTTTTCCCCAGTTAAGGGAAAGGGTTCCCTGACAAGGAACCGCCTGCCTTGCTGCTGCTGCAGCACTGCTGGTTTTTCCCACCGCTGCCCCCTCTCCCCCCAGCGCAGGAATTCCCGGTGTGGGGAGCAGAGGGCKGCCTTTTCCGCTCCGGGACAGGCTGGAGCGCTTCGTCAGGAAGATGGATTCGCACCCCTTCCCCTGGAGCTCGCAGGGGAGCCGCAATCTGGTTTAGCTCTCCTGTGCAGAGGGGCTGCCGAGGCACGGCGCGACATCCGTCTTGCTGGGGGCTGCGGAGTGGGAACTGCGGCCACGGGAGATGCGTCTGCTCCTCAAGGGCACAGCAGCACCCCCRTGGTCCCCCAAACCAGACTGTTCCCATAGGACCATCCCAACACGTGCTCCTAAGGGAGAAGTGGGCTCAGGGAGCTCTGTGGCAAGCGGGGCTGGGGTCAGCCCTCCTCAAAGCTGCAGGGTCTGTGCAGGACAGACTGAAGGCTTTCATCTCCACGCAAAGTCTTTCATGGATAAACCCGATGGAAAGGTCTGACTCGAGCCATTCCCAAGCTGCTTTTCCTTTCCAGGCTTTCCAGCCATTTCAGCCTTGTTTGATGCTGTTTAGCTGTAGTTGCTGAAGGAAACATCACTTCAAATTAAACCAAAAGGGAGCGTTTTAGCTGGACAACTTTGAAGTAGGAGATTTTGATAAAAGCCTATATTTCCTCCCCSGCTTGATTTTTCCCCTTTCCAAATGATGAGCTTTGGCACGGCTGCTCCCACACGGGCAGAGGGAAAAAGGGCTGCGACTCCCACCTAGGGGCAGCTTCCCTCACTGAACCAYAGTCCCTCTCCAGGGACGGACCCTGGCTTTGGGACAAGCAGCTGAAGTCAGGGTCATCCCTCTCTTAGAACCAGCAGCAAGTTTAAAGCAAAACCATCCCTATGTCTTCCCCCTGCACACACTTACCAGGATACTTTCCTGCTGCAGGGAGGGTGCAAAGCTCAGGACACTTTTCCCAAGCCATAAGACACATTCCTGGAGGACATCAGCTATTGGAATCCACCACCCCAGGAGGCAGCAGCTTGTATCTGCCCCATGTCTTATTCACCGAGGGTGCCACATGGCAATCAGGGAAGGGTGGCCTCTCTCAGGCCAAAAGTGCCTACTCCCATGGTGCAAGCAATGCAGAAAAGAGATTAAAACTGTCATCAAGTTACTGCCCTTCCCTCCAGAGAGCTCCCACGATCCCAGGAGGCTCCCATCTCCCAGGCTGCCTTCTAAGCAGAGAAGTCCCAGCTCTGGGTAGGCTGGGCCACCCGTGCACTGAGCATGCCAGGGCTCTGCCCTGTCCCCAGCAAGCCCCAAGCCCTGTCCTAGCCCTGGTCCCAGGCAGCGTGAAGTCTAGCGCCTGCCGGCTGCTCACCCAAGAGCTCGGAGCACATCCCTCCCCGCACGGCGGCTAAACGAGCCGAGACAATTAAATGTGCCATTTGATGGCTGCCTGGCAGAGCTGCAGGCTCTCTCTCTCTTTTAATAAAAGGCCTCTTTCCCAAAGTCGCTCAGGCTGCATGGAGAGCTGCTGCTTGTGGAGCACGAGAGCCCTTCACATTTAATTAAACAGCGTGTCCAACCCTGCCTCGCCGCGGCGGAAGGTGCTGAGCTGACGGCGCTGCCGGAGACAGCGCAGCTGGGCTGCGGCGCACTGCTCTGTGCACCCTTGGGTGTCCCCTTCCCCAACCCGGGACCCGGGCTGAGCAAGGGCAGCCCCCGGGAGACCAGCCCAGGGGGTGCTTAGGTCTGCCTGAGCTGCTGTCCTTTGTGGCGTGAGTCCAGCGCTCTAGAGGGGAGCTGAGATCCAGCTGCTCATTGCATGCAGATTGCAGAAATCCCRCTCCCCTGGAGATCCCAGGGATGAGGCACCCCCATGACACGGCCCATTGTCTGCTTTCCCCCCATCTCTCATTCTTGTCTCTGTTCAGGGATGGACAACTTTGACAGAGACCRTGGTAGCAGCTGGCCATCCCTTTGCATGCATGGCCTGGGTCTACAGAAGCACCAAGGCCAACCTGTGGCCAGGTTCCCCTGCACAGCCACCCCACCATGGCCAACCCTTCCACCCCGAGCAGCTCCGAGCCCCGCACGCTGCGAGCTCCAGCTTCCGCCTGTCGCCAGCTCTGGTCCTCGTCAGGGCAAACAGGGGAAATGCCCTGCTCTTGCCCATGGCAGATAAGAGAGATGGATAAGGGTGGGGGCAGAGGGGAGGTCCTGCACTTGGGTAGCTTTTTGGAAGAGCACTTGCTTTGCTGMGACCTTCAGCATTTAACTCTTCCTTCCCCAGGGGCAGCAGAAGTTGAGCTTGGGATTCATTCTGGGGCTACAGGACACCCTTCTAATACACTCAGTACTTTAAGTGTTTAAAGCAAGCCTCGCCTCRTGTTTACAGCGAGCCCTGCTGAGCTGGAATTAGCAGCACACTTCTGGCTCCTCCATCCACCAGAGCTGCCTGCCTCCTGGAAGCGTTGGTTATGGAACTGCTGCTCCTAGCTGACAAGCAAGGTAGCCCAGTGGATCACCGCTATTCCAGGAACACACCAAATGAGTGGGACACCAGATGCTCCTTTAGGAGCTCTCCCAGCTTGGCCAGGTGAAGGGAGAGGATCACAGCATGGACCAAGCAGGGCAGACCCAGAGGTGGCTGTTATAGAGAAACAGAACTGAACAGCAGTGTGTGAGCATGGGCCTGCAACCTCACAAACCATCTTCTCATGCTCTTTTGCCACCTACTCCACCTTTCAAGAGCAGCTCTTGTGACCTGGTTTCATGCCAGGGAAGGAGAAGGGGCTGACATTGTGGGTGTTTGTTTGTTTGTTTTAAATCTACAAATACAGGGGAGTCAGCCTACCACCCATGGCTATACCCACAAGCCACCCAAGCTCCTTGTGGTCACCCTTGCCAAAAAGGCTTTTTATGCCTTTTTTTCCACCCCCCATCCTACCTATGCTGCCCTGATAGAGAACTAGCTCCAGCACATGGCCTTGGCCAGAGGCTGGACAGCCACCCTGGCCTTCACCACACAGAGCAAAAGGCCTCTGCAAAGAGGAAAGCATGCATGGGAAGAGAAGAATGGGCCTGGTGCTGCATCCTCATGCCTTGTCCCAGCTGTGGCTGGAAAGGGAGGTCACAACAAGTCCATGTTTTGGATGGGGACACCTAGCCAGGTGAGCTTACAGGATGGTCCCTAGAACCTAACCCCACTCCAGCATCCCGCGCTCCCGATCCATCAAGGCCAGGCAGTGTCCGGTTGTGCAGCCAGGGCAGCCGCTGGCTGGCGCGAGCACCCCCCAGCCCAGACGCGCTGTGGAGCAGACCCCATCACTCACACTTCGAGGGCTGCCAAGCCAAAGGCTCGGTAATTGCAAGGCAGATCCCCCCCTCCACTTCCGAACGCGGGGACCAGGCGCAGAGGTTCCCATTTCCGCCTGCCTCCGGCTGTTACGGAGCACAGAAGTGACGGAGAGC
This sequence comes from Nothoprocta perdicaria, assembly GCF_003342845.1. Lineage (NCBI taxonomy): Eukaryota > Metazoa > Chordata > Aves > Tinamiformes > Tinamidae > Nothoprocta > Nothoprocta perdicaria. The sequence goes on from NW_020455976.1 coordinate 1,704,577, forward strand.
AGCGCCAGGGCAGAGAACACCGCGAGGAGAGACAGCAACCAGCCCACTGATAAGACAGGTCCCTGCTGAGCACCCCTGCGCTGCAGCAATATCCCAGCCCAGCTGCCAGGGCTACCTGCRCTCCCGGCGCCTCCGGAACGGACCGTGCTGGGACACGGCCTAGTTCCCAGCTCAGCCCTGCTCTTGCTATCCCCCCAGCACTGCCCAGGAGGGCAGGACCCCAGCCCCACACCGCCCTGCACCCCCAGCACAGCGGGGAAGGCAGAGCCGAGAGGAGCTGTGCTGGATGTGGGAGCTAGACCAGGACACGAGCTCCCCACTAGGCCAAAGCCACGTGAGGGACTCCAGAGCCACCTCCAGCACTCACAGCCCCAGCTTAATAGTTAAAACAGGCTAAGGGCTTTCCCCAYGTGCAGCCAAGCAGCCCTTCCTTCTTAGCCCCCTCTTAAAGCCACAAGATACCAGCTTGACATCCTCCAGCCCTACAGTCTCATCTTCTTGACACTCCCAGTTCAGACACAGTAGTGCTCCCGGCTCACCTCCTAAGCCCACAGACAGCACAAGATGAGATGTGACCAGAGCATCTCCATGGACTGCAAAGGCAGCTCCTTTCCCCATCCGAGCACAAGGAAAGCCAAGGGTCACCGCACTGCACTTGCAGTGCAAGGACATTCTTGTTGCTTCATGTCAAAGGCTGTGCTGGCTCTTCAGCCCTCCTCAAGTTAATGCCACCCTACTGCTCCTGGACAGCCACATCAAAGGGACAGGCTAGACTGCATTTCCCTCCACTAGCGTCATCCAAGCTCCATTTCCACAGGGAACAGCCCTACCACCACCTCTGACCTCTCTTTCAGGTGCTGTACTGGTCTGCATCAGAGCAAATGCAGAGCATGGACAGCAAAAAGGATCTTCAGCCCTCCCGTTCTTGCTTTTAAAGGCAGCTCCAGAGGCGGCAAGGGGAGAGCAGGGCAGAGCTGTCCAGGTGAAGCTACTTCAGGAAGGGCTGGGGGTAGGAGGACCTCCTGGGGGTGGGAAAGTCACTGAATAGGGAACCCAAAGGGCTGARGTTGTGATTGGAGCCAGCAGGCAAACGAAGGCCCAGGTGTAGATGTGCTTGGCTCTAATGGCCTTGTTCCCAGGGGATGCTTCAGGGCTGTGTCCCCCCAAATATTGCTATGGTCTCAGCTTGAGGGTGCCAGACAAGCTGAGCCCGAGGAGCTCGTGCTGCTTTGCAGCCAGCTCAGCCAGCCTCATCTCCACAAAAAAACAAGCAGCAGCAGCCCTGCCTGCTTGCAGTGACTGCTATGGGGAGCTCCATGCTTTTATTAAACTCTTAGCTTCCTGTTTTAAGCTTAATAATAAATTGCATGTCACATTATGGCTGTGTTTATTAAAACCCATTGGCGGGGGCTCTGCTCCGCAACAGCATTTGAATTATTGAAAGCCACCCCCTGTGGAGACCTATTTGCTGCAAACGCAGGAGGATTTATTTCCTTTTTATTTATCGGGCGGTGTAAGTGCTGGGGGGAGGCAGGGGGCAGCTCTTGCTCTCTTCTCTCTGCCTGAACCCCCAGAGTGGGGTGGAAAGGCGCCACAAGGGAAACTGGTTCCAGGATGGGGACCGGTTTGGGATGTGGGTCAGGGATGAAGCTGCTCATCCCCACATGCCTCCCTGATGATGCTTGAGTCCCTAAAGCAGGGTTGCTCTGTGCCTCTGTTTACCCATTAGCAAAGCGGGGTCGCAGCAGCATGAGTTTCCTCCCAGAGCGACCAGTCCTAGGCTCAGGGGCGTGGAGATCCCCATCACGAGTTATCAAATTGCAGTGGGAGATGTCAGCAGGTCCGGAGGATAGGCAGGTCGCCCTGCTTTTTGACCCTCAATGAGGGGATTTGGCCGTTTTGCAGCCTGATTTGAAGCTCGCAGCGAGGGCAGCAGCTGAGCAGCTCCAAGCAATGCCCTATCCGGGCTGCTTGTGGACACTGCTGGTGGAAAGGAGATGTCCTGCTTCCCAGGAGCCCCCTTGGGGTGGCTCCGTGCCCCACGTCCCTAGGGCCTGGTCACCCCACAGCGTGACCCAGCTGCAKCCCCGGGGCTTGAGGGGCAGCGCGGAGGGGACAGCGTGGGACTCGCGGTGCCGCGAGCCCAAGGGGACCCAGAGCCGGGCTCGTGCGCCCTGGCAGTGGGTCTGCCCATCGGGTCGCAGCGCGGCTGGGCCTTTGCCAGGAGGTGGCACTGTTTAGCGGCTAATCCTGCCCGTGGCCCGAGTCTGGTCTCTGGGATGGACTCCGAGACGTTTCTCCAGCTTTGGCCCAGGGATGGAGTCAGGTCGCAGCACCCTGGCTCTCTTGGGACACCCTCTCTGCCCACGGCAGCTTTTCCATCAGAGGACTAGGAGCCGGAGAAGCCACGGAGTCCACAAGGCTCAACCACATCTTCCTGGCCCTGCTCCCCTTCCCCATRGGCTGCCAGGGCTCCAAGGGACGGGGCAGGCACCGGGGCGCYGAGTTGGCTGTTAAGGGACTGATGTGACCCCCGGATCAGTCACTGACCATCTCTGTGGCCTCCTGGCCCACAGTGGTCCCAGGAGCAGCCTGCCTCCCCACTAGAGCCAAAATTGGGGTGAGCCAAAGGCCTTGGCAGCCTGTAGCATGGACAGAATGCAGGAAGCACTCGTTTTGGGATGAAAATACCTCAAGTGAAGCCTTTGGAGGAGTAATTTTAGCCAGTTTCCCCTGTCGCACCAAAAGCTATAGGTCCCGAACAGCAATGATGTTTGCCACGGCGGGCGCAGGGCCACTGCTGTGCATGCCCCCAAAATGGTTTGGCAAGTAGTTTTGGCCCCTCTTAGCTTGCATTTGGGGGCTCTCTCAGGTGCCAGGAGGRTGACCCCCTTTCCTGCCTCCAGCCCTGCCCTTGGCGCCCGGGGCCGCGCACGCGTGGCACCCGGGAGGTGCCGGAGGCCGGCGCCGCCGGGGCCAGCAGCCACGTTAGCGCTTCCCGGCCCGCAGGGCTGACCCCGCTCCTGACGTCAGCCCCACACGTGGGCGCAGCCGCCGCGCTGGCACGCGCCGCGGGGCTCCCACCCACGGCCGCGCATCCCGACGGAGACAGCGGGGCGGCAGCGCGGGGAGCCGGCCCGGGATGCTGTGGAGGGCGGAGATGCTCCAGGGATGGATGCCCATCTCCATAGGGATGCTAGCAGGTCTCCTGAGCCCCCGGGACCCCGCAGGTGTCTCCTCCCTCCTGGCGCTGTCTGGGACCTGGGCACCCCGCAGGGCAGCACCCACGCTGGCAGGACCGGAGCCAGGAGCTCTCGGCGGCGCTGGGGCTGCAGGAAGCATCGGAGCAGCTTGGAGCAGAGCCGCCCGCACGTCTTTAGAGACAACAAATAACCTCAATTAAGCTCCGTGGCAGTGACCGATTCCAGCTGTGTGGCGATATTGCCTCCTTTAATTTTTCAGCAGCTGCAAGTGGCAGGGTCAGGAGCCAGCACAGGGGCCTTGGGGCCCCGCCAGCCCCCCCAGTACCCCTGGGGCTGCTCGTGGCCTGGCACCCCTGTGCCCGGGCAGGCTGTGACCCGGATTTGCGGCGGCAGGACCGGCCGGGCGAGCGGGAGGTTGGCACGGCAGCCCTGGCCCGCGGCCAGCCCGGAGCGCCGGGATGCTCTCGGGTTTCCCAGCCACAGCCCCAGCGGGGCCCAGTTCCACCCAGCACTTTGTGCGTGAGCGAGCRGGGAGGAGGACCAGAGTAAACGATCTCCCAAGGCAGGATCTCTGCCCAGAATACAGGAAATAAAAGCAAAGAAGGGGCAAGTCCCGCTGCCCACAGACAGGGATTGGATGCYGTGGGACAGCCCTGGCAGGGCTGGAGGGCATGTGAGAGATCCTAGCCCCTCCAGGCCACAGCAGACCCACCTCTGGCTCGTCCCCAGCCTGCCACCATCTGTGAGCATCTGCAGATGTTTGGGCTCTTCCCAGGGCTACAGGGACCAGGGTTCACCCTCCTTCATAGAGAGGAGCAGCCTCGATCCCCTCCTTTCTGCAGATGGGAGGAAAACCTGCTAGCAGAGGGATGGGGTACAGGATGCTGCCCCCCTTGTCCAAGGTTCCCAACAGGCTGCAGAGGGGCTCCAGCCGCACCAGCTGCAGGAATTTCGACCCACTGCCAAGTCCAGACAAATCCCTTTTATTTGCTGCTGCAGGTTTCAATGCTGCAATTCCACAGCTTGGGCCAGCTCTCCAGAGGAAGAGGAAGGAAAGAGGAGGGGGCCACGAGCAGCCTGCTCACAGCCTGCCAACTGCTGCTGGGGACAGCCCGAGTCCTTCCTCTGCTGTCTGGATCTTCACTCCCAAACCTCTTTGGATATGAGCTCTGCCACGGACACCTGCAGGAAAGGGTCAGTTTTGCCCAGGGAATGTTCCTGAGAGAGCCCACGGGGGACCCCGACCCCTGCGAGAGGGACTGGGGTGACAGCAAGGAGGGGCTGGACCCATGGCAGGGCCCCTGTGAGCACTGGGACAGGCACAGAGATCTTTTGCCTGTAAAATCCAATGTTTTTGCACCCTCTCTTACCTCTGGAACAACCCGTGTGGATACAGGACAGTCCATAGCACCTGCATCAGCATTGACCTATATGTATATTTTACTGGCATTAATGGGAGCATCAAAATAGAAAGCTGCTTGGAGGGGAAAGCACAAAGTTTGAAAAGGYCAAAGTGCTTCAGATTGTGCTGGTGCTGGGGCCACCGTTGTCCAGGGGAGCCAAGACAGAGATGAAAGCCACGAACCTCTCGTTTCTCAGGTCACCTCTTCGGGGTTAGAAACTCAAAGGGAAAGAGGGAGGTTTGAGCAGCAAGTCCCCTYGGCCGTGAGGAGGGAGCAGAGCTATCCCCTGTCCTTGGTGGCTGCAGATCGAGGGGACACACACAGAGGGTCACCACCAGCGTCCACCCTCCATGCTGGCTCCTCCAGGACCCTTCCCATAGCATGGTGGCACTTCCCAGCCCGGAGCGGTACCCCGTGGTGGCCACAGCATCCCTGCCAAAGGCACACGTGGCACTGTCCCCCACCCCAGCAAGAGGCTCCTGTGCCAGGACTGTTCAGGAAGGTGTTTTGGGATGGGGGACGTCTGCTCCGGAGAGGCCGCCGTGCCCCGAGGAGCGGCCACCACGGAGCAGGGCCGGAGTGCGTCCCCACGAGTGACCTCGGCAGCCGCCCGGGCTGTCTCCGGGTCAGTAATAGTCCTCCTCGCTCTCCCCGTAGTCCTCAGGTGTCGTGTGGRGCTTCGGCAGCGAAAAGCCCGTCAGGTTGAGCTGGTCTGAAAYGGGACAAAGGGTCATTGCCCCATTTGACCTTCTCCCAAGCCCAGGGTCTCCATTGTACCCAATTCCCATGGACCCAAGTGGAGCTGGGCCAGGCTGCTGACCGGGCACTGCCAAGTGCAGCCCCACAGCTCTGCCCAGCTCCCACTACAGCAGTGCAACCTGCCCATAAAGCCCCTCCTGTAACCAGTCACACCAGTGTGAAGTTGGTGGATGCCTCAGTTTCCCTCCTCCCTTAGCAGAGCCCTCCATCCAAGGAAAACCCATCCAGAAGAGCCTCCTGCAGCCCCTAAAGTAGCGTTTTTGCCTCGGAAAGCCCCCATAAAGCCACGGAGCGGGGGGCTGGGGACAAGGGCACGATGTCCCTGCACTCACCCGGCGTGAGGACAGTGAGGCTGGCCAAGGCCACCACCTCCCCGACCTTGTTTCTGGCGAAGCAGCGGTAGGTGCCCTCGTCCGTCACGCGCACGCCCTGGATCTGCAGCCAGCCGGTCACTTCATATCTCTGGGGGCCGCCCCTGAACTGCGAGAGAAGGGGACTGAACCCAGAGGCTGGCAGGGACGGGGAAGGTGACAYCAGCCTGGAGAAACTCTCTGTCCCCCCACTAAGCTCCACTGGGGATATGCCCCAGGCTGTGCTCCGGGTCACCGTGGTCCCCAGAGGGAGCATCACCCTGTGGAGGGAGGATGCAGAGCTGGCTGGGGGGGCTCAGTGCGGACAGCTCAGCTGGAGGGAAACGCTGGACAAAGGGGTCTCCAGCACATTCCTCCTGCCCCACAGGTGAGGTCCATCCTGGGGGCTGAGGACAGGGTCCCAGCAGTGCCGTCCCCAGGAGCCCTGCTCCCGGGTGCAGCAGAGCAGCACCACGATGTCCCCTCGGCAGGGCTTCCATGGCCAGCCAGTGACCTGACGGGTCCCTCTGCTCCTCGGACACGGCTCCATCACTCGGACATGGCTCCAGCCAGGGCAGGACACGCAGCCGGGGCCGGGTCACAGGAATGTTTCGGCTGTGCTGGGCTCTCCCGCCTGCTGGGCTACAGGCCAGGCGCTGCTGGCAGCGTGGGACAGCCACGTCAGCCTCGGGAAGGCTGGGGCGGTGGGACGGGACAGCGGGATGGACGGGGAGAGGCTGCCAGTCTCCCGGCACACTGGCTGTGATGTGATGTGAACCCCCTGCAAACGCTGCCGGGCTTGGCACGAGGCACCACCAGCCCCGGAGCCCCGGAGTCCCCCGGCTCGGGAGCCAGCCACGCCGGGCGGCTCCGCGCACGCATCTTCTCCAGCGAGAAATAACCTCCTCCTGACCCGGCCGTGCTGGCAGGCTGCTATTACCGAGGGTGGGGACAGCAGAGCTTCCTACCGCGCTCGGCTCCGGCCAGCCCTGCCTGGGGGGAAGGTCCTTGGCTGGATACTGCGACGGGCTGTGGGGATGCGTGAAGATCAGACCCGATGGAAGGAGAGCACCACGTCCCCCGTGATGGTGTGGGCTCCTGCCCGCTTCCCTGGCTCCCTCGCCCGCCCCACGGCAGCCTCCCCATCGCTGGTCCCTAGCACTGGTGCCTCCCGTGTTGCTGCCCACACCCGCTAATAGCCGGGTGCTGCTGGAGGGCCACCACGGGCGCTTCCTCGCTGCTATATTTGGGGCCAGCCGTGGGGCGGCTGCTGCTCCTGTGGGTGTGCCAGCACAGGAGGGGAGGCGCAGAAACCACAGGGACACTCTGGGCCTCCTTGCAGGACTGTGGGACGCTTCCTTCTGGAAGGATCCTCAGAAGGTCCTCAGGGCCACGCACGTATCCAGGTTCAAAGGGTGACCGTGCGGCAGCACCGGTGGCCCGGGAGCTCTGGGAAGGGCTCGGCCACGCTGGTGCGAGCTCCAAGCCAGCCCCTCACCTGCACAGAGATGTGGGGGTCGTCCCCTGGCAGCAGCATCTCGGTGCCATCCTTCCTCCACTCGATGGAGGCCATGGGGTAGGCGAAGACCTCGCAGCCGAAGATGACATCCTGCCCGGTGACATTCCAGGCATCATAGGGAGGAGAGGTGATCCGAGGCTCTGGAGGATGGAAAGGGACATCGGAGGTGTCAACGTGGGCTCAGCCAAGACACCAGAGCTGCTGAGGAAGAGGTCCCACCACCCAGCTGATCTCTTGGACTTTCCGAGTCTCCTGACACCTAGAGTGCCAGCAAGTCCCCACAGCCAGAACAGGGACCCTGGAACATGAGAGAGGATGGAGCCCATCCTGCTGGGGCTGCGTGCAGGGATGCGGGGCGGGAGACCTGTCACATCCCACATAGGACAGCGAGAGCTGGGGCCAGGAGAGCGGGCAGACCTTAGCTTGGGAGAGGAGCCAAGAGCTGCTGCAATTTCCTGCCCTGGCCCCGGGCCTGCCATGAAACTGGCCCCTTTCCGGGATATCCCAAGAGCRGTCCCAGCTCCGACAGGCGACCGAGAGCTTCTCTCGCTGGTGCTGCAAAGGGAGCCCGTCAGCCCGCAGYGGGGGAGAGGGGACACGGCTGGGTTTTGGGGACTGTCAGCGATGCTGACACGTGTCCGAGTGGGAGCTGCAGAGTCCCCAGGGGTGGCGAACACCCATCACTCTGCAGCTCTGTTGCAGGGATCCATGTCACGATGCATCGGGCAGTCCTGACCCTCGGCATGATCCTGGTCCTGTCTCAACAGGAACGAGAGGACAACACCTCCAGACAACAAGGACCCACAGAAAATAAAGGCAACCTTGGCCCTCCCTGGGCTGGGGGGCTGACCTGAGCCACACTGCTGCGGGGCCTCCCAGAACAGACTTTCCCCCCTGGATATGGCCCCCAAACCCAAGGAGGGTTTTAAACAGGAATGGAAACGATGCTGTCAGATTCAGCTGACCCAGGTTTCCATTTGCAGGAGGCAGATCTCAGCAAGGGAGCAGGGGAAACACATTTCTCGAGAGCAACAAGGCAGCGTGCACCGTCGGCTCCATTTCCAGCAACACCGTGCCGGAGCCAAGAATTCGCTAACAATTCCCTGGAACTTCCCTGTGTGTTTCAGCAGGATTTTCTGCTTCCCATAAATCCTGCACTCTCTTGGCCCAGCCGCTCCCAACCCTTTACCAGATGGATCTCCAGTTTTTCCTGGAGAGGGAAGGGCCGTAGGGGCTCCTGAGGTGGGATCCTGCCACCGTTGGGATCCGTGTGCCCGGTCCCCATTCGCAGAGCTTCCCGGGCACACTGCAATGCTGCAGGCTGCTGCATCCAGGTGGACACAGCAGGTTTGCCACCTGGAGAAATATCTCAGGTTCCCCTCCTTGTTCCTTGCTGGGAGCTGGGAACAGCCCATGCACGGCGCAGAGCTGGAGATGCCAAATCCCTCCACATACGGAGGTCCCAATGCTGCCTTGCAGCGGGAAGGGGACACTTCCCCAGGACACAAGACCCCTCCTGCCACCACCGCAGCTCCRGTCACTACCTGACTCGCAGGGCCCCTCATGAGCCACGGTGAGGTTGGCGTCGGGGTGGGCTCGGGCGGCCTCCAGGAAGCGGCAGATCTGCGCGTAGGTTTTCCCGTCGGAGCCGCACAGCGCCAGGCGGGACAGGCAGGCGCACTGCGGCTCGGGCACCTCTCCATGCCGCAGGTCCCCRGCGTCCAGGCGGCACTCCAGGTGCTCCCCGCACTTGCCGTAGAAGTGGTTGGTGTTGTCCAGGTCGCAGATCTGCCCCTCCAGGTTGGCGCACTCCCAGCAGCAGTCGCAGGCRTCCCGCACCGTGCCGGCCAGGCACCCGCGCGGCACCGGGCACTCGTCCGGCCGGCATTCGCCACAGTCCTCCCCTTCCTCCAGCAGCCGCTGCCAGCCCCGCTGCAGGTAGTCAGAGGTGCTGGGGAAAGCCTGGCCCGGCTGGAGCAAAGCCCAGTGCCAAAGGAGCAAGGAAAGAACGAGGCAAAGGCAGCTCAGGGGCTTGGCTTCGGACATCCTCGCTGCAGCTGCCCAGGGCCGGTCCCACCATCACTTGGACATGGACCTTGGGCACCGTGTTGGCCTCCCTGGTTAGAGCTGAGGAGCCATCCTGGCCTGCAAGGAGGGAGGGTGCACGTTACCCGTGCTGAGAGTATTTCCCATCCCTCTGGGAAGCTGTATCCTTCCCATCCCACCGTTCCCACCTCCTTGCAAGCTCTTAAAGCTGGATGCTGAGCTGGGGCTGAAATGCTCCATTCGCCCTAGGAAACTTTGTGAAACCCCCAGTTATCTCACAGACAACCAAGGCTGAGCACAGGGGAACACAGCACACAAGTGGACAGTCAGTGGTGGGGACAGCAGGCACAGTGTGGGCAGACTGCTCTGCCACCCCAATGTCCCTGTTCCCCTGACAAGCAGAGCGCCCTGCTTCCCACTGCTGCCAGGGATCCCAGACCCCATCTCCAGAGCAGCAGGCAAGGAACCAAACCCCTTTTCAAGCATCCCTCAGCCCCCCAAAATCCTCCCCAGCCACCTTCCCCTAGATGGGAGGACAAGAATGAAATTACTGCCACCTGTGCAGCCACTCCGCACACGTCGGGCAGGGCTGGGGAAAGGGCCCAGGTGTCCGGGCTGCCCGGCTCCCCTTTGCTCTCAGCAAACCACCAGCTCCAGCCCCTGTGGAGCCCCAGCCCCTCTAGCCCCGGGCCCCGGTGCTTCCCCAAAGCACAACCACCCAATGCAGCTGGTGGGGGGCCATGGGGCAGCCAGGCTGGCAGGTTTGCAGTGTTACACAGACACCTCCTCATACCTCCCACCACCCATGGAGGGGGACAAAAGTCTCCATGGGATCGCAAAGTTTCGCCCCAGTTCACAGAGCCCCCCGGGGACCTGCAGCCGCCGAGCCCCCAGCCGAGCTCCAGCCCCGGCTGGGGAAGGGGGCCGGGAAAGGGGGAAAGGAGCCGGTCCCCGCGCCGGGGAGCCTCGCGCCGGCTGCGGGCTGCTCCTTCTGGGCCCGCGGAACCGAGGGCGCCCGGACGCCGCGGGCGCCGGTAGCAGCCGCCACTTACCGGGGCCGCCGGGGCCGCTCGGGGGCTCGGGCCGCCCGCTGCAGGCGCCGCCGCGCAATGGCCGCGGGGCCCCGGCGTCCCGGCTCCGCGGCACGGGCCGTGATGTCAGCGCCAAACGCCAGCCCCCCGGCCGGCCCCCGGCCCCCCCGCACGGGCACCCGCACCCCTTCCCTGCCGGCCCCGCAGCGGGCGCCGCCGAGGGGCTGAGACCCCTCCCCGCTGCTGCGGGGCACCCCCCGACCCCCCGGGAAACRCTGGGGGGCTTGATTTCCAGGAAATCAAGGAAGTGGGGAGGGAAAGTTGGCCAGGAAACAGAGTGGGGAGCAGCTCCCTGTTCCCACCCAGTTCCCATCCACTGGGATGKGACATCCCAGTGGGAGCATCTCAGAGACTTGTGATTTGGGTCTGTGCCTCAGTTTCTCTGTGTCTATGGACAGCGCGGAGCCCCCTCCCAAACAGCTCCAATGAAGCATCGGAAAACTGCACGTCCATGGGCTGCTGGGGGAATCTAGAGCCCGCTCCCCTCCTCCCAGAGAGGAATTTATGGGATTTGCTTCCCCAGCAAATCTCAGGCAAAGCAAAGCCTTTGTGAGACCCCTTGGAGGATCTGGTTTCCTTTATTGCACTGCAAAAAATCTGCTTTTGCTTTCCAAAACCCTCCTGCAAATTCGTTCCGGGCTCCAGCGCTTCTGCTCAGTCACGTTGCAAATCCAGCTGTGGCCAATGATGGAAAATGTGCGAGGCTTCAGCCCCCTAAACTCACCTTTGGTGTCCAAAGCTCTCCCTCCAGCTGTCTGTGGTGAGGGGTAGGGGTGAATCCTGCCAGCTCTGCCTCCATCCTCTCCTCCCAAGACCCTCCAGCTCCTGCTCCATGCAGAGCTCCAGCCCTGGTACCAGCAGCTGGAAGCTGCAAGCAGCTCAGCTCCATCCTAGGAAGCAAAATGGAACCTAAGCCTGGCAGATAATTAAACCTCTAGCTTAAAGAGACTGATGAATGTGCTAATAAACAGCAACAGTTGTGAATTAGGGGGTGCAACATCTAACCTGTRCTTAGCAAGGAGCTGCATACAACTGCCTCCCTGCAAGGCACCTGGAGCAGATAGGAGAAAGGGGCTCCCAGCCCAAAGCCTCATCCAGCTCAGGATGCTCTGCTGGCAGGACGTTCCTATCTCCCTGGTGGACAGTGTGGGATGTCCCTGTCCTCCAGTCTGCAGGGTCTTGCCCAGATCCCAGCRAGGCTGAGGAAAAAGTCATCCTGGAAAACAAGCCCTGGGCTGAATGGCTCCAGGCACGTGGTTTTGGGGAAGATTTGAGAGTCATAGTCAGGCCTGGCTGTGTTTGGAGGCTGGCAGGAAGACAGGAGCACGGCAGGAGCAAGTCTAACAGGGAAATGTGGGGTCTTGGTGCAGGGTCAGCCCCCTCTCTGCTGTCTGAGGCTGCAAAGGCCTGATTCTAATAACAAACCAAATTCCCCTTTTTCCAGCTCAAAACCACTACTGCTGCTCTTGGTTTCCTGGTCTGAAACAGGGATGGGATGCAGCCAGCCCATCCCAAGGCCCTGTGGCTTTTGGATCAGCCGTGYGTACAAGCCACGATGGCCCCTGCTCAGCACACAGGTCCCTCCAGCCCCACGTGCCAGGCAGGACCTGCTCTGGTTTGCAGCTGGGCTCAGGTTTCTCCCCGCTTTTCCAGAGTGAATTCCTCCTAGGAACAAGCCCGTCAGCAAATTCTTCAGGAAACGGTTGCAGCTGTGTGCAGGAGGGAAGCGGGTTTCTCGGGCCGGCCCTAAGGAGAGCTGGCTGGGTGACGAGGGACACTGTGGTCACCAGGTGCTCAGCAGTCCATCCCCATCCCATCCATGTGGCCTCCGGAGCACCCGGCCCTATGAGCAGCCCCATGGAGCACCCAGCTCCCAGCCCCATCCAACCCGCAGACCTGTCTCCTCCCCACAGCTCCTGCGCAGGCTGAGGAGGCTCCTGGGTGCTGCTGAAGGGCGAGAGGCACCATCCTGCTTCCCAGCTCCCGCTTCTCCGTCCTCTCAGGGCTCCGTTCCCACCACCTCCCTTTGGATCCGCACCAAATACGGCTCCGCTCCTTGCACAGAGGAGCCCCTCRACTTTTTTTCCACCAGCCCCGTCCAAGAGCAGGTCGTATAAACCAGGGCCAGGAACCAAGACCCGGCAGCGGGGGCCGCATTCCTGGGTCGCTCCGGGGACCGTCGGGATAAGTCCCCGCTCTGTGCGTGCCCGTCAGCTGACACGGCCCTGCCAACTTTGACACGTGGGGGCCAGCTTGGCGCTTCCCACCACACTGCCACATGCCAGGCGCTCCGGCAGCAAACGGGAGCTATTCCAGGCTTGGTGGGATGGGGTCCCCAGCCCGGCTGCTGCCCCAACATTGACAGGAAAAGGGGTGATGTTACTTGGGAAGGACACGTGCCTCCTCCTCCTCTCCCCTGTGTGGATGGGGGGCATGAAGGGGGGAAGCAAAGCARCACATCCCACACGTTGGAGCACACCGGAGACCTCCCCAAGGCAGGAGCCCCACTACAGCACAGGGGCTCMTGAGGCCTGGGGGACACCAGACCCCTGAAGTTGCTCTGGGGAGTCCGGGAACCCTGAATCTCCCTCCCAGCCCTTCCGCAGGCRTTTGGGCCACGGCACTGTGGTGCCTCCAGGCAGAAAGGCAGCGCGGGGACCTGCGCCAGCCGCAGACAAGCCCAGTCAGGGGAAAAGGCCTCCTTTCCCCTCTGCCTCCCCCTCGCCAATGCCTTTAGTGCCCAGGCGGGTGCCAGAGCCCCCAGGATCTGAGCCAAAACGGGGGAACCGCCCCGCTGGGGAGCGGACTCACAGCCAGGGAACTGGGGGAGTCGGTCCGGGAATCGGGCTGAGCCAGGCCTAGGGCTCCCCGCACCCTCTGCCCCTTCTCGGCCGGGGGATTTAGGGGGGATTTTGCCCTCCAGGAGCCCCGGCGAGGCGCAGGCAGGAGGCGCCGGGGTCTCTGCTGCCACCTCCAGGGCACTGCTGGCCTCGTCCCCGGCCCCTCGCTGTGTCACACGGAGCCGTCGCGGTGCCCCTGGCCGGGGCTGGCCCTGCAGCGCCTGGCCACGCCAGCCCCGGCACCCCAAAACGCCGCCCGTGCACCCGCCGCAAGGCACTGCCCCCRTCCCAGGCAGGATCGGGCCTGGGCACGCTGGGAACATCCAGGGCACCCTGGATGAGGCTGCTCGTCGTGCTCTGGGTGCCTGTCCCCAGCATGGGAGCTCAGGAGGGAGCTGCCAGCCCTCCTGCACCCACTGTCCCCCCAACCCTCTCTGCCTCCAGCTTCTGCTCAGACTGGACCCAAACATGGGGTGCAAGGGACACCCCGTCCCTCCCCAGTCCTGGGACACGAGGCTCTGCCCAAGWCGGCTCCATCTGCCAGCCCTGTGTAGGATGCAGGAGCCGGGGAAGGTCACCCAGCGCCCATGCCAGGGACCTGGCACCCCCCACACCCCACCGGGGATGCTAAATGGGGAGGGGGATCCTGCTCACCATCCCTGCAAGACGCTGCCCATTTCCAGGCATCATTAAAGAGCAATTAGCTGGAAATTAAGCTGAGAACAAGTATTGATTGGCTCATTAAGGCTGGGGGAGCCGGCTGCGGTGGTAGGAATTGCTGCCACTCGCCCTCATTACAGGCAAGGTTAAAGCTTGTGGTCGGGCGGCTCATTAAAAATGCTGGGGACCAATCGATGCCCCCAGCCCCGCGCCCCCCACCTTGGGKGCTGCCCTGTGACCTCTGGTGTGAGCTCAGGGGGGGACTGCGGCCTCCCGGGCCCTGGGGTGCTCGTGAACCCCTCCAAAATTCACCACTCGGGGGCTGCTCCCCAGGCAGGGATGAGTTTGTCAGGTCTCAGGGCCAGCTTTCAGCGGGCGCGGGRAGCTAGGAAGGGTGAAGGAGGGGCCTTGGGAATGGGATGAAAACATGGGCAGATGTGGAGATGGGATGAAGGCGGGTGGAGATGCACAGCAGAGCCCCCCATGCAGAAGACCCCGAGCCCCCCAGCTCCTGGTGTTCTGGGCACCAGGTCAGACCCAGCTGCAGAGCCCCGCTGTCCCCATCCCGCATCCGCCACCTGCCTCCATCCCGTCCCCGTCTCCGGCTCTCCCGCAAGGAGAGAGGCGTGTGCAGGCTGACAGGGGGAGCAGCGAAGGGGTGTCATCATTGTTTTTGTTTTCCTCGCACCACCCTGGAAATATATTGTATTCTCGGCTAATCCCGTTCAATTACAGCACAATAAAACACATAATAAAAACGTAATTCATTTTTCCCGAGCGCTCCATCTCCCCGCGTCTTGGCAAGCTATTAAAAATTTGTCTTCATTTTTCTGGCAAGAGCCTTGTACCTTTTCATCTTTAATTTATGAGAGCAGAATAGCGATTGACAAGCCCTTATTGCGCGGCGCGGGGCTGCATTATTTATAAGCTGCCAGGGCCTGGCTCGGGGGACAACCGTGYGATACGCCGGGGCTGGCAGGAGGCAGGGGTTCCTGGGCACCCCATGGGCTCCCCGAGCGGGCACAGGGCGCAGGCACCCTCAGAGCCAGCCTCGGCGGGAGAGCAGAGCCTGGGGACAGGACGGGAGAGAGGGGCACCAATCTGGTGCTGGAGATGAGTCGGGATGTTCAGAAGAGCCGGGATATGGGACAGCAGTGAGGGGAAACTGAGGCAGCCGGGTGCATGGGGAAGCACCCGGCACATGTTCCTCACCTGGTCCCAGAGGCCGGCGTCAGGCAGCCTGGGCAGCTGCCCGGCCTTGGCTTTGCAAGTCCCTGCTTTGCTGCCCCCTTCGCTGTGCACCCTGCAGGCGCRGGGGCCGTTCGGAGGGTGTCTGCTCCCATCCCTCCTCTCCCTGACCGGCCACCCATGGATCTCTCGTGGTCCTGGCACGACGCCGAGGAGGGCACAGCCGCTGCCGCGGGCCGGCAAACGCCCTCCCACGGCCACGTGCAGCCAGAAAGCRGCTTAAAAATAACGCGGCCGGAGCAGCGGCCACACAGGATGCAGATTTATCCGGACGCAGATTGAAGCCGAGCGCCCTGCGCGCCCGCGGCATGCGGGGGTGGGAGCGAGAGTGCCCGCRGAGGTGCCTCCCCAAAGCGGCTGTGCTAAAAAAAGCCTCCCGCCAGCTGGATGTGCCCGAGCGCGCGGGGAGGAGCTGCCGGGGCAGCTGCAAAGGCAGCGGGCTGGAAAAGAGGGCAAGGGCGACGCAGCCCGCGCGGGGCGCCGGCGCTCACCACGCGTCCCCCRGTCTCGGTTTCATACAAAGCACCTGCTTTTATTATTTGGTATATGTATGTTATACATGGTGTGTATATCAAAAGTAACTGGGGGAAAGAACGGTTTGGTTAAAGCCAGGGGAGGGAGGCCCTCTGAAAGCAGGCGCTGCAAAGAGAGCAGCCCTGCGCAGGGAGAGCGGCCCCCGGCACGGATGACATTGGGAAGGGAAGAAAGCGGGGCTGTTTGCAGAGATTAAAATGTGCAATTTGCTCTGGTGACAGGAGGCCAGAAAGCCAGATTAAATCAGTGCTCTGGAATAACCCACAGAGGAGAGGCCGGGGCAGCTGCAACCATGCACCCGGGGTAGGAGAGAGGTTGCTGGGTGCATCCAACATCACCCTGGCTTTTCTTTGGAGGAAGAGGAAGATGTTTTGTTCCTGTGGAGTTTCTCTCCATCCCTACGGAGCAGCAGCCAGGCTGTGGGGCACCGGCGAGTCCAGCCCTGMGGCTCGGTGGACACTGGGTTCAAACCTGGAGCGCCAGCCATGGCGCTGCATCGATCCCTGCTGCTTCCTGCTTTCCCAGCAACCCTGCACTGACCTTGGAAACTCAGTGCGTTCGTGGTGGCACCTCCTCGCCCAACGGCATCTCCATCCCTGGCTGCACCGGCCCCTCGCCAGCCTGCGCCGTGGGATGGAGCAGCTAAGAGCTCCCAGGAAGCACCCAGGGGTGCAGAGCAAGGAGGATCCCCGCATCCCGCTCCAAGGAGCTGCCCGGGTTTGTTCGGGAAGGACCAGCACAGGGGTCTGCGTCACTACCTACACACCAGGCGCTGGGACCTATGGACACACGAGAGCCAAGGGGAAGCAGCGGCGGCTCCGGAGGGCATCCTCGGGGCCAAGGGCAGCGGGCACTGCTTCAGAGCCCCTTGTTGAAGTAGACGAGCTCCACACCGGCAGCTTCCTCCCGGATCCGGGCTTGCAGGGACGGCTCCAGGCGGCTCACGTGCATGGAGCTGGGGGTAACGGGGGCTCAGGGCCGGGCACGGGCGAGCGGCCCTGCTGCCCACCCGCACACTTACCTTTTCTGCGGGAAGAGCGCGCAGCACAGCGGCGTGGCGAACACCAGGCTGCAAGGCACGACCAGGCAGGCCGTGAGGGGCGTCCCCAGGATGCGGCACCCCGCGGCGCCCCGCAAAGAGCCTTACCAGAGTCCCACAAGGCCGACCTGCAGCGGCGCGTTGAGGTAGGGGTAGCGCTGCGGGGAGAGCGTCGCGTCAGCGCGGGGCCGTCGGCGCCCGCCGCGCCGCGTTGCACCGTCCCCACCGCGTCCAGCCTCACCTTGAGGAACGCCCTCTTCTCCAGCGCGTTCATGATCACCGGYGGGATGGCTGGGGTGCAGGAGGGGGCCGTGAGCACCCGCGGGTGCCCGGGGCCCGCGCCGCGCGCCGCCGCACTCACCCATGGCCGGCGCTGCCATGCCGATGCGCGACACCACCACCTGGAAGATGGCCTTGCGCGCCGCCGCTGCCGACTCGCCCAGGCGGTTGCCGTTCTCGTCCGTGACGGGGATGCCCAGCTTCAGCTCCCTGCGTGGGTGGAGAGGGGCCYGGAGCGAGCCGCTCGGACGGGGCACCGGGGGATGGCGCAGCGCCCCGGTGCCCCTCGCCAAGGAGGAGAAATAGGMTGGAGATCAAGTCCACACTTTGGGGGGGATCTCGAGGCTGGATGGGGCCCCCTAAACCAAACCACCTCCATGCTTCGGGGTGGGGGACCCCGATGGGTGAGGAAGGAGCCCTGCAAAGCCCAGCGCCGCCCGGACCCACCTCTGCCTCATCAGCGGGATGTTGATGCAGTTGGCGGCAGCTACGGCGGCGAAGGGCACGTAGCGGCCAATGATGGCCGGCAAGTGCTGGGCGAGAAGAGGGGCACGTCACAAAATTCCTTTGGGGTCAGGGCTGGCTGTCCCCAGCTTTGCCATCAGGTCCCGTAGTATCCCAGGGTGTCCCTCCCCTCAGCTCCCAGCCCGGAGGGAGTTGGACCCCAGTGATGGTCTCAGCAGGACCATGAGCCAACGATGGCCAAAGGGGCCTTACCTTGGTGAGAGATTTGAGCCCCAAGGCGGTGACAACGGCGCCCGTGGTGGCACTCACATAGGCGGTTCCCAGCTGGCTGCAAGGGCAGGAGGGGACAGTGGTGAGCCGGGTCCCCACRGGCCAGTTTTGTGCCTTCCCCACTGCATCTGCCACCACAGCTCACGGCTGGCCACCATCGAAGAAGCTCCTTGCGATGGACAAGGGGCTCCGCCGAATCTGCCAGCATTTTGGGGGTGCTGAGGCGAGGGGGCTCACCTGGGGGTGATGGGTGCATCCCCGCTACGGTTGGTGTAGTTGACGATGGCGTTGAAGGACTGGTTCACCCACTGCCAGAAGAGCACAGCYGGCGTGGTCCTGCCAGGGGCACGGCATCACCAGGGTCTCCTACCCCACCACGGGGGTGGGACGCTCGCCCTCCTGCGCCCCAGGGGCTTTCAGGGGCCGGGTGAGCAGGAGGTACCTGTAGAAGGTCAGCATGCAGCCAGTGATGGTCATGTTCATGGGCACCTGGGCCGACATGCGCCCGATGAGCAGCATCTTCTCGCCCGTGTCGGGGTGGAAAGCCGAGTCGTAGATGTAYTTGGCCCGCCAGAGCTGGTCCTCCGTGAGCCCGGGGGGCACCGTGCCCGCCCTGCGGGGCACAGAAATGGTCAGACCCCCAGCTGCCTGCCCTGTAGCTCCGCACCCCAGTGCCATGGGGCATCAGCAGCCAGTTTTGGTTGCTGGTGATGGGCCAAGGGCAGGGGGTGCAGGTCCCCAAAACAGCAGGGACAAGCCACCTACATGCAGGCCCACCACAAGGACACAGGCCCCCAAAACCACCCCCCTCCGGCCCCCAGTCCAAAGTTGGCTGCTGGTGCCCCATGGCACTGGGGTGCAGAGGTGTCCCCCATGGCCCCCGTCCCTGTCCCCGCGCACCGGTAGCTCTCCACGACGCGCCGGGCCTCCTCCAGCGCCGCCCCGGACAGCAGCAGGTTGCGCGGGTCCGTCACCGTGAAGAAGTGCCTGGCCCGGCCCTGGAAGGTGCTCTGGTCCCAGCGGGGCTCCCGGATGTTGATGGTGGCMGGCAGGGAGGGTGCCATTCTCTGGGGACAGGGCGGGGGGAGAAAGTAGGGGAGGACCCTAGTGTCCCCCACACCTTTTGGGGGGGCAGATTTCACCCAACCCCAGGGGTGCAGAGGAGCTGGGGGGATCCTGCTTCACAATCGTGCTGAGTGGGGACCCAAAGGATTAGGGGAACCATAGAGCTGATCCCCAACATTCAACACCCCACATATACCAGCGAGGAGCCCCAAACCTGGCTGGCACCAGAAGACACCCCCAGCACCCTAACTTAGAGGCTTGGGCTCCCAAAGAGGATGGGGTCGGGGGGTCATAAGGGAAATGGGGTGTGCAGGGACCCCAAGAGGGGCTGGGGATGGGTGGTAAGGGCACCAAAAAGAAAGACCTGGCCTCAAGGCACAGAAAATCACAGCCCCTTCCGCAGGCGCTGCTTCCCGCAGCCGCCGCTTCCTCCCCGGCACTTCCCGCGCTGCCGCTGCTGCCTTCAGCCCCAGCCCTGGCTGGGGGGGGGTTAATCCGCCCACGCCGGACCCCCCCCACCAGCTGTGACTGCCCCCCCCGCCAGCCCAGCACCCATGGGGCCCTCGCCGGGGTGTCAAGCGGGTGACAAGGGGCCCTTTTTGATCCCATGGAGGGGGGGTGCAACTTGTGCCAGGGGGTCAGTGTCCCCCCCAGCTTGTGCCCCCAATATGTCCAATCCTCTCTTCTCCCGAAAACTCCCCGGGACGCCCGAACACGGGTGTCCCCACCCATGGCCCCGTGACATTCCCGTGGGGTGAGTCACCCCCCCCCC
>NW_020455976.1:1724470-1731607 GCF_003342845.1 Nothoprocta perdicaria
GATCCGGCCGCTCCCGCATCACCTGAAACCGGCGGCACGGCGCGCGTGGGAGCAGGCCACGCGTGGCGCGGCCGCGCGCGGGCCGTGCAGGGGCACGGGGGGACACGGCGGGGTTGCACCGGGTGTCCGCTCGCTCGCGCCCGCGCCGCCGGCCCCCCGTGCCTCCGCTTCCCCGCGCGGTGCCGCTGCGAGGCGGGCGGGGGGCCCGGCTGGCGCCCCCCCCCTCCCCCGCGCGCGGGTACCCGATCCGGCCGCTCCCGCATCACCTGAAACCGGCGCCGCGCGCGGGTGTCGGGTTCGCGCTGCCGGCGCCGCCGCGAGGTCACGGCGAGCGCGGCCGGGGGGCAGCGGCGCCCCTGGCGGGGGGACACCCCCCGAGTCACCCCACGGCGTGGGGGGCACCCCCCCGGCCGCCCCCGTGCCTCAGTTTCCCCGGAGCGAGGGGACCCCCGGGCAGCGGCCGCGCTGGGCGGCGGGGCAGGATTCACCCCCCGCGGGCGGGATTCCCCCCGCGCCCCCTCCCGCAGCGGTGCGGGGCGGGGGGGACACGCACGGGACAGGGCCACCCCCCCCTCGCGACAAGGCCGGCCCCGCCGCCCGGGCCTGATTGACACCTGCAGCGCCCTATGGCAGCGGCGGCCTCGCGGGGGCGGCCAATGGCGGCGGGGGGGCGGGGGCGCCCCCCCCCCCCGGGCATCGCTCCCCCCGCGCGGGCGCAGGTGAGGAGGGCGCGGGGGGGACGCGGCGCCCCGGGGGGGCGGCCGGGCCGGGGCTGCCGCCACCGGCGGTTTCTGCCCACGCGTGGGAACCCCCATGGGAACCCCCCCCTTGGCACCCGGACCCCCAGCTCCTGCAATGGGCGGGGCCATGGGGCGGGCAGGGGGCTCACGGCGCCGCTGTCACTTGTCGCTCCCGCAGGTGGGCTGCGTGGGAGCGGGGCCCCGGCCCGGGCATGTGCTGCTGGGCCCAGCCATGTCCCCCCCCGGCCGGCGGGCACCCCCGGCCCCGTGAGGACCCTGCTGCCCGGACGCCGGGGCCCCCGGCGCCGCCATGGCGCAGGGCTCGCCGGCGGCGCCGTGGGAGCTGCCCGCGGCGGGCAGCCGCTCGCGGAGCTCCAGCAGCGAGGCCAGCCTGGCCGCCCACTGCCTCCTGAGCAAGCAGAGCCGGCTGCTCAACGGGGCGGCGCGCGCCGGGGCCCGCACCGCCTCGCCCATGGGCCGCGTCATCCTCATCAACTCGCCCATCGAAGGTGCGTGCGGCGCCGGGCAGCCCCACCGGGACCTCGTGTTCCCCGCGAGGAGCCGGTGCGGGACGCGGGCCCCTGTCCCCGGGGTGACGCGTGCCGGCCGCCGTGCCCGCAGCCAGCAGCAACGAGAGCGACAGCATCAACGCCGTCACGGTGGAGAAGAGCGCCGACGGCAAGCTGGGCTTCAGCGTGCGCGGCGGCTCCGAGCACGGGCTCGGCATCTTCGTGAGCAAAGTGCAGGAGGGCAGCGCCGCCGGTAAGGGCCACAGGGCGCCCRTGGGGACACATGTGCACATGCCCATGGGGACACACGTGCAGTGCGGGGAGCTGCTCGGGACATGGGCACCGTCCTGCTGCCCATGGGAGGGACCCACTATTCCATCCTCTACATCCTCCAGTTCAGGCTGCCCTTGGGAAAGGGCCTTGGGTGATGGCTCTGAGCTCCAGCCAGGCCATCTCCAGGTCACATGAGGTGACAACTCTCCCGTTCCTGCTACGGCCTCAATACGGACCTACATCCCCATGGGGGTCACTCCCGCAGCCTGGGTGCTCCATGGACTGGTCTTTCCCTGGATTTGGCCTTCCGCGATGTCCCTGGGATCCCCACCACGGGGCTGAGGTGCCCGTGCGGACAGGATGCCCGCTGAGCCGCGTGTGCCCCGCAGAGCAGGCCGGGCTGTGCGTGGGCGACAAGATCACGGAGGTGAACAGCGTGAGCCTGGAGAACATCACCATGAGCAGCGCCGTGAAGGTGCTCACGGGCAACAACCGCCTCCGCATGGTGGTCCGGCGCATGGGCCGCGTGCCCGGCATCAAGTTCTCCAAGGAGAAGACGGCCTGGTGAGCAGGGCATCCCCGGCCTTGGGACCACCAGGCCCCATGGAGAGGGACACTGGGATGCTCTGAGGGAGCCAAGCCCATGGTTGGGTGGCAGGGAGGGCGCAGGATGGATGCAGTGATCTGTGGGGTGGGAAGGACTGGAGCGGGCAGGGTGGGTGCGAGCCGGATACATCCCTGTCCCCAACGCCCCCTCCCCATCGCTGTCCTTGCCTGGACTGTCCCAACGGCCTCATCCCGCTGGAGCACGAGAGCCGGAGGCCGCAGCTCCCTGCCTGCAGGGTGGACGTGATCAACCGGCGCCTGGTGGTGGAGAAGAGCGGCTCGACGCCGTCCGAGAGCGGCTCYGAGGACGGCCTGCGCCGCATCGTCCACCTCTACACCACCTCCGACGACTACTGCCTGGGCTTCAACATCCGCGGCGGCCGCGAGTTCGGCCTCGGCATCTACGTCTCCAAGTACGGAGCACRCGGGGCGGCCCCGAGCCCCAGCCGCGGGCGCTGGGGCCGTGGGGCTGCYGGGCGCACGTGTGGGGCAGGCCCGGCCCCATCCTGCCCCCCTGCCGCCCTAGGGTGGACCCCGGCGGGCTGGCGGAGCAGAACGGCATTCGAGTAGGAGACCAAGTCCTTGCAGCCAACGGAGTCAAGTTTGAAGACATAAGCCATAGCAAGGCAGTGGAGGTGCTGAAGGGGCAGACCCACATCATGCTGACCATCAAGGTGCCCGCGCGGGGCGGCGCGGGGGGTCGGTGCCCGCGCGCTGGCGCTGGCGCTGCCCCGGCTCGGCTCGGCGCGGTGCCGCGCTGTGCGCGCCGCTTGGGTTTCAGGCGGTGGCACGGGGGACGCATCCATTATTCACGGGCCGCGGCGGGATCGGGTTCGCGCGGGGCGGCCGGCGCGCTGACCGCCGCCTCTGCTCGCTCTGTGCCTAGGAGACCGGCCGCTTCCCCGCCTACAAGGAGCTCGTGGCCGAGTACTGCTGGCTCAGCCACCGTAAGGGCAGCGCCGCGCGGCCGGCCCCGCGCCCCGCTGCCCTGGGCCCTGGCACCGGGGGGACACGGGGGGGTGGGGAGAGGGTCTGAGCTCCCCATCCCAGCGCCTGGCGGTCCCCATAGAGCTGGGTCTTCCTGTGCGTCCCCTGCTCCTTTGAGGGGACACGGGGGTCCCCGTGCCATGTCCACCAGCCTGGCGGTCCCCATAGAGCTGTGGATTTCTGTGTCCCCTGCTCCTTTAAGGGGCACAGTGGTGCCATGCCGTGTCCAGTAGCCTGGGGGTGCCCATAGAGCTGTGGGTTCCTGTGTGTCCCCTGCTCCTTTTAGGGGACATGGGGGTCCCCGTGCCATGTCCAGTAGCCTGGCAGTCCCCATAGAGCTGTGGGTTCCTGTGTGTCCCCTGCTCCTTTTAGGGGACACGGGGGTCYCCGTGCCATGTCCAACAGCCTGGCAGTCCCCATAGAGCTGTGGGTTCCTGTGTGTCCCCTRCTCCTTTTAGGGGACACGGGGGTCCCCTAAAACAGGCTGCGTGTCCAGCAGCCTGTTGGTCCCTGTGTGTCTGTACGGTCAGAGGGGCTCCCCGTGCCCGCCAGGGTGTCACCCCCGTCCCTGCTGTGCCTTGGCAGTGACCAACGGGCAGCTGCAGCAGCTCTCGCAGGCCTCGGAGACCAGCTCCTCCATCTCCTCGTACTCGTCGGGGCCGGCGCCGGGGGCGCTGAACGGGCCGGGCGCGCCGGCCCGCACCGTGGACGTGGCCATCTCCACGGAGGACGGGCCGCGGGGCGGCCGGGGCCGGGAGCGCGCCGAGCGCGCCATGCAGACGGAGCCGGCGGCCGAGGGGCTGCCCGAGACGCGGYGCACGGTGCGGCCCCCCGAGCTGCTGCGCGACACGGCCATCCGGGGCGGCGCGGGCGGGCGCGAGCCCCCCGGCGCCCTCGCGCGCCGCCCCTTCGCCCACTCGCCCAAGACGGCGCTGCTGCTGGCGCTCAGCCGGCCCCGGCAGCCCATCACGCGCTCCCAGAGCGACCTCACCGTGGCCGGTAGGCACCCAACGCTGCCCCATGCATGCCACCCCCTTGGACCCCCAGTCCTGGGCTCCCCAGGGGTCCTGCACCCCCCTTGCCTCAGCTGGAGCTCCCACAAGACCAACCCTATCCTCATGTCCACGCCTCCCCATAGCCCCAGCCCTGCAGGTTGGGGTCTCCCCACATTGTGCCCCATGCCCACGGCTGTGCCCGCTCCCTGCGTGCCCTGTGGGGCGGGGGTCCCRCTGTGCCGACTCCCCCCTCTCTGCCCAGAGGAGAAGCGGAAGAAGGAGAAGCCGGAGGGGCAGAGGGTGCGGGGSGCGCCCCCCGGCCTGCACCGCTCCAAGACCCTCGTGAACCTCTTCTTCAAGGGCGGCCGTGCCAGCAGCCAGAGCTGGGCCCCCCCCGGGCAGGAGCCCCCCGCGCCCGAGCGCCGGGCGCGCGCCAAGTCCCCGGGGCGCCCCGACGGGGACAGAGGTACCAGCTTGGGGACGGGGCGGAGCGGGACACCCTTGTGGGGCAGGTCCCCCCAATGCAGTCACCACTGTGGGGCCCTGCAGCCCCTCGCTGTGGGGCGTGGGGCAGGTTCGTCCCCGGGGCTGGTGCTGCCTGTGCCCCCCATGGGCGCTCACCCCCGACGTGTCCCTTGCAGTAGGCGCCGTGCAGAAGTGCGTCATCCGGAGCCTCAAGCGGGGTAACGGGGGTGCCCGTGTGGCGTGCGGAGCCTGCATGGGGGTGTCCTTGCACGCTGCGCCCCCCCGTGCCGTGTGTGCATGTGTGTGACCATAGCACGGACCGAGCCCGCGGGCACCGGGGTCGACCCYGCTGCGGCGCACGGAGGTGTCCAGGGGGGCCGTGTCCCTGCTCTGTCCCCTCTCCGCAGAGAAGAGCCGCCGTGCCAGCATCCTGGGCGCCGCGGGCACGGCCGCGCTGCCGCCCGACGAGCCCGAGGGCCGCCTGCCGCGCATCCAGGACACGGCCGCGCGGCTGCTCAGCGCCGACGAGGTGGCCGCCGTGCTGCGCCACTGCACCCGGGTACGGCGCCGCAGCGCTGCGCGCCGCGGGACGAGCGCGCGGCGCTGCTCACAGCCCGCTTCGCTGCAGTACCTGCACGAGGGCGGCGTGGAGGACCTGGTGCGGCCCCTCTTAGCCATCCTGGACCGGCCCGAGAAGGTGCTGCTGCTGCGTGACGTGAGGTGGGTGCCCGTCACGGGGACCTTCGTCGGCGTCCCCGGGCGAGCGGCTGCCAGGCGGCCCGTCCCCTCCGCAGGAGCGTGGTGGCCCCCACGGACCTGGGCCGCTTCGACAGCATGGTGATGCCCCTGGAGCTGGAGGCCTTCGACGCCCTCAAGAGCCGCTCGGGTAGAGGCGGGCACTGGGGCAGCGCGGGGCTGCAATGGGGCACGGGTACCCCATTGGCGCTGGGGCAGCGCGGGGCTGCAATGGGGCACGGGTACCCCATTGGCGCTGGGGGCGGCGCGGGGCTGCAGTGGGGCACGGGTACCCCATTGGCGCTGGGGGCGGTGCGGGGCTGCAGTGGGGCACGGGTACCCCATTGGCGCTGGGGGCGACGCGGGGCTGCAGTGGGGCACGGGTACCCCACTGGCACTGGGGGCGGCGCGGGGCTGCAATGGGGCACGGGTACCCCACTGGCACTGGGGGCGGTGCGGGGCTGCAGTGGGGCACGGGTACCCCATTGGCACTGGGGGCGGCGCGGGGCTGCAGTGGGGCACGGGTACCCCATTGGCGCTGGGGGCGGCGTGGGGCTGCAGTGGGGCACGGGTATCCCATTGGCGCTGGGGGCGGCGCGGGGCTGCAGTGGGGCGCTGTGGGGCGCCTGCTGAGCCGTTGCCGTCCCTGCCCGCAGTGCGGTCGCCCGCCCTCCGCCCGGCCCACCACGATGTCCCCCCCAAGAGACACCTCATCACACCAGTGCCTGGTGAGCGCCCCATGGCAAACGGCGCCTGCTCTGCCGGGGCCGGGAAGCTGGGCACAGCCGGGGGCTCCGGCTGCTGAGGATGATCCCGGCTGCCCAGGATGTTCCTGGGTGCCGTGAGTCACTAGGGATGAGCAGAAAGTGAAGCCCGGTGCTGCTGGGTGCTGGGGTGTGGAGCTGCTGGAGAGTCCAGCGCAGGGCTAGGAGGATGATGAGGGGCCTGGAGCATCTGCCCTGCGAGGAAAGGCTGAGGGAGCTGGGGCTGTTCCGCCTGGAGAAGAGGAGGCTGAGGGGGGACCTGAGCAGTGTCCGTAAACACCTCAAGGGAGGCAGGGAGGAGGAGGGGTGGCCTCTTTTTGGTGGTGGCCACTGATGGGACTAGAGGAAACGGCCACAAACTGGAGCACCAGAAGTTGCCCGGGAAGTTAAGGAAAAATTGCTCGATGGAGAGTGACAGAGCCCTGGCACAGGCTGCCCAGAGAGGCTGTGGAGTCTCCTTCTCTGGAGATCTTCCAARCCCTCTGGATGCAGCCTGTGCCACATGCTCTAGGTGACCCTGAATGTGCGGGGGGGTTGGTCTGGGTCATCTCTGGAGGTCCCTTCCAACCTTAGTGATTCTGTGGCATTCCTGGGTGCCAAGGATCCTTCGGGATGGGGGTAGATGTGTTCCTGAGTGCTGGGATCTTCCTGGATCCCAAGGATCTTTAGGGAWCAGTAGGAAGGGGTGAGCGGAGGGGGCAGTGCTGGGCACATTCCTGGGTGCAGAGAACGTTTCTGGGTGCTGGGGCTTTCCTGGGTACCACGGATCCCTAGGGATGGGTGGCAAGGAGTGAGCTGGGGTAGGGGGAGGGAGGAACATGTGTCCGGTGTTCCTGGGTGCTGGGATGTTCCTGCTTCCATGGATCCCTAGGGATGGGCGGGAAGGGGGGTCCTGTCGCTCCCGATGCCAGGCGCTGCCGCCTCTCCCTGCAGACTACCGGGGCGGATTCCTGCTGAAGCCGGCGGGAGCCCCGGAGCCGGAGGAGGCCGGGGCTCCGCGGGCCGCCGGCAGCCCCCGGCGCTGCCACCCGCCCCGCTCCTACACCCCGCTCCCCGACGTGCC
>NW_020455976.1:1731833-1733431 GCF_003342845.1 Nothoprocta perdicaria
CGAGGACGGCGAGGAGCGGCTGCTCACCGTGACGCTCTCCAAGCTGAAGCACTCGCTGGGTGCGTGGCGCCGGGAATGGGGCGTGGGGAGCCCCATCCCTGCTCCCCGTGCCGGCAGCGGGGATGTRCCAAGCAGGACACAGGTTGGATTCATCACGGAGCGCGTGCGGGGCCGCGGCATCTCCGCTCTCTCGCAGGCATCAGCATCTCGGGCGGCATCGAGTCGCGGGCGCAGCCCATGGTGAAGATCGAGAAGATCTTCCCCGGCGGAGCCGCCTTCCTCAGCGGCGTCCTCAAGGTAGGGGCAGCGGGCGGCTCGGAGCGGGGCTCCCGGCGGCCKCCGGCCCCTCGCCGCTCCAGCGCCGCCTCGCAGGCCGGGCACGAGCTGGTCTCGGTGGACGGCGAGAGCCTGGAGCACGTGACGCACCAGCGCGCCGTGGACACCATCCGCCGCGCGTACCGCAACAAGGCCAAGGAGCCCATGGAGCTGGTGGTGCGCGCGCGCGCCGCCCTGACGCCGCCGCGAGCCGCCCGCGCCGGCGGCTCCCCCGGGAGCGCCCGGGACACGAGCGGCACACGCGGCGCCGCTGCGGACGCACAGACGTGAGGCCGCCCTGGAAAATAAACCCCAGCCGGGAGCTCGGTTTTAATCGTGCGCGGCCGGGTGGCACAAGGGCGAGCCGGGCTCCGGGACACAACCGGAATGGGAATAAAGTATAAAAATCCCCCGCGGGAGGCGGGGGCGACCAAGCCAGAGCTGGGCGGCGCTGCAGGCTTCTCCTTTGGCTTGGGGCTGCTTGGCCCTGGCCTCGCCATGGGGCTGGCCCCACGTCCCCCCCGCGCCCCTCAGCCCCCCGGCCAGGGCATCACCGGGGCCGCGCTGTGGGCTGGGGGTGCTGGGGGGCAGGCGTGTGGGGAAGGCACTGAGGAGAACGTGCCCCACGGCGCGGGCGCCGCGGGCAGGGCGGGAGCCGGGGCGGGCAGTGGGTGCTATAAAAATAGAGTTCTTTCCAATGGCACAGAAACGAATCCCCGGACAAACGCCCGGGCTGGGGGAGGCGGGACGGGGCGCGCGGCCCCTCGGGCCGGGGGCAGCGAGGGGACGGCCCCGCCGCTGCTGCGCAGCATGACCCGGCTGCAGCCGGCGCGGCTAATCCCGCGGGCGCTAAGAGGATCAGCGGGAAGCGGCTCCGGGCGCCGCGGAGCAGGCGCAAAGCGCCCACCGGGCACCGCGGTGCCGCCGCGGCCGCCCCGCCGCCGAGCGCGGGGCTCCACCTGAGCTCCCTGTGTCCCCTCCGTATGCCAACAGTCTCCRCATCGCGGGGCCGGAGGGGGCTCCCCGAGCTCCCAAAATCCCGGGAGGCGGCGCCTCAGATCTCGGTGGCCGTGATCTCCTCGAAGGGCGGCTCGGGGCTGGCGGCGCCGCCRGGCTCCGGCGGCGGCTCCTCGCCCTGCAGCCGCAGGCGCTGCAGCCGCTGCTCGAGGCGCCGGTTGCGGCGGTACATGTGGATGTAGTTGCACTGCAGCTGCTTCTGGTAGCGGATGACGCGCTCCTTCTCGCCCTGCCACGTGCCGCGCTCGCGCTCGAAGGCGGCGCGC
>NW_020455976.1:1735436-1736412 GCF_003342845.1 Nothoprocta perdicaria
GGGCCGGCCCGACACGAGGCTGCCCACGCTGCCCATGGCGGCGCCGTGGGGCGGCGCGGCGCCCTCAGCACCCGCCTCGATGGACACGGGCAGCGTCTGCACGATGGCCATGGCCGCGGGAGCCTGCGCGGGACACGCCGCCCTGAGCCCACGGGGCCCCCACACCCAAACAGGGACCCCCGGGGCAGGACGAGGGCCCCACAGGACCCCCAGTGTCCACCCCCCAGCGGYGTCACCGCAGGCGGGGGCGGGAGGAGCCCCCTGGGAACCCCAATAACCACGGGACCAGTTGGGGGCAGCAGGATGGGCTGGGGACTCCGCGCCTGGCAGCCCCGGGCACAGGACGGAGGGGCCCCGGGCAGCAGGGTGCCCCCCACCTCGCACGCTGTGGGGCCAGAGCGACCCTTGGGGGCCACGGTGCCCCCCGGCGAGCAGCTCCGTGGGGCGGCGGCGCCGTGGGGCCCGTGCCCTGGCGCAGCCCCGCGCCGGGAGAGCGGCCAGGGCTGGGGCAGATCCCGTGGGGCCCCGGGGCAGCTGCCGCCCCCGCACGTCCGCCCCCCGGCGCCCCCCCGCGCCGCCCCACACATGCCGGGGCGGCCCCGCCGGCCCCACAGCACCGCCGCCCCACACAGCTCCGCAGCCCCACGGCCCGTCCCCTTGTCTGCCCCATGGCGCCCGCTGCCTCCGCACAGCCCCACAGCGCCCGCTGCTGCACAGCCCTATGCCCCAGCCGCTGCCCCACAGCACACACAGCCCCACGCACCTGTGACCCCACCTGCTGCCCCACAGCGCCCTGCACCCAACACCCACTGCCCCACTACCCCACACACCCATAACCCTGCTCTGCTGCCCCACAGCCCTATGCCCCACATCCCGGCCCCTCTCTACCCACAGCCCTGCACCCCTGCCCCACAGCACCCCACACCCCAATCCCCCCACACCGCTGCTCCACAGCTCTGCACTCCTCAGCACTCGC
>NW_020455976.1:1736700-1737707 GCF_003342845.1 Nothoprocta perdicaria
GGCAGCAGCCGGGCCGGGCCCGGGGGCTCCCCGCGGTACCGCCGCCCCACGGACCGGCCCCCCGCGCCCCGTGTCCGGCGCCCCACAGCCCAGCCCGCGCCCCACATCCCGGCCCGCGCCCCCCGTCCCGCACGCGAACGCCCTCCTCCCGCCGGGAAGCTGCGGGCGCCGGGCCCTGCCGGCCGCCCCGCTCCCGTCCCGGCGCTCCAGAGTCCCCCGAGGGCCCCTGGGGGGCTGGCAGGGGGGACCCTGGACATACAGGGTGGCCTCTCCCTCCCCGTCATGGTGCCCCCCGTCCGGCCCTACACGGCTGCGCTCCCGGGCCTCTGCTGCCCCACAGCAACCCCCAGATGCCCCCGACAGCCCCAAAGTGCCCTCACAGGCCCCCAAAGCGCCCCACGACACCCCAAAGTGCCCCAGAGAGCCCCAGGCCTCTGCCACCCTGCAACCCCCCCGAGGAGCCCACGCGGGACCCCAGGCTCTGCTGCCCCCCACACTCCCCAGAGCACCCCACAGCCCCCCAAACTGCCCCAGGGAGCTCCGGGGCCGCGGGTGCTCCCCAACAACCACCAAGCGCCCCCAAAGCGCCCCCAAGCGCTCCCGGAGCCCCGCCACCCCATAGCTCCCCCCAAAACGTCCCACAACACCCCAAAGTGCCCCAAGGAGCTCCCGGGCCTCTGCTGCCCCATAGCTCCCCCCCCCAAGTGCTGCACAGGGCCCCAAAGCGCCCCAACAACACCCCGAAGTTCCCCGAGTTGCTCCTGGGCCTGTGCCGCCCCACAGCAACCCCGGGGTGCCCCCAAACACCCCCAAACACCCCCCAAGCGCCTCACGGCGCTCCCGAGCCGCTGCCGCCCCATAGCTCCCCCCAAGCACCCCCCAACGTGCCCGAATCGCCCCACGGAGGGAGCCCCGGGGCCTCCGCCGCCCCCGACGACAACAACAACAACCCCGCGCTCCCCCCCAAAAAAGCCCCCCCCAAAAGTGCCCCGCGCAGCGCCGGGGCC
>NW_020455976.1:1739141-1743832 GCF_003342845.1 Nothoprocta perdicaria
GGGCTCCGCAGCCCTTGAGGCCCCATCCCGGCACACGGCGAACGCAGGGAGCAGCAGGGAGCGGCGCAGGAGGGCCGGGGAGCCCCGGGGTCCCCAAAGGCAAAGCGCAGGACACTCGGTTTCTGCTTTAATAAAACTACAAAGGGGGAAAAGGCATTGGAGGAGAAGAGAGCYGCGGGCTGCTCCCGGCACGGCGAGGACGGGCCGGGTTGCAGGAAGCACCATGGAGCGCCCTGAGGAGCGGCGGGAAGAGCAGCTCCGGGGTGGGAATGGGCCGGGAYGGCGGCTCCCCCGCGCCCCGCTGCTGGTGACACCCCGGGAAGGGCCGGGACACTCAAGGATGGGGGCACAAGGATGGGGGGCACAGGGCAGCGGCTGCTGCCTTCGACCCCCAGCCCCACGGCCCCGGCCCCACGGCGACAGCCGCCCCCTCCCCACGGCTCCCAGACCCCTGTTGGAGACATCCTGGCTCCGGCGACGTCCCAGCTCCGGCACTGCCGGGCTCGGCCCGCGCCGCATCCCTCCGCATCCCGCATTTGCTGTGCCCATGCGGGGCAGGAGCGAGCCGAGCGCTCCCGGAATCCCGCTCCCGGAATGCCGCTCCCGGAGCCCCAGCCCAGGCCGGGGTCTCCGCARCCCCACAACAACCGCCCGCATCCCGGCTGCCCGTTAGGGACCCGCTCCGGTGCCGGGCAGGGAAGAGGCCGCTTTGGGAGCCTGTTCATTCCCCATCCCCACCTCTCCTYGGGAAGCCGCCTTGGGAGCTGGGGGCCGCTCCGGGCCGGAGGGGCGAGGACAAGGAGCAGCGATCCGGCTGTCCCGGACGGGAGCTGCGGCACCCCGGCCCCCGCGCCCAGCACCATTCCCAGCTCCTCCCGACAGAGTCCAGAGGCGCCCGGCCGGACTCAGGGCTTCTTGGAAGCCCCCGCGCCTCCAGGCGGAGCTTTCTTGGATAAAGGAGCCTTCTCCTCTCTCATTTTCTTCAGCTTGACCTTGGTTTTGCCAGAGGAGAAGGTGAGTGAGGCCTTGCTGAACTCCAGCGGGAAGATGCCCACGTCGCCATCGAAACGGTTCTTGGATACCTGCAGCGACCGCTTCCCAGGCCCCGTCGTCAGCTTCCGATCCTGCAGGATGAGGACGTTGTCCGCCTCCTGGCTGGCCTGCGGGACGGAAAGGGGATCCGGGAGGGTCCCGCAGATGGGACACCCCCATGGCGCAGCAAGGGGCTGGCAGGAGCACCCGGAAAACTCACCCCACCCGATTCCCGAGGGATGCCCGGCGCCCTCACCTTGGCCGAGCCGAAGATGGAGGCCGTCTGCAGCTCCTTCTCGTCGTCCTCCTTGCGCGGGTGGATGACCAGCGTGATGTGGCAGTTGTTGTCCGTGGCGAACTTGCGGAAGGCTCCCAGGACGCAGTCCTGCGCGGCGAGCCTGCCGGCGGGGCGCCGCGCGCGCCCGTGAGCGGCGGCCGCGCCGGGAGCCCCGCGCGCCGCCGGCGCCGCCCGCGCTCACCTGTCGCCCGAGAGCTGCTCGTGCCCCATCATGAACTGCAGGTTGTCGATGACCACGTGCGTGATGTCGTGCACGTACACGGCGTGCTGCATGGTGTCCAGCACCGTCCTGGCGCGCGGGGGGCAGCCGTGAGCCGCCGTGGGGCTCGCAAACCCCGCGGCGGCACCGGGCTGGGGGGGACGCGCGGGCCCTACTTGACGTTCTGCTGCCCGTGGAAGGTCATGAAGAAGAGCGGCAGGTCCTCGAAGCGGTCGGCCCACTCGTCGTACTGCTCGAGCTGCTCCTCGAGGCGCTGCGCCGCGAACTGCGTCAGCATCACCTTGGCCAGGCGCACGTTGCTGATCTCGAAGCTGCCCCACAGCGTGCACACGCCCTGCATGCACAGGTCCAGCGCGTACTCGCTGATGAACGTCGTCTTCCCGCTGCCCGTGGGGCCTGCCGCGAAACACATGGAGAAACGCGGGAGGCGGTCAGGGGGATGATCTGAGCCCCCGGGATGAATCRGGGGGCATTAGAGTCCCCCATGGCACTCGCACCATCCCTGCCCAGACTGCCCATAATGGGCTCGTAYGGAGCTCGTACGGAGCCTCCTGCCCATGGGAGCTGCCACGTGTGGCACGCAGGGAGGTGACGGGTGTATAAACACCTCGGGGAGGCAGCGAGGAGGAGCCGGCCGACCTCCTTGCAGTGCTGACCAGTGACAGGACTAGAGGGAGCGGCCACAAGCTGAGGCACCAGAAGTTCCACAGGAACTTAAGGAAACACTTCTTGACAGTGAGGGTGCCAGAGCCCTGGAATAGGCTGCCCAGGGAGGCTGTGGAGTCTCCTTTGGAGATCTTCAAACCCGCTTGGACGCAGCCCTGTGCCCCGTGCTCTGGGTGACCCTGCGTGAGCAGGGGGTTGGACTAGATGGCCCCTGAGGTCCCTTCCAACCTTGGGCATTGTGTGATTCCATGAAGGCAGCGCAGCCGTGGGGCAGCCCCCTCACCTGTGAAGATGGTGAGCTCGCCGCGCCGGTGCCCCTTGAGCAGCTTGTTGAGCTCGGGGAAGCGCGCCCACTTGACGCCCGCCACCTGCTCGGCGTTGGCGAGCTCTCCGAACACCTCCTCGCGCAGCTGGCGGAAGGAGACGATGGACTTGTGCGCGGCGGGCAGGGCGCCGCGCAGCACGCGCCGCAGGTCGAGCCCCATGGCGAGCGCCTCGAGCGGCCGCGGCAGCTGCTCGCCGGGCCGCACCAGCGCGCAGCGCTTCGCGTTGAGCTTGCGGGCGAAGAGCTTGGCRGCCTCCCAGGCGCGCAGGTCGTCGCCGAGCCACAGCGTGATGCGGCGGAACTGCTCCAGGTAGGGCAGCAGCGGCGGCGGCAGGCTGTGCGGCCCGCGCGGCAGCGCCACGCACGGCACGCCCGTGGCCTGCTGCAGCGCCACGGCGTCCAGCTCGCGGCCCGTGAGCACCAGCTCGGTGTCGCGCCGCCCCACCAGCGGCAGCCCGAAGAGGTTGCGGTAGGCGGCGCCGCGCGGCACCGTCTGCTCCGCGGGGAGCGCGGCGCCGGCCTCGCCGCGGCGCGGCGGCGGCCCCACGAGCTTCACGCCGCGCACGGAGCCGTCGCGCGGGCTCAGCCACGGGAACACGAGGCACTTGGCGGCGCGCAGGTAGCGCACGCCGAAGCGCTGCAGCGAGGCGGCCGCCAGCGCCGACATGCCGAAGGCGGCCTTGGCCTCACGCGTCTCCTCCTCGTCCAGCAGCTCGCCCAGCGGCTGCGCCCGCTCCCAGATGCGGCGCGCGTCCTCCGCGTCCCGCTCCGCCTCGCGCTCCGCGTCCCGCTCCAGCTCCTCCGCGTCGGCGGGCGGCCCCGGCTGCCGCAGCTCCACGTGTGCCTGCAGGTCCTGCCAGGAGCCCTCGGCCAGCGTGGCCGTGCACAGGAAGCTGCCCGTGGTCTTGTCGATGAAGAGGCTGCGTGCGCCGGCGGCGGGGCCGCGCTCGCCCGCGAAGGGGCTGGGCGCGCGCAGGCAGCTGTAGCCCTCCTGGAAGGGGATGTCGTGGGCGCGCAGGTAGCGGCGCATCTCGGCCAGGCTGAGGGCGGGCGCGGGCGGCCCRCGGCGCGGCAGCGCGTCCTGCTTGTGGCGGCGCGGCCCGCGGGCCCGCAGCGCGGCGCCCCGCAGCGCCGGCCACAGCCGCGCCGCGCCGTGACACGGCCGCAGCGCCATCCCCGCCGTGCGGGACGGCGCGGGACGGCGCGAAACGGTGCGGGATGCCGCGAAACGGCGCGAAACGGCGCGGGACGCCGCGAAACGGCGCGAAACGGCGCGGGACGGCGCAAAACGGAGCGGGACGCCGCGGGATGGCGCGAAACGCCGCGAAACGGCGCGCAACGCCGCGGAACGCCGCGGGACGCCGCGAAACGGCGCTACCACCGCATCGCGCGCACCCGCCCCGCGCCCCGAGCGGCCCCCAGGGACCCCCCAGGCACCCCTAGGCACCGCCAGGGACCCCGAGGGACCCCAGGGCACCTCAGAGGAGCCCGGTGCACCCCGAGGGACCCCGGAGGGCCCCGCGCCGCCGGCTCCCGCCGCTCCCCCCCACGTGCGGCTCCGCGGCCGCCGCCATTGCCGCGCGCGGGCCGCGCGTCACTTCCGGCCGCCGCAGGAAGGGGCCGGGGCAGCGGCGCGCCGCCATGACGGGCCGCGGCAGCGCGAGCCGCTTCCTGGGCGCCGTGCTGCACAACGGCGTGGGGCGCCACGTGCGGCAGCTGCAGCGCCTCCAGCTCGTGTTCAGCCCCGTCGCGCCCGACGCGCGCGGCGCCAGGTAGGGCCCGCGGCACCGCGCACCCGCGGAGGGCGGCCGGTGGTGACCCCTGACCCCGCGGAGGGCGGCCGGTGGTGACCCCTGACCCCGGGGAGGGCGGCCGTTGGTGACCCCTGACCCCGCGGAGGGCGGCCGTTGGTGACCCCTGGCTGCAGCCCATGGGGGAGGGCGCTGGTGACCCCTGACCTCTAATGTCAGTGGTAACGGGGTCGTGTAGTGGGGGGTAATGGGGGGGTGACCCCTGACCTCTGCCCCAGAGATATGGGGGGGGCGGTGCTGACCCCTGACCCCCCACCCCCAAGTTGGGGCCGTGGGAGAAGTGGCCTGTGAGCTCTGACCCCAGGGCCGGGGTGACACCCCAACCCCTGCCCTGTGACC